>NC_071657.1:124181045-124492503 GCF_014839835.1 Dryobates pubescens | reverse complement strand
ACCTTTACTCTGCCCTGGTGAAGCCACAGCTGGAATATTATGTCCAGTTCTGGGCCTGTGACTTTAAGAAAGACCTCAGGGAACTGCTTGAAAGAGTGCATTCCTGTGTGGCCTGCTCTAGGTGATCCTGCTCTGGCACGGGGGTTGACTAGATGATCTTTCGATGTCCCTTCCAACACCAACGTTCTGTGATTCCATGATTTTGTTCATTAATGTGATGAAGAGGCTCTGTGAATTGGCAATTCTTGATTAACAGTTCATTCCTGAAGATATTTTCGGCTTTGAGAACCCTCGCTCAAGACAGTGGAAACATCTGAGAATTCCAGTACTTGTCTCATATATTAATACTTGCAGAAAAAAGAAAAAAAGAAAGAAAAAAAAAAGGGAAAGAAAAAAAAAAAAAAAGCCCCAAACACCCAAACTCCTTGTGCTTTCTCACAATGACTGAAGTTTTTCAGATAAATCTTGCTTATAATAGACCATTAGCATTAACATAGCATAAAGTGCATTTATATCTGGCACTGATAAACGCACTCCAGGACTTTTATAAAGTGCAACTGATCTTTCCTTTATTAGCAGAGATGCACTCAAGAAGGCAGAAGATTAAGAGAAGATTAAAGCTAGCACAGCACTTACATTCTTGAGCTGTTTCACTTAAAGTGCAAATTTTACTATTGCTTTTCTTAGCATTCCTCAAACATAAACCATTAAAAAAAGACACCACCACAACAACAAAACCCACATAATAAAAAATACACATACAGTGGATGTAGTGTCATTGTAGTTGCAGTACAGATGTTTTTTTCTTACACTGTTTCACTGAATACTAAACATACTCAAAATGTCTGAAATCATAGTAAACAAACACCTGAATGTAAAAGCCCTCTGCATTTATCAGACACATTCAGAATACCTGGATGCCTACCAGATTTAAATGATGAAAAATAATAAACAATACTTAGGAAAACCCTGAAAATAATGATTTTTAAATTATACATAATTGCATATTTACTTTTTTTTCTATAATCAATAAACACATCAAAAGTATAATGGAAACCACCAGGTTTCTGTGTATTAGCAAACAAATTTCCTAAACTGTGCAGAACAAAATGAAACAGGATCCTAGTTTTAAAAATGTGTGAGAATTATTTTTGCTAATAGGTCAGAAAGAAATGAACTTACATTGAAATTCACACTATAACCAATAGATTTAACAATTGTGAATTGCAATGATGAGCTAGGACTGTGGCATCTCCTTCCCTCAGCTAGTGTGAGTGGTTACAAAATAGAAGTGGAAAGTTTGCAATTTAAGTGGTCTGTCATTTGGGCAACATTTAGGCATTGCATCAGATTTAGTTCAGTTACAGAGCTTTAACATGGTGTGATACTATGACACAAAAGCAGTACATGGAGGCAACTGAAGGTGCAATGGGGTGCCACATCGGTTGGGGTGTTGGGATGTTTTATTGACTTCTCATGACCTTTTAAAGTACAATGCCATCAAGTTATAAGCATTAACTTAGAACAAAAACCTGATCCAAAGTCTGCTTGGCCCACTGTGATTCCAAGCCATTGTGTTAACTTTGGGAAACATTTCCTTTTGTAGTTTAAAAAGGGAAGCCACTGAGAGAAAGTTTTGGCTTCATTTTTATACACAAAGAATAAAAATCAATCCAATAAGATTAGAGACAAGTCTGTCACTCTTATCATCTCAAACTAATCTAACTCTTATCTAAAGCTTTTTTGAATGTTGACAGGAACAATCTTTTTAAAATTATGGATACCCATGCTGTTGATTTGGCTGACAATAAAGATTGTTGCATTATACCTAGACTGCTTTGTGATTTTAAATCTCATCAAAAAACATAATAAGAAGAGAAAGTTTTGTTCCTCACTTTAGTAGTAGACACACAAAAATAAGCCCATACATTTGTAATTAAATTTGTAAAGATGTGTAAACAGGCATTTTTAACACATGAATAGCCTCAAACAGTCATGTGTTCTATTTAAGGATGGAAAGGGCTCAATGCATTCTCTTCCATAACACACCTTACAGATCAGTTGGTAGCACATAAGACCCTTAATGGGATGGTTGTGAGTTCAAGCCTGCAGTGGGCAGTAGTGGCCTCCCTACTCTAGTCATGAGGTCTGTGGTGACAGGTTGGACTTGATGATCTTTGAGGTCTCTTCCAACCTTAGTGATACTGAATACTGAATCTTTTCTTTGCCTCTTGTATTATCTCTGCTTATTGGACAAGAGTATGAATGACAAAGTAAGAAAGTATAATAATTAGGATATGGAATACAATGGCAAGCAGAATCCAGGGAAACTCCACTTGTGCAACTGCACAAATGTACATAGAATAAACCAGGTTGGAAGAGACCTTCAAGATCATCGCGTCCAACCCATCAACCAATCCAACACCACATAAACAACTAACCCATGGCACCAAGCACCCCATCAAGTCTTCTCCTGAAAACCTGAGAAGACGGTGACTCCACCACCTCCCCAGGCAGCCCATTCCAATGGGCAATCACTCTCCCTGTATAGAACTTTTTCCCAACATTCAGTATTCAGTATCACTAAGGTTGGAAGAGATCTCAAAGATCATCGAGTCCAACCTGTCACCACAGACCTCATGACTAGAGTAGGGAGGACACTAGTGCCCACTGCAGGCTTGAACTCACGACCTTCCCCATTAAAGGTCTTATGTGCTACCAACTGAACCACACCTAATATCGTCATTATTCCAGTCACTGCAACAACTGGTTGTTTCTCTAGCCACTAGATTAATTAATTTGTTCAAATATTATCAATTAACTTTATGTCACCCTCCATTACTTATCTCTACCTTCTGTATTCACCTATTTTGTCTTCTTGTCTGTGCCTTGTATTTCAGCTGCTTGGTTGTAAACAGCACTCCTCTATGTTACCTATTTTTCTTCTGACATCTGCTTGCATTTCCTTTTTTTGTCTGAATTTTCACTTCAAAACTGTACCCATATAGTACAAACAAAGGACCTGAAAACAGGATGTAAGCTCTATTTTTTATAAGCAGACTTTAAAAAACCACAAAACTAACAGAATGATTATGAAAGTTGAGAAAGACAAACCATGCTTTTGTAAGGCACTATCATTGTGCTTTTCATTCTCCTATCCACCCTTAAGACTGTCTTAAGTAAAATAAGACTCAGTTGTTCCTTTTTCATGTGAGAAGTACCCAATGAATATATCTAGTGCTGCACAAATTCAAACAATTAAAAAGATAGGATTTTTGCATTGAAGATTATGCAGAGAAGAATAGAAAAGAACAAAAAATGAAAGCAAGATGAGGTGGGAAGAGAAGGCAAAACTGTGGCAGCTGAATAGTACTGATAGTATTTTGAAACTTAGAACACATGGGGACCTAAATAAGTCTGAGATGGAAGTGGAAAGAGAGAGAAAGAGGGTTGTGATTTTTTGCAGGAAGAGATTGATGATGTTCTAAGTGGTATATGAGTACAGACTATGAAGTTTAAAGAGGATTTTCTACAATAACATAACTCCCTGCTGGGCTAATTTTCTGAATTCCTGAAGAACATTCCTGTCAGATTAACTGTGCTGGTCTCAATGAAGGCTTTATTCATCAAAGCATTCCCCCACTTTACTGTGTGTGTGCCTCCCCAAAACCATGACCAGCAAAAAAAAAGCTATGAGTATTTCAAATAAATAAATGGCATGGATGGATGAATATTTAAATTCAAGTGATTCTTGCCTTTTATCGAGATGTAACTTTGAGCATAATAAATTCTGTTTAAAGAACCAAAGGCATTCGTATTCTATATTTTGCATCCTTTTTAATTATTTAAGTTTCTTCTAAACACTGGAATGTTTACGGACATAGCCAATGGCATGCCGAAAGCAGAAAACAAAACTAAGATTGTATCCAGCCTACTCCTCTGATAAATTTTCCAACTAAACCACAGGAAAAAAAGCTGTTTTCCATTGCCTGCTGTAAGCACTTGTCCCATAACTTTCTTTGCTTTTATTGACAGATCCATAAAAAGAACAATATACAGTATTTACCACAAAAAAATGTGTAGAAATATTTTTGATATTGGCTTCAGGCAACAGCTGAATTGTAAGAGTCTGGCCTGAGAATGCTACTGGGAGTGTTCAAAAGACAAGGATTCAACAGGACTGAGAGATTCACTCACCTTCTTCTGTGATAGAGTCACATTTTTTTCAAAGAATTCATTGATAATAAAATGCAGGTATGTTATTAGATAAATACAAAACAAATTTAGAAGGCCAACAAAGAATTTGCACTTCAAAGCAGTTTGTACACAGTAGAAATCTCCTAAATTTAACAAAGGCAAAATCGAACAATAGGGACATGAATTTTATCTCTCTATCATGGAAAGCTAGTATTTCTCATAATAACCTTCAGAAAATTTCTTATTATTTTTTTCAATTAATAGTTCTTTTGGATTCTATTTGGCTCACTTCATTACATCATGTTTGGTTCAGTTAATTCGATTCATTCATTGGTAACTTGGTCTGTATTGGACAAAGTACAGCCAGTGTGACAAGGGAGGTGATCCTCAGCACTGATGAGGCATGTCTGGAGTGATGGGCCCAGAGCTGGCTCCTCAGGCCAGAAGGCTCAGGGGAGATCTCATCAAGTGTATATAAATAGCTGAAGGAAGGGCATAAAGAGAACAGAGCTAGGCTCTTTTCTGTGGTGCCCAGTGACAGACCAGGTAATGAGCACAAAACTAAACACAGGATGTTCTCACTGAACATTGGGAAAGACTTTTCCACTCTAAGGGTGACCAGACACTGGCACAGATTTCCCAGGAGACTGTGGAGTCTCCATCCTTGGAGATACTCAAAAGCCATCCATAGTCCTGGAAAACTGGATATAGATGGCCCTATTTTTTGGACCACATGACCTCCAGAGGTTTCGTCCAACCAAACAATTCTGTGATTATTTCTTTCACCAGTGGTACCAACCAAATGCCACTTAACCCAGAATCACTTGTTATTCCTTATACTTAGCCCTAATGCCTCCCTATCCTGCCATACACAGCTACACACAAACATACATCAAATGCCCTCTCATAAGGCAATGCCCACAATGTAATGTATGCAGGAAACTGAAGGTTGGCATGCAATACCACATTATGCTAGTAATATGAAATACATATTGTCTCATGCTAATGAGAGCTATTGTGAAACTGAGACCTTGCTAGTCATTATTTGGAAAGCAGATCATAGAACCACAGAATGGGTAAGGTTGGAAAGAACTTCTACAGGTCACCTGGTCTACTCCCCTGCTCAAGCAGGGCCACCCAGAGCCAGTTGTCCAGAACTAAGTCCAGATGATTTTTTTTAATATCTTCAGGGATGAATATCCCACAACCTCCCTGGGCGTCCTTTGGAAGCATCCTAACACACCTAGTAAATTCTAAGACAAGGTTCCTTCTCTCTCATGTTATATATTTTCCTCCTTTCAGTAAGTTGCAATGTTCTATAAAAACTGGGTATTTTTCTCTTTCAACCCAAATTCTTCCTTCAAATAGAGGCACTGATGAGATAAATGTGATGTGGCACATACCTCAATAGGGCCTTAGAAATACTAAGCAGCACATCAGTTGGGAAGGAACTGGAGAGTAGATGACCACAAATGATAATTTCTTCAAAACTTATGAGAAAGTATTGAAAGAACTGGCTTTGTTTAATTCAGTAAAAAAGAAATCTAAGGGAAATATAGTAATGGTCTTTTAGTAGAGTAACATCACACACACAAAAAAAGTCAATGATTTACTGTCCTCCATCTCCACCAGAGGAAAGACTAGATGAAACCAGTTGACTGAAATTAGAATAGAATAGAATAGAATAGAATAGAATAGAATAGAATAGAATGGAATGGAATGGAATGGAATGGAATGGAATGGAATGGAATGGAATGGAATGATGAAGCCCTTGGTATGTGAAGAAAAGCTAACTCTAAAAATAATAATGAAGGACTTGAAATAACAAGAAAATTGTGAGATCTCCTTTGTAGAACAGGTTAGCCAGGCATTAAAGTAGCTCTGAGTATAGTCGGTCTTATCTCTATGCAGACATTGACCTAGGTTATCACTGAGCTTTTGGACAGCCCTGAATTTTTCTGCTTGTTTGCTATCACACTTTTGAATCAGAAATATATACCTAAATTTCAATATTTTGAAGAGAACCACATATTAGTTAGGAATAAAAAAAACCCACAAAGGTGCTTATCACAAACAACATACTATAAATTGTAATACAAAAAATAACTTCAGTTCAAAGAAGTAATAAACTTTGACTCACGAAATATAAAAAAAAAAATCTATTTTGCAGCAGGCAATTTTATCCTTGTGCAGTTTATTTCAAAAAGAAAGAGAATAGAGCAAACAAGCAGTTATGTAGAGTATTTAATAAAATAGAAAATAAACTGTTTTGCCTGGGAAACTCACTATGAAACCTCACAGCCAAAACTGAAACTACTGCTACAGGACTATGTTAAAGCACTTGCTGTGAAGTCCTCTATAAATGAAGCACACCTGAGATACAATGAGTAACTGCCCACCTATAATTCCAAAAGGATTGTAATTCAGGACATATGGAAAAATCAGTTATGTTTTATGTGCTAAATAGTCTTTTCAATGCTTTTCAAAACATTGTCCTGTATCTTTGAATCAGTTCAATAAGGACTTGCTGGAGAAAACAATTCCACAATTAATTTCTTATTTGTTTTGGTGTAATAGCATGTCATGAAACACTCTCTGAACATAATTAGCTCTTTTACACTACTAATTCAAACCTTTTTGGATTGAAATACTGGCATGGCAGATGGTGAAGATCAACATGATATCTCACCATCTGGGAAATCTTGAGTTCAGGTTCACAGGCCACAGGATGGCTATGGCCTGGAAAGATAATGGATCAGAATGGAAAGTGAGGAATGCAGTGAAGTAGGAGACAAAAGGAAAGGCAAGGAATAAAAGATGAAGTTCAGGCTAAAGTGTCCTCAGCTCACAGAGATGCCCATTCATTAGGAGACTATCACAGGTTGCTTATTCTTGCCTGTTCCCTTTTACCACTCTTGCTTCCCTCCATTCACTCCCTTCCATTCTCTGCCCAGTCTGTCTCTTTGCTTCTGCTATGGAAAATCAAAGAGATGAGCCATTATATAAAGAACACATAAAGAATACATCTAGGTGTACACAAAACACCACAAAAAATTGGAAAGACAAAAAATTTCTGCTGGAGGAAACTCTCAGAGTTCAACAGATGGAAATAAATTGCACTGCTTATTTTTTTCTTTAACAATTCTGTACTATGTTTTTGAACAAAGTCTTTCTGTGAGACACTTTCGTTGTTATGCAGTCTTGTAGTTAAGGTTCTGCATACTGTTTAATGGAAGGCAGTTTTAACTGAGGCAAGTGGGAGACTGAAAACCATTACATTTGTCCTGTGAACTAAAACTTCCAGACAAAGCAGGACACTGAGTTTAAGATGTCTTAATTGGATTCTGCAGCCAAGAATTAAAAACTCTAAATCAGGTGGGCTGAGTCATATTGAAATTTTCTCTGAAAATTCTACTGATATTTGTTGTTTCTGTCCTTTGAATGTTATTTTTTTTAATGCAGGTAGGAATAAAACTGTTTCTTTAAGAGAATTAAGACAACTCTGCAAGGGAACAGAGAGGCTGGCTGCTTCCAAAGGACACGCAAGCTGAAGCCAAAGAAGGGAGCACATTGGTGGGGAATCCTAGTGAGGGTGCTCTGGGCTAGCAAGAGCATGGAAGAAACTGGCAAAGCCAGAAATACAAAATCTAGCACAATATCTACATATGCTGCCTCATTTAAACATAACTTCAATCACAGATGGAAACCAGCAAACATATTGTTCCAAATCACTGTGAGTCCTTTAAGACAATAAGAAGCAGAGATCTCAAAGGGTTTCTTTTTACCAATATAATCTAAATTAAAAAAAAAAAAGTTCAGAAAAACATACTGTTCCATGAACTGCCAAAAGTCAGCAGGGTTCTGAGCCTGGGCCTAATTCTAGTGCTCCTTACAAGGTGATGAAGTCCAGGTCCTTACTGCAGTCAACACGGATGCACCTTTGCATCTTTTCCTACAGGTCCACTGCCCAATACTTTATAATGGTGGGGCACAAACCTGGACCAAATCATGGCCTTACTATGCCTGCCTGTGAAGGGCTTATTACACTTGTGGTGCTACAATCATAATAATAACAATGACAATAATTATGACAATAATAATAATTAATAATAATAATAGCATGATTTTGGCAAAATCATGAAACTATCATGATCTATCATGAAACTCTTGCTAAAGCATTACATTTTCTAGTAGGCCACAGTATTTCATCTGTTTTCCACACAGTGACACCATTTAACTTATTTCCACACTTCATCCTTTATCTTTTCCTACTATTTTGTATTCTATCACCGAAAATGTGGTGAAGATGACTGTAAATTCTGCAGCAGCAGTGGCAGCAGCAAGTAAATTAAAACATAGAAAGTTTTATGAATTAAATATGAAACTGGCCAATGCAATCAGTTCTGCACTATGTATATTATTTATTTTATTAAATTAATTTGACTCTAGCTCAGTTTCCAGGGTGCTAAAGTTTTCATATCAAAGACACAGTAGGGCACCAAGAGAAATGGAAGAGAGGCTGACAGCTTTGGAGTTGAAAAGAGTGTGTTCTGAGCTCTGGTAAAGGAGACTGCTTGGGGTTTTGGAAATTGTGGCTACTTTGGTAAGTAGGATGATGGCTTAAAGTGTTGACATTTAACATATGAGCATTGGGCTACAAAAACTAACACCTGAGAGGAGAGGAGTAATTCATACTTTCTCGTGTCATGATTTCAGTCCTTCTGTGAACTAAGACATCTCTGCAATGGTCAGACAGCATTTCCATTTTGAAATCTCCTTTTGATGCATTATCCCCAAAGGATACTGTAACAGATGGCTATTCAACAAACACGCAGTCTTCCAACCCATATGCCTTTGTCCCCAGCTACACTTCAGAAAGCAGTAACGGAAGGTGTAAAAAATTAGCCAATTCTACACCAGCAAGGGTTGCAATGTTCTGCTCATAAATCAATACAAATCTCCTTCGAATTATTTTTGAAAAGCATTCTACTCAGTACATGCTCATCACTTTTTCAAGATCATCTTGCAGCTGATCTTTTTCTATTCTTTAGAGAGCAGCTATTTAAAAAAAAAAAAAAACAAAAAAAAAAAGGCAAAATGCCAAACCAAAAAACTACTTATACAAATAACCTGCTGACTTTCTACCTATCCTCCTCTCCCCAAAATATATATATTTTTTTTTTAAATCATAGGATCATAGAATGCACTGGGTTGGAAGGGACCATTTGCTGATAAATAATTGTTGCTAGCACATTGTTCATATTTCTTATGAGGACTAATGGGACTATCACAGCATTTCTCCTTCCAAACAGAGAGGTCAGCTTCTTTAAGCAATTGTAAAGGAATTCTAATCAGGATAAAAGGTTTCCCAGCAGGAAACAGACTGGCACAGAAATTTGACAAAAGATCTTCAGTGGGGAATAGAAGCTAAAGAATAGATGGCTGTAAGTTAGTACATTTTTAATGTGTAATACTCATGAATGTACTTGCTTCTTAAGAGTAAGGATTTTTGGTGATCACAGCATGTAGAGTATTTGAACGCTTCAGAGAAATATTATCAATGACATTATGTTTTCTGGGATTCTGGATAGCTATTTATAGAGATTTGGATAAATTTACCCCAATATATGATACAGAAGTGTATTTATTTTATGATCAGTTAAACAGAAAGTTTCTTGAAGAGAACAATTATTTTATTTCTAGTTTCACAGCAACAACATGAACGTATGTTGCTCAATATGACAGAGTTGAAAGTGGGTGGATAAGACCTAGCTGTATGATGTTTGTAAAGCAGGAGCAGCATCCCACCAAAACTATTTCATGTTGTCATGAAAACATGATTCACAAGCTGTCTGAGAAATCAGACAAAATGTATTATTAGATATCAGCCTGTCTCAGTAGGGGAGGGTGCTAATGGAGCCAGAAGAGACTTCTATGGAATGGTCCTTTGGCTTCTGTTGCTGGGAATTTCAGCAAAAGTGTTGTGAAGAACTAAGAAACTCTGCTTGTACAAACACTGACTGCGACTCTGTTTACATTTACAATCCTTCATTTGTAATAATGTCATCTGTAATTGTGCATTTGTTTATAATTTCTGTATTTTTACAATCATTCCTTAATAAATAAGTTCAATAATTATTCAGCAAAAAGAAACCATGTCCCAAATCAGGACAGTCCTCCAAAATAAAAGCTGAGATTCTAACCAAGGAGGTGTTCCTCATCTGACTGTTGAGACTATGGAAAATTATCAAACCTGAGATCAAAAGACATCTGATCTTTTAGAAGGTCTGCCCTTCAAAGAGAAAGGGAAGCTTTCAGCAGCAACTGACAGTCACTAAAAAAAGCATGTTCATAAAGTAGAGAAATGGTGAGCACTTTAAAACTACTGAGAAATCCTAAACACGGAGCAATATTTGTGCATGTCTCTGTATTTTGGTTGTTGCTGCCACAATAGTAAAAACAGACAAATTGTTACCAATAAATCATAGTTAGTTAAAAAGAAGTTCCTTCAGTGTCCCCACACTACAATCCCATGTCAAATAATAGGGGTGAACTCAAGGGACTGAAAGATAACTGACTTTATGCCTCAGCTAGGAGATCTAGGCACTTTCCAATCTACTGTTTCAAGGCATGTCTAAGATATGCAAAAGGACATGGGTGTACAGACTTCAAGGAAACTGCAATTCTTCCCTCACTGGATGATCAGCAGACCTGGAGTACTAGGATTCCTCAGTTTCCAGCTCCAACTGCATGCACAACACATCTAAAAGCCTGCAGAATCATGATTAAAGTAACTGTCAAACTACTTTGCACTTTATTGATTATAAAGAATCCTCAACTGTTGTTGTTGCTTATAAAAGACAGTGGAGGCCTTGATCCAAAATTTTGTGATCCAAAATACACTTTGGTATTAGAATTCATGCCTAGGATCAGTTACTGTGATAGTTTTATGAATTTATGATAGATTTATAAAGCACATGAGATGTGCAGAGTTTATAAAAGATGCCATCATCTTAATTTTTTGTTTTCTATTTCATTCTTTCCAAGTTAAAAAACTGATGCAAGACTGAGTATAAAATAATATCATTTCACTGAAAGTCTGGACAGACAAGGTAAAATTTTGCCAGAGTGAAAAAAGACAGGCAGAATAGAAGGCATAGTGGTACAGAGGAAGGAATGAAATAAAAAATTGAAACTTCACAACTGTAAAAAACAGAGAGAGCTAAAGCTGGGTAGCATGCAGCAAGAGCAGAGATGGTACAGAGAGTTTTACACTGAAGGATGGGGAGCTCTGGCTTGACAATGGAAAAAAACACAAACAAGTGGAGATCAAGAGGATTCATTCCATGTGATGTAGGCTGCAGTTATTATTTTGTGCTATTTGTTATAGCACATCCACGGTTTAACCAGACTCAAGAGAAGATATTTGTTCCTGACCCTTGACATTTGCAATTACAGAAAAGGTTATCGATGACTGAAACTGCAAACAATATTATGTGAATGAGTTCAGTTACATTTTACAAGGGTAAACGAATAGTTCAGAGCCCTGCATAATCTAGGAAAATGGGTCAAATAGAAGAAAATGTGAAGCCAGCCTTAGAAGTGTATCACAGTTCATCTGAAAAACAGAAATAAATGATTTCTGAGAACACCCAGGAAAGTGGTAATAGAGAAAGGAATCCAGGAGTTGTTTCTGTATGCAAATTATATTGAGTTTACCTGAAATGCAACAATGTCAATACTATTTTACAATTCTGTATATGCATAAAAATCCACTTTTGCAGCACAGGCAGGGATCTTTCTTATTTACCTTTAGTAGAAAAACTGCCAGAAAACCTGCTGCAGGTGTAAACAGATTGTCAGTGGAAAGGCTGACAGTGCAATAGAGACAGGATTCCTCCCATTTGATAGCTGTCTAACCTATATTAGTCACTGAGTGTCCTGTATCGTTCATGACACTTCTGGAGGATGATTCACTCATCCATACAAAATCTCTGCTTTCCTATGGGATGACTCATCTAGTAGAGGTGTCATAGGTGAAGAGACAACCCTAGATAACTAGTTGAAATTAGTGCTCAGTCTCTAAAGTAATGTAGTCAATGGAGAAGCCTGGGACATCAATACATCTATTAAAAAAAATAAATAAATCAGGATAGCCTTAATTTCCTTCGTCTTGAATCCAAAAGTAATCCAACTAAAACAGTGAACCAGCAATAGTATATAAATCTTTTGTGATTTTGTGCATGCATAGCCAGACACAATGTGCACATATTTCACACAAGTATATGAACAATGTGAGTAACAAATAAGCAAACAGTGGATATAGGGTAGAGGAGATACCCAAGTGATCCTAGACAGAACAAAATAAGAAAATATGCATCCTTCTCCATAAACAAGAAAGATTCAAATTCAAAAATCAGACAAGCATGATAGAAACTCCCTTTTGGGAGAATAGAATATTGTGTAACATTACTGGAATTAAAATCAGGGTTGGAATAGAATAGAATAGAATAGAATAGAATAGAATAGAATAGAATAGAATAGAATAGAATAGAATAGAATAGAATAGAATAGAATAATAAAATAGAATAAAACAGAATATTTCAGTCAGAAGAGAGCTACAATGATCACCTAGTCCAGATGTCTGACCACTTCAAGGTGACCCAAATTTGAAGCATGTTATTACAAGCACTGTCCAAACACCTCTTAAAACACAGACAGGCTTTGGGCATTGATCAGTTTTCTAGGAAATCTGTTCCAATGTCTGAACCACCCTCTCAGCAAAGAAATGCTTCCTAATGTCCAATCTAAATCTTCTCTGGCTCAGCTTTGAACCATACCCAAGCATTCCATCCCTCTCCACTTCTCCTCAGGAAGCCATAGAGAGTAATGAAGTCACACCTTAGGCTCCTTTTCCCAAAACTAGAGAGGCTCAAAGTCCTTAGCCACTGCTCATAGGAGATTCCTTCCAGCACCTCTACCAGCTTTGTTGCCCTTCTCTGGATGCATTCAAGAACTTCATTTCCTTAAATCAGGGCTCAGAGTACTCAAGGTGAGATTGCACCAATGCTGAATGAAGTGAGATAACTACCTCGCTTAGTTGTCTGGTAATGATCTGTTTGATGTACCCCAGGATGTGGTTTGCCCTCTTGGCTACCAGGGCACTGGTATTGATAAGTCGTATTGAGCCTGCTGTCAGCCAGCACCTCCAGATCCCTTTCTTCAGGGCTTCTTGATAGCCCTGCTTATGACTGGCATTACTCCACCCTAGCTGCAGAATTTGTATTTTGACTTGTTAAATTTCATTCCATTAATCATATCCCAATTCTCCAATCTATTCAGATCCTTCTGCAAGGCAACTTGTCCCTCAAAAGAGTCCTCCCAAGTTTAGCATCATTCTCTCGCAGTGAAGTACTTTTTCCTATGAACTTCACCTGGTACAGATTTAAGATATTCCTTCACTTTGCTTACCAGAGAGAGGAGATCAGCACCTCCCTCTATTCCCCACCACAGGGAAGATGAGGACAGCGATGAGACCACATGTCAGTCTCCTCTAAGATGAACAAACCAAGTATCCTCACCTGTTCCTTGTAATTCATGTCTTCTAGTCCTTTCACCATCTTTGTTGCCCTCCTTTTGACACACTCTTAGTATTTTTACATCCTTCTTATACTGTGGAGTAGAAAACTACACACAGTACTTGACATGATGCCATACCAATGCTGTGGAAATTATCATTCACAGAATCACAGAATCACCAAGGTTGGAAGAGACCACAAAGATCATCGAGTCCAACCTGTCACCACAAACCTCAAGACTAAACCATGGCACCAAGTGCCACGTCCAATCCCCTCTTGAACACCTCCAGGGATTGCGACTCCACCACCTCCCTGGGCAGCCCATTCCAATGGCTAACGACTCTCTCAGTGAAGAACTTTCTCCTCACCTACAGCCTAAACTTCCCCTGGCGCTTGTGAATTGAGACTGTGAATTCAGGTGAATTCACAAATTAAAAATGTTGAGATTTGAGAAACATGACTAAAATTTATTCCTAAAGGTAGGCCATTTTCACATTACTCTTTGATGGTCATGTTTGGAAAATTCCTAAATGGAATGGGGAAAATCATTGTAACATATACTTCTCCTTAGAAACCTCATCTTATTCAAAGGCACAAGCAAATCTGGACAACTGGCGATCTGCAAACATTTGCTAACTTAATTGCATTATGACAAATCTCAGAAAAATCTCAGAAGGGATTCACACAGTCCTAGATAAAATGGCTTTTCTATCAAAACTCACTTATTCTGATATTTATAGGTAAAATATATGTAAATTAACAATATTGTAACATTTTTATAAGATCTTCACCATGAGAATGTTGAAACTCTGGAATGGGTTGTCCAGGGAGGTGGTTGAGGCCCCATCCCTGGAGGTGTTTAAGACCAGGCTGGATGAGGCTCTGGCCAGCCTGATCTAGTGTGGGGTGTCCCTGCTCATGGCAGGGGGGTTGGAACTAGATGATCCTTGTGGTCCCTTCCAACCATGACTGATTCTATGATCTTTTAAAACTTTTAGAAGAAAACCAAGGAGCAATATGTTTTTGATTTAGCATTCTGTATTTTCACAGTATCACAGTATAACCAAGGTTGGAAGAGACCCCAAGGATCATCAAGTCCAACCTGTCCCAAAAAGCGTTACTACTACATATCTCCAAATGACAGAATTTGTGCAAAGCTGCTTAATATTCCTACCAAGCAACATTGTCTCTCATATGTTTTCATTATGCAGGGAAACATACTTTTTAATTCTAAACTGAATTTAAATAGGAAATATTTTCCAATATATGCAAATCCCGCATTATCACCCTGCACATTGTTAAATAATGCTTCAGTAGATCTTGTAAAACTGCAGCAATGGCAGCATAAACCTCTTCTATACAACTGAGATAAATAAATCTTCGGAAAAAGCAGAATATTCTTTTCTATTGCTGTAAATATGGAAGTATATTAAGCTTCTGAACTGAGATTTGGTTTAGGAAAATGCTAAGTGCCTGCTTCACTATCAGCTAAGATAAAGGTTTAGTATGAATCATGTGCACTTTAAACAGTACTGACTAGAACAATGTATTATTAAGCACTGAACTCTGCCACAGAAAATAATATTTAACTGACAAAATATAATGAGTGACTGACATTTTCTATATTAATGTCATGTTTCATCATTTTAGAAAATGTATTTTCTTAATTTCTACAGAGTGCCCAAGGTGTATGAAGCTTTAGCAGATGTGTGAACATGCACTCTGTTCTGAATATCTCAGAGACTGACTCACATTGAAGAATGGAACAGTCAGGAAGTCAAATGTAAGTGACACAAAAGGGGAAAATTAAAAAGTAGTATAAATATCTGTAATGTAAAGTCGTGGTGTAAAGCCATAAAAATGATTCTTTGGAGGCAATTTAGTTGAACAAACTAAGAACCATAGGCAATATTTGAAAGTTAGCCCACATGCCCTCTGAACCTCTAATAGCCCAAGCTGAATTTTTAATGTCAAGGTCTGGGAACTGCTACTTCCATTAGGAAGAATAAGAAGCATTCCTCAAGGGGACAGTTAGACAACTGAGATCCCTTTCTTCCTGTGGTTCAAGACATCACTGAAAACTGGTTGTGCTTCCATTACAGCAGTCCAAAGCAATTTAAAAAAATTAAAATAAAAATGTCTGGGGTATTCAGAAAGCTTAACACTAAGAAAAATCAACTCATTCAATTTGTATAATTTAACCAAAAAACCCACCCAGATTTCTCTCTTAAAAAGAGAAGAAATACATAAAGTTCATTGTAAAAAATGTATTTTCTTTTGTTCTTAGGGAAAAAGGGAGAAAAAAGGTGAAGGAAAGATAAACACAGGAGAAAAAAAAGTAAAAAGTGGGTTAGGTTTTTTTTAAAATGCAAGACTTCTTATAAATGCTTGCTGCTTATACATATACATAGAATACATAGAATAAACCAGGTTGGAAGAGACCTTCAAGATCATCGCATCCAACCCATCAACCAATCCAACACCGCCCAAACAACTAACCCACGGCACCAAGCATCCCATCAAGTCTTCTCCTGAAAACCTCCAGTGATGGCGACTCCACCACCTCCCCAGGCAGCCCGTTCCAATGGGCAATCACTCTTTCTGTATAGAACTTTTTTCTAACATCCAGCCTGAACCTCCCCTGGCAGAGGAATTCACTGACTTGTTCAGAATTCACTGGACTTCAGCAAGTTTTCTGATTTTCTTTGGAACTTTCATCCATTGAAAGAATCAGGTATGCAGCATTATTAAGTGACTTACTGGTCCTAGTATGGACCTCTGAGAGACACCAACTTGTCACCCATCTCACCAATTCCTTATCCACCAGTCTACCCATCAAAACCATATCTCTCCAACTTAGAAGGATGTTGTGGGGGACTGTGTCAGAGGCCTTGCAGAAATCCAGATATGACATCCGTTGGCCCCTTGACACTCCACTACAGAAAGCCACTAAACTGGTCAGAGGGATCTTGCCCTTAGTGAAGCCATGCTGGCTGCCTCAAAGCACCTCCCTGTCCTTAAATGAAAATGAAATGCACGCCATACTTGAATGAAACATGCTTGAATGAAATACACATCTCGCCTTACTTCTCCATTATTTATAAAATCTTTTTGCCCAATAGTTTTTGAACTGGCATTTTTTGGCTTCTGGACAAGTCTCTTGAAGCATTTTTAGTTTATGAAGTTTTCTATCTCTGCTACAAATATCATACATACACCTTTCAGATGCACTACTGACCACAGTGCTTGCCTTGGGACAGTCTACTAGCCTGCACCTGCTAGGAATTTGACAAATGTGTCAGAAAAAGACAGCAGTGAAATAATTAGCTATACAGATATCCATATAGTTAATGCAAGACTAATGTGGAGGAAAGGTGCTAATTTGACAGTTAGAGCAGCTTAGAGACAGCTTAGAGAATATATACTAGCAATCCCAAATCTGTATGAAGTTCATACTCTCTTGGATATTCAGAAATTGTCACATTCAGTAATGAAAGATAATTCAGTGTCTACAGTGTTTTACCTCTTTGTCCAATCTGCCGAGATCTCTAAGAGTATAACATAAAGCTAGTTTTATATTTTTGGTGATCTTCAAAGTTTTATGTAAAATAAAATGAGAGAGCAGGGGCTATTTAAACATGAAAACATCTTCAGCACAAAACATCTTATAATCATGAAATCTTTTACATCTTTTATACGTGAGGAAAATGTTTTTAAAACATGCTCTGCCTCTCATAGAGTTTTTTAGTTTTCCCTGGTTGCTTGCTTTCCCACAGCAAAATTCCTTGCACACATTTTCACACCACTTTCAAAAACTCTTCTATCATTATACTAGCTGAAATGCCTGTCTTTGTGCTGTTACTAAATATGTAGTCCTGAAGAGCTCCTGCAACTGCCTACTCACACACAGCAGCAGCATTGAACCCAGTTGGGATGTTTATTCAAGTGCTTTGAAATACCTTGAAATAGAGAAGGTGTTACAGAAATGCTATCTTTACTTCTGTTTCATTGTACACATAAACAGAAATCTATTGTGTCTTCTGCTGTGAACAGATGAAATGCCTTTCAGGAGACACTATCGTGAGAGGAAACACTTTCAAATGTATGTAGGGCTGCTCAGATGCTCAAAAAATCCAAAGTAGCCATGAGTATTACATCTTCTTTCAAAACAAGAAGAAAAATAAGTAAGATGACAAACTAGCTGAGATTGCACATGGCCTAAAAGACACTTTCATACTTAATAACAATTCTGTAATCCTGACCTTAGTCTGTGGGTAAATGTGAAATAGTGTGTATTGATAGGACTGAATTAAGAGTGAAAATATAACAAAAAGCCATAATAAAACTCCAAAAACTAATAATGCAGGGGGTGGGGGTGGGGTTGGTTGGTTGTTTTTTTTTTTGTTTTGTTTTGTTGCTGTTGTTTTTTAAATAAAGACAAATGCACTTAAAAATTTAATTAGAAAAAGCATTTATCCTAAGAGGCTCTCTCTGAGTTTTATTCAGGTAGCATAATATAAGTTGTTACTATTACAAAATTTTTTTCCCTTTAATATAAGTGGATTAGCAATGCCACATTATGTCTGCTTCTGGTTAATTACCCAGAACCCTAAGGGACTTTTGGTTTTGTGTTTCATGCTTGATATTGTACCTCTAACCAACTAAAACAACTGGAAATGTATTTGCGATTTGCCAGCTGTTTTCATGTTTTAGCTTGGGATGAACAGAGGCTGTGAATTATAACAAACAGTTCAGAAACTGCAAGCATTTGTGATGTAGACAACTGAAAGGATGTTAGGGAAGTCATGCCACTTGTGGTACACAGTCCTTTTTATTACTGTGCAATCTTATGTGGCTTTTAGAACAAATCCCAAGTACTGGCAGACAGTCTCTACAAGCAGTGCTACCTCTGACTATGGTAGTTTGAAGGTTCTTCCTATTAAAACAAGTTTAGCTCTTCATCTATGTATTTAGCATTTATGTGACACAAATTAACATGGGAATAACAGAGTATAGATTTAAATACCAAACAAGAACAAGATTCTTCTGGTGCATGATTGTGTGAAAAAGATATGATCTATTTCCCTGAAGCTTCTGCCAGCTTTGGACAGATGGAGCATGGCAGGGGTTAGAGAAAGACATGGAAAGGTGAGCTGCGTGCCATCCCTTGCTGAGAAGAATCTGTGGTGCTATAAGCCTGCAGCAGAGCGTCAGCAGGAAAAACCTGCTGGGAATTGAAGTCCTGACCTCACTGAACTCTCTGGCAAAACTCCCAGTGAGTCCCGCAGAGTTTTTACCATTTTAACATACTGTATAAACCAGACACAAACCCAACACATTCTAGCTTACAAGAGTCATGGTTTTGTTTTTTTCCTGACTTAGGTAATAAAGCCATTGTAATTGTCCCAAGGACTCCATGGGTAGGGGTTATACTTTTTTTTTTAAAGTGGAATATATATTTATATAGGATACAAAAATCTAATGCAAAAATCTCTGAGTTTACTCAATGTCATTTCATTAGTAGACTGTCACTGAAAGTCCACTTAATGCTGGAGCTTGATTTGGACTTTCACTGAAATTTCAAAACAATCAGAACACTGGGGTGGAAAAAAAAGATATCTTTTATTAAGTTCCAGATTTAATGGGAAACAAATCCTCAGTTTTCCTTTGGTGGCAGAGAAGATGTAAATATAAAACTACCAGTCATTAATGCTATGTAAAACTTACTCTATGAAAAATTTACTCTCCAGAAAGAAGGCACCATTCCATTTGAAAGGCATAATTTATTTTTTTTATTCCAAAATCTATAAGCAGCATCTCTGTGTTCTTTTTCTCCATATGAAACTTTGATAGCTTTATTTGCTTTTGAATATCATTCTAGAATGCACACATTTAAATGCCGATTGGGACTTCGTCTGGAGAGTCAGAAAGACAGACTTTAAAGTGGAATTCTGACAGAAGAACAAACTTAATGTTTTTATTCCCATGATAACTGAATCTTTTCCAGATATCATCATTATCTGCTGTTGTCTCTAGTGGTAGAGAGAACTATTTCTCCTTAATTTATATGGTTAGTAGAAACAGACCTAGCTATTCTGAAAATAATCAAATCCTGTTTTTATCAAATGCATCAGTTTCTTTTACCTAAAGGTGTCACACTCTTGTTAATCTTGTAACGCCAGTATTTGTTACTTTAGCAAGACACTATCAAGACCACCAGATCATAATGAATAACAATGAAACCACCATGCTACAGAAGGCTGCATCCTATTAAGTCCTGTTGAAAAAGAATAGAATTTGAATTACACAGAGATTTAGAATGTTGGTTGGATAATATCATGACCAACGAAGAATAATATCTATGTTTATTTTACTTACATGTTTGTCACTGAGTTGGAAGAATTTGCTCACCTCTTTAGGTAATAAGTGTGCTAATTCTTTAATTACACTTGATAAAGTCAACTCAGATTTTCAACAGATCATGCCCTTTAAAACTTGATTCTGTTAAAATACTCTATCTTCTTTGACCTCAAATATCTTGACAAGAAAGGGAAAAAAATCAGATTTGCAAAACTAGGAGAGTCTGTACTTCTTTCTTTCTGAGCTTATAAACAAGAGATATTTATATAACTTGGCCCACCTGCAGGTAACAGTGCCCAAGGAAGATTAGTTATTTCTTTAACAATTATTTTCTAATATGTCATCTGTCTAGGCTATCTCAACTTTTCTGTCTCTGGAGAAGTTATCATGGGAAAAGATGCAAAATTCCAATTTTTAAATTACTTTTTTCTGCAAAAACCTATGTGCAAAACCTCATTGCATAAGGTAAAGAGGTATGCACTTTTCTTTTGTAACTCGGGAATATGGTGAACTTCAGAGTACTGAGAAGATATCCTCTTAAGAAACACAGATTTATGCTAGTAGGATTAAAGCTAGCTGTAGAGGTTAAGTTTGGTTTCACAGGATCTGTCTCTCAGGTTATAATTTCAAGGACTCATTGTGTTGTCTGGGTCAGAGCTCTTTTTGAGGGATAAAATACTAATAACTTGAGAGACATTAACAAGAGCAAAGCTAAGGTTACTGTGCTGTTCTAGTTCATGTAGTGTGAGATTCACTAAAACTCTGCAAGTCAGGGCAAACATGAAGATTCAGCTGGCAGCTGACAATTTCTCTTTTGCTTTTTTTTTTTTTCCCTCTGTGAACCCCACAGTTTTTTTCTATATATATATTACAATATGATTAACAACCAAGATTTCACACACTTGAAGACAAGTGATAAATTCAAATGACATGATCCTATTGCTAGTTTACTGCTGAAGTAACATAAACACCTTTATAATTTTTTGCTACTGTCAAATGAATTTATTTAAAATGTGTGAAGAGAGAATTCTGAAAGTAAAGCAGGGAGGAGATAGATAGCCTGTTATACTTCTCTCTTTTTTTTTGTTTTTACTGCATGGCTTACGTCAGGGTGATGCATATCCTAAAACTTCAAACTAAAACACAGCTGTTTTATATATAAGGCCTTCAATATAACTTACACTGCCTGTAAATGTTAACATGAGACACATGAGATGCTCCAACTGAAATGCAGAGTTTGCTTCTGCTATTGTGGGACCCATATCTTATTCTACTTGGTGAATTTACCTTAAGAATTATTTTGGATTTGGCATAAAGAACAACACAAGACTCTTTTCTTGAAATTAGTGCCTAGTTTTCTTAGCCACACCAATTGTTTGCTGCCAACATTATTCAAACCTTTCTTTGGAACAGTCAGGAAAGGAATATTATTTACTTCTGTATTTATGGAAAAATGTGAACTCAGTTTATCAGTTAAGTACTATCCTGGGTGACTTTTGTCCTGAATCAAGCAGAAGAAAACAGAGAATGATGCTGTGACAATGGAAACAATCCACAAGAGTGAACGTAATCTCAAACGCTTGGTAAAGACATCTGGTGTACCAAAGGAACGTTTTCTAGGCGCTAGTTTTCCACCAAAAAACCAAAAGTCTTAGAGGTCATGAGGCTTGCACAGAGTTAAAGATAATCCCTACATGAGGATAATATAGAAATGCCATGATAGGCCACTGGCAGCAGCATCTTTGAAAGACAAAGGTTCCCTGAAAGCATACTGATACAGCATAGTCTGCTTTGGCCTGTGAGCAGTGAAAAGTAGACAAAGTTTTCTTTTGATCAAATTTTCAAGGGAAGACTGAATATTAGATAACGAAATAAATATAAGCCTTATAGCACAAAGCTTTTTATCTGGCTCCTATAAATCCACTGAATATGTGAATAATATTTAGCTTTGAAGCCTTTGTTTTTCAAACATTCAAACTAGTTCATCCCTAAATTCCTTAAAGACAGTAAGCCTGCTGGCTATCAGATGCTAAAAAGAATTACTGCAGCCCAGAGATCCTATCCAAGAGCATTAAGATCACCAAGTTTTTGAAGGCTGTATCTGAATATTCCAAGTTCTTAATGATTGACATAAAAGTGTCATGACTAAACACTAAGAAACACACATCTGCACAGCAGAACAATAAAGATGGAGCTTTAAATTAATCCAGGAAGGTAACATATTTTTGAAATCTTGCTAAAATGTTAAACAGATTATGAGGACATGCATCCTAGATCTGAGAGCAGAGGCTTCAAATGTCACAGCCATGAAGCTTCTAGGGCTCAGCCTGGGCAAGGGCTGAGTAGCACTCCTCCTGGGGCTAATAGACAAGGAAGGTGACTGTACCTGGCAGATGAGATGTTTCTAACATATAATACAATCCATTTCTCAGAAAGGAAGGTTCCACTGTACTAACATACCTGGTTTGTGCTGGTATGTGCACAACTTAACGGGGCTAATAGCATTCAGCAATACCAGTAATTCCTAGCATTCAGCAATACAAGAAAAGAACTATAAATTTTAAATAAACACATTTACCACTGCTGCTAGTTGAAACTGAGATAGTGTTACAAGAGATATTTACAGGAAGAATCTAAGAGTAGCTGAGAGCAAATGGTATATAGAAAGATACAAGAGATTCCTGAGTAGTATCCAAAGTGAATAAAAGACATTTGTTCCTAACTTTCATCATTCAATGTAAGCATGAAGACTGCATTCTTTATTAGTGGTTTTTGTCCTGTTCAATCTAAACATTTGTCATTTAACAACTAATTGTTTTGTAATACCAAAGTCTTGACCATAATTTAAAACACAATTCACTCAGATACTACAAACATTTTAATAGTTGTCAGTAACTTACTCTCTGCATACCTCCATTCACAAAGTATAATCACATCTTATGTTAATTAAGAAATGTATTAGGTTCTGATTTTATGCCTTCTTTGAAACAAGCAAAATTGTGATGGTCTCCAAAATTAACTGACATAGCTCATGTATTTATGAAGCAGTTCCTCAAGTTCTGTATTACAGGACTTATTAGAAAAAAATACACATCCTAGTGACAATATATTGGCAAAGGGGAGTCTTTTATATCTTTGCAGCTTGAGAATACAGGGAACATAGTGGCTACAGCAGTATCAGGAACCTTTGGGGGAGCATATATACTTTCACTGCAAAGTGTATGTTGATTTTAGTTACTATTTTGTCTGTAGAAGTAATGCAGGCATTTCAGATTTATCATACATGTGGAAACCTATATTAGTAACATTTCGAAGCACAGGTTTGAATTAGTGGATCATGGTTGTGATTCTGGTATCTTTCTATCTAAACACCAAAATTATAAACAATCGTCCTCTGGTATGCTCTTTCTTCTTGCCAAATCCTCTGAAATGTGAGGGCAGCTATTACAATAGATGGAGCCATAACCTGCCAAGCAGCAGTCATGAAGAATTTTGTAGGTAGTTACTTCTTCTGATCCCTCTCCTTTTTCAGTGTATTACATGTTGTTTTGGTCATTGGCTTCCCCTGGCTTTCATTAGATAGAGCATGTATATGGCCAAAATTCAATGTTGGATATCAGTTTCACATCTGTTACAGAGTCATCCAAGAGTCTGTTATTTTGGCATCTAAATTATACAAATCTTGTTTTTTAACAAGTTGCAAATTAAGCCTGAATTTTAATTTGTATATTAGGGAAATCTACAAATATAACCAGGCAAAACAGAGAAATAAAAATATTAAACTGCTAGGAAGCTAGGATTTTTAGGCATTCTGTTACATCTTTAGAGCATTTTTAGTGGGATGAAGCTGAGCTTGAAAACTTATGACTGGCTTAACCACAAAAAAATCTGAGTCCCTATGAGGTGATCTAAAAGTAAAATCGGGCAGGGTAGTACTCTTCAGTTTTCCCCCTTGGGTGAGTACCAAGTCAAAGGTATATTCTGCAACATTGACTAAAGGTTTTAATAAGCTCTAACAAAGTGCAGAATTACATAAGTATCACTTAACTTACATTAATTCAAAGGTTGCAAAGCAGTGATTGCAGGGACCATTTACTATGCTCTTAAAAACACAATGTGGTGACTTAATAAAGCACCTGATTATTCATTTTAGCATCATTAAACACTGAAAGATTTTGGGGTTTTTTTGCTGATGTACAGATTTCCATTATTAAAATTCCATGATTGCCACTACAAGTGGAAGTGATATTTTGTAGACAGTACATTCTTCTTTCTTTCTTCCTCTCTTTCTGATTATTGATCCATTACTGATCCAAGAACCATGCTTGCAAAGTGCAAATCATTGATCATCTTCAGATTTCTAGCTTTGGTAAGAAAGAAATATCAGATCTTTTTATCATGTCATGTTAACTAGTACCTTGGTTCCCTTCCACCTCTATGGTGGTACAGAATCTCTGGCCCATGTTGTGATATCAGGATGGCCAATGCTGTGTTCTTGTCTTGGCTACAAGTGCAGTGACTTGTACCTACCTGAACCTGAAACTCCAGCTGCCTAAGGAGCATCTGCTGGCTGGATCCTAGTCTGCCTTGGAAAGAGACAGAACTACCTGAAGTGAATTACGGCCAAATGAAAGGAAAAATACCAACCAAATGCAATCATCTTCCTCTCCTATAAACGGTAAATCTAAGTGAGACCCTTCAGAGCTCTCTGGGATACCAGCCAGCTGTGACTTTTTATCTTCCCCCTGAACTGGAACACCTCTGAGGGTACATTTCACAAGGACTACAAATAATAGATTTAACAAAAGTTTCAAAAAATAAATTTTGCAAACATTTTGAAGATCATTCATTGAAAGATGTCAAGAAAGTGAAAGGGGTCAAAGGTCATCTGCTGAAAAATGCTGACGAAGAATAATAGTAATTTACTACAGATGGATTTTGTGAGGTTTGGAAGATACTTCATACCAGCAATTTATCACAACTTGCAAAGACAAAATACATTAACCTCTATAACTCTGTGTGTGTGTGATTTGATTTAGGAAACTTTGTCATAAGCTGTGTGTGAATCTTGTAATTTTTCAACTTTTAACTAGGCCGCAGTGATGATAAATTTTATCAAATCATTCTGCTAATTGACCCATGATTAAGTATTGCTAAAAATTCATACAGCTTGTCCTTGTGATTTTGCATAGTAGTGCTACCAAACCCTAAGTTGCTGCTATCTCAAAGTGTAGGATTCACACACTAAGTAATGCAGTGAATTTTGCCATAGGACTTTGTAAGTCACAGTTACAGATTCATATTAAAATCACTTTTAATACCTCTGAGGGTGACTCTTTATCCATCAAACTCATCTCTGACAACCTTCATACTGTTACAAATATTAGTCTTACAAGTTAACATTTCCTAAAATCTGTGATCTGTTCTCCCAGTTTCAAGAAAATACCTTTCAAAAAAGAAGAGACAACACTGATATAAGCTCTAATACATACCTATTTCAGAACAGTATTCATTACAATTCATTAAAATGGCATAGCTGCATTGGGAAAAATGAACTTTAAAAAATGTTGCAATTAGAAACTGTGACAGTGAGTTATAGATATTACAGCATGCAGACATTGTTATGTATCACTGGTGTTCAAAGTTTTCCACAGGACATAAACATAGAAAACTGTTGGTCACCTGACTGGAGGGTTCTGCTCTGCAGAAAATGCAGTTAAATATATTATAGTTCCATCAATTGTACATAAGTGGAAGAGGAAGCAAAATATATTCACTAACTACACAGGAAGTATTACTAATACTTTTAGTATTAGTTACTAATATAATTTTTTGTATTATACACAACTCTTCTAAATCTCAAGGTTTAGAAGAGAATTGTAACAGTTGTACTTATTCCTTGCTCTGACATTGAGCTGCAGTAGCTCTTAATTGAAATGAACACAAAATTTCAAACCCTAATAAAAGCTAATCTGCAGTGTTCAAATCCTCTGAGCAAGGAAATTGTAATAACTATAACAAACTGTAATTAATTTGTTTCAAACAACCATCAAGGGAAAAGGAATATATTCTACAATTTATTTTGTAAGTATATTTAGTATTCTGTTAGGTCATCATTCCTCTCAGCAAATATATCATTCTGTGGGAATTACCTCTCAAGGAGTATTCTTATATGTCTCTCCTGCAGTGAGAGGGAGAACAAATAACTTTAAAAGTCTGCTCTCAATCTGAAAGTTCCACTAGGGAACACCATGATTATGTTCATCAGAAAACTATTTGTATATTTTAATAGTTCTATCCCTCCTTAAAAAGCCATAAATCTCTCCATTCCATGCCATATTTGTAAGAAAATGGACAGTTTAAACAAATGTTTTGATAGCCTCAATAACAATCATGAATACAGTTATTACCACAATAAAGTTATGACTATTTAAAGATTTAAGATATTACTGAAATGGGTATCATTCCAATGAACCACTACAATCAGTAAGATTATTCAGTTTAACTGAGGTGTTTTATGCGATAAGCCTTTCAGAGTAAGAGAGAAAGAGAAATGACACACAGTAAACAAAAAGAAGCCGTGCGAATCATGCAGTCTCTTGCCTTTAGTAAGGTCGGGATCCTAGTGATTTAACTCTGTTTTCTATTTGCTGCATGATACACCTCTAGAACTGAACTTTAAACATGGCCAAGTCAGGAGGATTCATGCTACGCTGTATACTTTCCAAGCTCTTCTTTTTAGAACAGAAGGAATGTAGATAAAGTTTGCACAATCTGAAGTGAAATTTGATATGTTTTGTAATCCTCAGAGAGAATACAACAATAGGAAAGTAGTACTATAGTAGATATATTTACCATTTTTCCAGTTTTGATAAATGTGGCTCCATCAGTTTTAAGAGGTAGGATACTAAGCTGACAAGTTTGTTGTTCTCAACAGGGCAGTTTACTGACAAAATAAAAACCATTTTCATAGATACACAGATAGGAAGGTCACAGAGTCCTACATCCTATTCAGAGCAGGGCCAATTCATGTTGCTCAAGGTCCTGTCCAGTCAGATTTGTTTTAACCATCTCCAAGAATGGAGATTTCAGACACTTTCTGGATAATCAGTGAATGACTTCCCCCTTAATGAGAAATTATTTTTAAAAATCCTAATATCTATTCCAAATTTTCCACATTGTGACTTGTGCCTGTCACGTGTGCCTTTCCTATGTTGTGCTGTAGGTGAGGACAGCCATGAGCACCCCAAAAAGTCTTCCTTGCTCGAGGCTTAACCAGCCCCATTCTTGAAGCCTCTCCTCTACATAGTGTGCTACTATTTATATTAACTGAATAACAAAAAGAACTAAAAGCCTTCTGAGCACATTGTCAGGATTGCTTCAGATAGATAGATATGGTACAGAGAGAAAGGCCTGTCTGGATTGCTGATTGGCTGCTTGAAAGATTAGATTTTATGCATTGGTTTAGACAAAAATCAGGCTAAATATTTTACTTTCCAAGAGAATAAGGACATCCATAAAGGAATTTTTTTTATCCTTATACTGCAAATTTGGTTAGTCATGGTAACTTAATGGACAGTGAGGCCACACAATCTTATTATCAAGGCTCCCCTTCAGCAGCTCCTGGAGTGAACTGTCATTCTCAATAGACAAGCCACCATCCAAATTTGCATCTCACATATAATATTCTCTTGAAAGGAACAAGCATATTTACCCTTTGAGGTTTATCTATCATCAGTCATAACAAATAATGTCCTACCCATCAAACACTTTCACAAGTTCAATCTGCGCATACATGCTACTTATTATGGATCACTTCCTAGTCCATATGCAAAGGGTTTGTTTTCTCATTGTAATTTTACCTATTTAACTTTTGCCGGTGGCTAGAGATAAATATTACAGAGTGCCATTGAATGTGTATTTGCACTGCACATCCTGTTTAAAGACCCAAAAGAAAAAGTAGAAATGTCACCACTCCCTTAAGACTCCTGCTACTCTCTGAGGCTACAGTTACATAGTGAAGTGAAGGTGCAAGTACTGGTTATAGTGGTAGCCAAAAGAAAGTAGGAGCTGCAATATCAGCTAGGAAATTGATGCAGACAAGTCCACAGCAGGACATTCCAGTCTTCAATGACTACTTTGCCATCAGAGTTATCCTCATCTACATTAACTTTACGAGTGTATGCACAGATAAATGTTTTCTTGCTAAATCATGCTTTGGTTTCATAACACTTGACTACATTCTCTTGACTTCAGTTTAAAAGATGACAAAACAGGGTTTAGGACCCTGTTATTGAAACTATTAATCTTAAGCCTCTCTGAATGGCTGGTTGGAGTATGGGCAGACAAATGGGGTCACCAGGTATTTCGAGACCTGGCAGAATTCTCTGTGAGAAGAGTATGCCCTGCCTATGCACCTTACTGTGCAAATTTAACATGGTGCTGCTCAGTACACTGCTGTGAGCTTTTAAACTCTTCCCACATTTTTCCTTAGAGGCTGCTCCAATTCAGAGAGATATGTGATTCCTGCATTAATTTATAGCTCATAAATTCAAAGCTTCAGCAGATGGCAAGATCATCACCAAGATGATGTGCACGTTTAAGACAAGAGGCATTCTTTGGCTGCTATTATGTAAGTAATCCAGAACAGCAGAAAGATGTCTGTTTCTTCCTTCAGTTGCCCTCTGAAAAGTCTCTTAGAATAGAGAGCACATGAAGCAAGGCTATTCCCATGGGCTGCAGAACTCTTGGCTCAAGTATTTCCTTTATCAGCAGTCATGCACTGCACTTCACTAAAAGTGTATTATTTCGGTTCACATTACTAATTAATGAACTTTTCATATATTCTGGTTTTGACTACTTGTATTCAGTAACAGTAGTTATAGACAGAAATATTGGATAAGGTTAACAAAATAATTACAATATGCCACACTTATTAATTGAATTTGCTCATTGAGCTGTAAAAGTTATACTATTTACACCTTATATCTGAGATGACAATAGTCTTTGAAAAACAAATTAAAATAGAAATAGAATGTTAGGAGTTGGAAGGGATCTCCAGAGATCGAGTCCAATCCCCCTGCAAAGCAGGACCACTTAGCACAGGTCACACAGGAATGTGTCCTTTTGGGTTTCAAAGACCTCAAGGAGACTCCACAACCTCTCTAGGCAGCCTGTTCCAGTACTCCATCACCCTCACAGTAATAAAGCTTTTTCTCATATTGAGATGGAATTTTCTGTCATTGAGTTTACATCCATTGCCCCTCACCCTATCACTGAGTATCACTGAAAACAGACTGGCTCTATCCTCCCGAGACCCACCCTTCCGATATATATAAACACTGATAAGGTCCCCACTCAGCCTTCTCTTCTCCAGACTAAACAGCCCCAGGTGTCTCAGTCATTTCTCATAAGAGACATGCTCCAGTCCCTTAACCACCCTCATAGCCCTTTGTTGAACTCTCCCAAGTAGTTCCCTGTCCCTCTTGAAGTGGGGAGTCCAGAACTGTAAACAATATTCCAGATAAGGGGCTGTAATAGAGGGGGAAAAATCCTCCGTTGAACTGCTGGATACTCTCTTCTTAATGTGTCTAAGTATACTACTTGCCTTCTTGGTCACCAGGGCACATTGCTATCCCATGGATAACTCATTACCAATCAGGACTCCAAGGTTCTTGTGTGGAGCTCCTCTCCAGCAGGTCAACCCCTAACCTGTACTGATGCATGGTGTTATTCCTCCCCAGGTGCAGGACTCTACACTTATCCTTGTTGAACTTCATTAGGTTAGTCTTTGTCCAGCTGTCCAGGTCTTGCTGAGTGGCAGCACAGCCTTCTGGTGTGTCTGCCACTCCTTTCAGTTTCTAATCATCAGTAAATTTTCTGAGGGTATGCTCCATCTCTCCATCTAGTTCATTGATGAATATGTTAAACAAGACTGGAGCCAGCACTGACTCCTGAGGAACACCACTAGCTACAGGTCTCCAACTGGCCTCTGCACCATTGGAACCTTTTGAGTTCTATTGTTTAGCCAGTTATCAATCCATCTCACTGTTCACTCTTCTAAACCACACTTTCTGAGATTGCCTACAAGAATGTTATGGGCAACAGTATCAAAAGCTTTACTAAAGTCAAGGAAGACAACATCCACCACTCTCCCTGCATCAAACCATTCAGTCACATCACCATAGAAGGCTTTCAGATTAAACATGACCAATAACTAACAAAACTCAGCATATTCATCTATTTTGAATGTTATTCTATCTATAGAGTTTTTGAGTCACAGCCTACAGGTTTGTGCTGCTGAAAGAGAAAGCAGACAGGAATGCTTTTCGGATAGTTTATTATATCAAATTACAGTAGCATATTGCTTATATTGACAGTCGTAAAAACAGCCTCTACAGTAATGCTGACTAAAAGCATCCTGCTCATTTGAAGTTTATGAATGGAAAACTGGTATAGAATAAAAAGCCAGAGTCAGGTTCAACAGCATTTAGTTTTGAGAGTAAACACATTAAAAGACAGATATATGTTTAGTAGAAGGACTAGGGTAGGGACCTGGTTGAGGCAAAAAGGATGTTTTATGACAATTACTCAAACTACCTGTGTCTCACGTTTCCCAAGAAGATAACAAGGATAATAGCCTTTTTGCCCTTACACTGGATTGTGAAGTTTGACTCATAAAGAGCCTTATCCAAAGCCATTAAAGCTAATAGAAATCTCTCATTGACTGTAATGAGCTTTTGTTCAGGTCCTTTACAAGACAGATGAAAAACTGCCATTGACTTCAAGCCCTAATTATATAAACCTGTTTCATATCCTCAGCTCATAGGCATTTGGAAGCAGAGAAATGTAGTAATAAGAGTATTACAATCACTGCAGAAATATCTTTTGGGTTTTTTTTTAGTTCTGAGGTGCTACTCACTGCATGTGTGTACCTCTAGGAGTGTGTATATATATCTCAGTTATAGTAGTCACTGATTAATAAATTGGTACTTAGATACTCTTACACATTGGTTGCATCTCTGCACTGCTGGATGTTAACTTCACATGTTTAATTTGACAAAGTATAATGACATTTACATTGATTTAGCCAGTGTCAGAGCCAGGATATAAATTGTCTTTTTCTTTTTATGCTGGTATTATTCTGGCTGTGCAATCAAAGACAATAACTGATCTGGCATTTTAAAGTTAACCCTTTAAAATCATTAAGAAACTTGAAGATGCAGAGGACTTTAATACTTGAGCAATTCTTTATAATGTGTCCTCTGCATCACACATCTAAGAAAGCAGAGGCATTGACAACAATAGTAAAGTTGCAGATCATGGGCTCATAGTAAAAAGGGCACTCAAAATAGGAAACATACCAGAAATAAATAAATAAATAAATAAATAAATAAATAAATAAATAATGAGAGAGAAACTTTTTTAAAGTGATATAATTATATAAACTCTTCATTATTGTGTTCCAGCAGTGTGCCAATACAGGACAGCCAAGCTAATAGCATAAAAACTTTACTTCATTCTGTATGAATTTGAAAACAGACAATTGAGTAGATATCTCTATTCTAGTCCGGGTACTTGAAATAAAATTCCACTGACGTGCATTTTTTTAATGCCCTTAAATAATAGTAAAAAGATGCAAATTCTCTGTATAACTATTGGCTTCTATTCAAAACAGCTATTTTCAGCATTACGAATGGCTGACATGATACATAGAATACATAGAATAAACCAGGTTGGAAGAGACCTTCAAGATCATCGCGTCCAACCCATCAACCAATCCAACACCACCTAAACAACTAACCCATGGCACCAAGCACCCCATCAAGTCTTCTCCTGAAAACCTCCAGTGATGGCGACTCCACCACCTCCCCAGGCAGCCCATTCCAATGGGCAATCACTCTTTCTGTATAGAATTTTTTCCTAACATCTAGCCTGAACCTCCCCTGGCGCAGCCTGAGACTACATTTCAAACCCTGAAACACAGCAGTATCAAAGCAGTAGCTTCACATAACACCTGACATTCTGCATCACAGAAAAGATATAGTTTTAAAGACAACATACAATAATCATATATTACTTTAGTCCAATATTTTTGAAAGGTAATTATCTTTTTTTTTATCATATTGAGAGAAAACAGTGTATTTTTGTACAATCAGTGGAGGCATGAATTTTATTCAATGACAGAAGTATTACAAGAGTTAGTTAAAATATTTTCATTTACACAATTCAGGAAAACATCTCTCCATCCAATTTCCTTTTATGCCCCATGTAACTCATTAAGCTCACCCAGAAAACAGTGTGTCTAGCTGCCTACACTGTATATGACTTTCCACCGTGAGACTGGATGAAAAATAGTAGCCTTTAACACAAACCACTATAAAAATACACTATTTTTACTGAATCTTATGATCCAAGAAAATATATTTGATTTTGCAAGTCAAAATTGTGACACTCACAAAATTTCAACTAGTCTCTTAAGTGACCTAAATTTTAAGGGACTGAGAAAAATAGATTCATTTCTTACTATTGTGCAGTCTGTTCCTTTTGACTGCTGCAGTGTGATGAGAGGAAAAGTGTTTAAGAAAATACATTCCAAATGGCTTGAAGAAAGTGATTTTAATATATTAATTCACTTGTGTGAGTGATCTCCAGAGTACAGCATATGGAGGAATAGAAAATGTCCCAGTAACCTAAAATCTAACATGTTGGTAGAATGGTAATGAAACTGGAGTCCAGTACGTCCTTCTAAATACTCCATTTTCTGCAGGTGCAAATGTTCTATATTTTATTATTTTCAAGCTAATTTCCTGCCCTGTGATCTCTTCTGTCCACTTTTGCCTGCATTTAACAATTGCTACTCTAATTCATTTCAGAGGAAAAGACCTATTGACAGCTGACTTGCCCATAATGTATTCATTAACACAATGCAAAGGTCATTCTTCTTGAAGAAAGCTTAAGAATTCACTATAAAAAACTGTCCTTCTAGCTTTCTATAGGTGACACTGCTGTAAGAAGTGGCACACTGTCCAATGCTAGCTATCAAGTGATAAGTGATGGAAGGACAAAGACCAGTGAAATTGATTTTCTAATATGTATAAACATTAGGAATATGAATAAAAATTTGAGGGTATTTAGATTTACTTAAGATGCTATCATGCATGAAAGGTGCATGGTACCCACACTGAGTATTTTACCTCTGTGTGAGCTGCTGTAGATCTGAAACCAGTGCCCAAATGCTAATGTTTTCATATGCTCTGAGTCTACATTGGCAACATATTTGTAAGGGAAAAGATTAATACATTTATGTATGACTAAGATTTATCTTGGGAACAGAGACTGAGATAGAACAGGAAAAACCTACTAAAAGAGGAAAGAGATAACAGCACAGGATAGACTGAATTAAATCCTGCAGGAAAGAACCTCTAAACTAGATGTTAGAAATCTTGGGAGATTTTATCAGGAAAATAATAATTAAAAATAGCAAGAAATACAAACACAAAAGGGTTGAGACAGACCAAAAGAGAGAATGGCCTCACATACCCCACACCAGACAGTAGGCCTTTTTTGTACTTTTTACTGAGAACAAGTTGCTTAAAGTTAATAATTGGGCTAAACTTCTGGAAATCAGTCAAACTTATAAGGTCCTTGTTACTGTTAATTCAATTAGAGTAAGTGGAATGAGCTCTGTATGAAATAAATAAGGCTGTAAATATCAAGCCTTGACAACTTCCCTGTGACTATTGATTGTTTTTTCATAATATTAGAAGAGAATTTTCTCTTGCAGACACATGTCAAAAACCTGCACAGAAATATAGCAAAATGGATTTGTATTTCCACAGCAGGAAATTATTTCTTGCATGCAAGATTAAGTTAAAACAAGAATCTACACCAAGGGTAACAAAACTAAAACCAAACCAAAACTGGAGCTCAGAGAATGAATTTACTGTCTTCCTGATGAACAGATGCACCCTTTTGATAGTAAAGAATATCTTTCCAGGTCACATTTTGTCTTCATTAATATGAAAATGGACCTATACAAAGAGAACTTACATATTTATAGAATAATAGATTAATTTGTTTGTTTGAAAGAGACCTTTAAGATCATCCATGGATCAAGCTAAGAGTTAACAATTACTACGCACAAACACAGTTTCCTAATTCTTTATCCCAGTACTGGCACTAAAGCAAGACTGTGCTCCCAGGAGGGAACCATTCCATATTACATCAGCAGGCAACATGTCCTCAGGGACCATCTGTCAGCTACAGGGATTTGGCTTGCCCTTTGGATGTTCCTCCAGTATATCCCTCCAAATTTAAAATCTCTGCTACTTCTCCCTCCATGTGGGGAAACGAAGAGGAGTCTTAATTTTTGTATAATAGGTAAGAGCTAACTCAATCTCTGCTAACCAAGATATTTCATAAGGCCTAATAAGTATCACAAAAATAACAAAAATACAATCACAATCACAGGATCACACACGATCAAAGGATGTCAGGGGTTGGAAGGGACACCCAAAGATATCATCAAGTCCAACCCCCCTGCCAGAGCAGGGCCATACAATCTAACTCAGGTCACAGAGGAACACATCCAGACGGGCCTTGAAAATCCAGAGAAGGAGACTCCACAACCTCTCTGGGGAGCTTGTTCCAGTGGTCTGAGACCCTTACAGTAAAGAAGTCCCTCCTTGTGTTGAGGTGGAACCTCCTGTGCCCCAGCTTACATCCATTGCTCCTTGTCGTATCGCAGGGAGCAAGTGAGAAGAGCCTGTCCCTTTCCTCCTGACACCCAGTCTTCAGATATTTATAAACATTTATTAAATCCCCTCTAAGTCATCTCTTCTTCAGACTAAAAAGCCCCAGGTCTCTCAGCCTCTCCTTATCAGGCAATGTTCCAGTCCCCTAACCATCCTCATAGCCCTCCACTGGACCTTCTCCAGCAGTTCCTTATCCCTCTTAAAATGGGAGCCCAAAACTGAACATGGTACTCAAGATGAGGTTTCACCAGTGCAGAGTAGAGGGGAAGGAGAACCTTCCTCGATCTGCTGGACACACTCTTCTTAACACATCCCAGGACCCCACTGGCCTTCTTGGCCACCAGGGCACATTGCTGTCCCATGGATATCAAGTCATACTTGCTGTGTTGCACTAATCACCCAGGAGATGTGCACTACTTTTCAGTTGCAAATTGTAAATGATATGCAGAGAATTGACTTACCGGGCCAAAAGCATTGCTGTCAAAGCTGTGTCCATGGTGATCACCTTCTACCCAAATATGCCCATGTGGAACTTTCACATACTTCTTTTTGTACCCAATGGTTCTACAAAGAATGGGAGAAAAAAAAAGCAGCTAATAATTTAAAAATAAAAATAATGTTTTGGTAGGAAAATTCACATATTTACGGGTTTGGAATTTGTTCTTGAATCCCATCCAACACTTGCTTTAAAAAAACCTGTGCTGAAGTCCTTTAGGCTTCAAGCGTGCTACTTAAGTCAAAATAGATACTGATTTTGTATGAGCTGTTTACAACACTGGCAGAAATCACATCACAACAGGGAACAAGAGACTTTACCATTAAATATAATTAAAGGATTCCTATTTCCTTTTCTGTAGCAACAATTCTTTGAACTATATGTCAGACTATATGTCAGGCAAATAACCAGTGGACACACTGCAGTCACATAAAGATATTGTACTGCCAGTGTTCTTCTTCTGGGGTAGTGTCAGGTATTCGTCACAAATAGTCTGGCATATCTGAACTGGCCTCAGATTCAGAGCTTGGATTCCTGTAATGCTTTTATGTCCTGGGGATAGGATATCTTCAGCTGTAACAAGCTAAACAGGATAAACTTGAAAGAAATCTCTGAGAGAAGGACAAGGGCTGCAAAAAAAATGACATTGATGGTTGAAGCCATTTTCCACAGAAATTCCTACTGAAGCAGAGCCTCAGCATATTATAAAAATTACAAACTACAGATGAATACTAAAGTTGAGGTGCAGAGTATGCAAAATTCCTGTATTTAGTTTCTGAGTAGCTGTCATTTTCACAATTCCATATGTGCTTTTGCCTTTTTTTTTTTTCTTTTCATTTTTTTTTTTATGGGGTCTGTTATTCTGCAGTCATTTGTGCAAAGAAGTGATCAGGTACACCAAGTGATTGCCATGGTGAAGCATTTACAGATGGGACTATGGCTAGTGATACCGATCAGCTTGATTTAGATAACCAAGTCTGTGCATAGACATAGACAGAAACAGAACTGATCTATCTTGTCTCCAGATGCTCATTACTTTTCAGTGTCTAGAAGATATGCCCCCAAAGCAGGAGGCAGAAAGAACACACTCTAAAACTAAAGAAAATCAACTGAAAAGAGAACATCACCTTCACCAGGAAATTCAGATGAACTGTGTAACAACACTAAGCAGTGTTGTTCACAAGTCAAAATGGGTAATACACCACAAATTTTGATTTAGAGGTAACAGAATTAAAATTTATTGTAATAATAAAAGCATTAAGGGAAAACCTTCTGCCATTTCCTGTGTGGGATATATAACGCATCAGATTTTTGCACACATTAGGTCATACAGGAAAAAAAATCAAGACATATGATAAACAATAAACACTTGTAAACCTTGGAACAAAAGAGAGGGAAGAAAGTATATTTTCCTAAGACAATTCCTTCAAAATGAGTGTGTAGTATTTGCATAAATGTCCTAGGAACCTTGCATTATCTTTAGCAATCTTTGTATTAAAATTGTCCTGCGGAATGCATGTGAAATTTGAAAAGTTTTCCTTGAGGTGTTCACTGCATGAATTAGTAAAAAAGCACAACAGTAAACTCATGTTACAGTAAATAGGATCATCCATTACTTTTAACATTGTTTTGGATTTTCAAGATAATTTCACTCTTGAATTACTCCACAACAGATCAATAAATGATTTATGCAAGTAAACCAGGCTATAGGCTTCAGAAAGTCATATTCAGTTAATGACAGTAGGTTATTTTTAATTACTATTTAAGAACTAAAAAAAAAACATTTAGTCAGCAACACTGCTCCTCTCTCATGAACCTTTCAGAAATTAAACATGTCAATCTCTGGCCTAAATTTTAAGGAGGTGACCACATGTGTGGGCTACATTGGTAATACGGCTCTTGCTCCAAGCGTACAAATTGCAACTCATTCATTTCACTACCTAGCCATTTAAGACAGACAAGAAAATTATCATCCATTTTTTAGTGCAATCTTACAAGGCCAAATTAATAACACAAGTTGTATAACATCCTTTCTGAGAAGAAGAGATGTTGCCTCAACCCTTTTTCATTACGGATAGCTTTGCAGACAACTGACATCCACTTTTAGATTTAGGATCATGTAAATAAATACCAGTTAAACAAAACTTCTGTGGAAAAAATAACAGGCTATAAAGTGAACAAAGACTTTGGAATGTTTCTTGCACTCTCCAATAACAGCAAAACATGAAATCCTCAAGCCACATATCAATTAAAAGCATGACTAGCTCATCAAGGAATTCTACATCAAATCTTGAGGGGCCTTTGCTACAATAGCAATGCAGTCAACAATGTACTGTATATTTTGAAAGTAGTGTGAAAACCTATTTTTCTTTCTTAGTTGGGCATTCTTACTCTCATTTCTCTGGCTGCCTGTAGTCTTGACCTCTGTTAGCTCTCACACATTAAGTCTTTAATTAAATGTAGCGGTTGTCTGAATGAATTCTTAGGAGAACAATTGATGTAAGTAATAATTAAATTAGTATTTGTTAATTTCATATCCAGTTCATTAGTGTGAGCTATAATTACTGAACATTTTTTAAAAGAAAGCCTCCACTAATAAAGAGTAGTCTTTCACTGCCTAATACCTGTTCTTTGAAGTGAAAATACTGTTTAACAACTCATATACATCACATTTGAAAGCTTTGCTTTGAGAAAAACACAGGTAAAGACATTCAACTACCCAGATTTTGATACACAGTACAGTATTCAAGCATCTGTTAAAAAGGATAATGGTGTGTGCAGAAAAATATCTCAGGTTTTACCAAAGTCTTTGACAGGTTAGTATCAAACACCTATGCTACTGTTGCTCAAGCTGTTAAAATCTGACTGGCTTATAAACAGTCTACAAGAGCTGCGATAATTTCCTTTATAGGAATATAATGGAATTACATCTATCTTTCTAGCTATTTTTACACAAATTCCTAAAATTTGTTTGTTTGGGGTTTTTTTTTCTTACATCTGAGGTAATTTTGAACCTATGCAACATTTTCAGGTCTCTTCATTTTGGTTTGTTGGAGTTTTTGTTTCCTTGGGGTTTTTTGGGGAGTGGGGGGTAGGTTGTTTTGTTCTCTTTTGTTTTGGCTTTTTTGGGGGGTTTGGTTGTTGTTGGTTTTTTCCTCCATGATTTAATACTTAACAGATGTACTTACATCTATCCTTGGCTGAGAAATAATTTCAATCTTGACAGTCAAAAATGAGCTCTATATGGTATTCTAACCACCTGCCCACAAGCAAGAAAATCTGCTTTTTTAGGATATGGTAGCAAGTGCCAAAGCAAGGAACTTGGCTCAGATAAGTTGGATGAGAAATTACTACCTTCAGTTTGATCTGACCTTGAGGAATCAAATGGTCTCAGCAATCTGCATACCTTTGGGTGTCATCAGGGAACAGACACTGTAGATTATTTCCTCTGTTTGCACATGAGATAATAAACAAACTCTATCATACTTAACAACTTTTCCCAAACAACATAAATTGCTATACGTGGAAATTTTCCACATCCATCCATCTTCATCAAATTCAAAGAATAAAAAAACCCAGCAACATTATCAATTTTAGATGACACCCACATACCAAGGCATGAACATTATTTTCATACATCATGTAAATTGTGCTAGTATCATCAACAGGGTCTCTTCCACATCATACTAAACACCTTGCAGCCGCTAAGAAATCTCCATGTTTTCTTCCAACACACACATACAATCATCTATGTCTTTTTATTTTAACCTTCCCCTTACATACACTATATTCCTTTGACCACAAGATTTTTATTTAAATTGGCTGCTTTTAGAAGATGGCTATGTGTGTGAAGCAACTCAATTTTTTTTTTATTTTTGTTTTTAATGAAGACCAGGTTAACAGACTGTGCATGAGAATATGTCATTTAGGTTACAGAAAATCTCTGCTCATGTGCAGCTATTAATTTTTGCAACAGAGCTGAAACGTGTTTCTCTTAAAGGCTGCAGATCAGTCAGATGTTGAGAAGACTGACTTTAAAACATACATCCAAGACTGAGAACTGGGAAACTGCTGGAGGAGACCTTGTGCTTGGGATACTGCTTCTGGAGCATTGCTAGATCTGATATATTGAGAAGGAGACCCCAAAAAGAAGACATCCCAGAATGACAGAATCTGAAACATGAAACTCCAGTGAGATTAGAAGAAACCATTACAGAGGCAGAGATTTCCTTTGCCTATACTCGGGCAAATTTTTGAGTGCCTAAACCTTGTGGGTTTCACACACACTTAATTTACTTTTCCCCAGCTAAAGCATTCATAGCAAAGTGATGTACCAGTGCAGGCTCCTGTGACTGAGCAGTGCTAAGAATAAGTAGATGTCTGATCTGGAAAGTATCAGAGTTGTTTGTAGTTGTGTTTTATTAATTAGGTAATTTCTCATAAAGCATAACATTGCGAACAAAATAATTATTTAGCCATTATTTGCTTCACCAGATTCTTAAAACTAGCAGTTAATCACTTTTAAAACCCACAGTATTCAATAAAGTAACTGCATTTCAACTTAAATTAAAAGGCAATCTAATCAGATACTCACATTTACACTTTTCACCAATTACCTGCAGTGTGAAAGTTGGTTACATTTTCAAAAGCATGCATCATGTGTTGCATGTGATAACTTTTGACCTGTATTTCTACCAGCTAGATACACCATACTGAGTGAAGTATACAAACATGATTATACCACCACTGTAGGACAGTAAAATGCAGCCAGCTTTAGCAAACATTTTGAAACATTTTTAAATACAGACCAGCATAAATTTTATTACTAATGCAGCTGTTCTTTATATGGGTTAATAAAACCTGAGACTTACATTCAGCTACGTTGGCAGAGCAAAGAGAACTTGCAACATGAATTCTAAGACCAGAATATACCAATGTGATAAACCAGTTTGAAATATATCTAAGTACATCCCTCAGACTTTCAAGCAGTAGTTAATGCAGTGATAACTGAATAATTCACTATTGAACGATATCCTGAGCATGTACTGTGAAGTGCATTTAAAATGTCTATTATTTTATGTCAGGTGGTGCTTTATAAATGATATTTGCATTTTAAAATATTTTATATTTTTATTATGCATAGTAATTAGTACATATTGCTAGTTCAAAGACATGAGACTAGATGAAAAAAACTTAATCTGAGTAGATTCATAAGACTACAGAAGTCATCTAGAACCCTACCATCCAAAAAAACCCCAAACCTGTTCTGCTTTAATAAAAATGAGAATGAAGATAATGTTGATGCACACAGCCTTTAAAGGTCTTTTAGTCCCACATCGCTGCACTGAGCAGAGACATCTTCAACTAGATCAGTTTGCTCAGAGCCCTGTCCAACCTGGCCTTGAATGCTTCCAGGGATATGACATCTACTGCATTACTGAGAAACTTTTCAGGATGTTGGGTAGTGACAGGACTAGGGGGAATGGAGCATAACTGCAAGTGGGCAGATTCAGATTGGATGTTAGGAAGAACTTCTTCACCCTGAGGGTGATGAGACACTGGAACGGGTTGCTCAGGGAGGTGATAGAAGTGCCACCCCTGGACGTTTTTAAGGTCAGGCTGTATGGGGCTCTAAGCAACCTGACCTAGTGTGAGTTGACCTTGCCCATGGCAGAGGGGTTGGAAGTAGATGATCTTTGAGGTCCCTTCCAGCCCTGACAATTCTATGATTCTATGATCTCTGGAGAACCTCTGCTGGCATCTCAGCATGTTCTCTTAACTAGAAAAATCATAATTATTTTCAGGATAAATTAACACAAAGACAAAACATGAAATTATGTTGTAAAAAGGAGCAACATCTGATCTATTGCATTCACTTTATTTAAATGGCTAACCGGCTTACTGATTCATCAAAAAGAAAACATACAATATCTAATTTTTCTCTACTACAGTCTTTCATTTGTGAATCTGTCTGATTCTAACTGCTAACACTGCCCTTTCAAGTTAAGATTATGAAAATTATTCAGTGTGATTCTTTTGATAAAAGTCCCATTAACCAAATGAGCGCATCATTTAATTACCTTCTCCCAAGTTTTATTAATTAACATGACATGATTTTGCTAATATCATTAAGAGCTATTAACAATATCATATTATATGATATCATATATTAGATTGGAGTTATTAATTAGATTCATTATCATTAGCTTCATAATTTTACCAAGGTAAAATTTTTCTCATCATTGTAGGTCATCTCAGCAAAATTACCAAACCCTATCACTGTTGTCAAATTGGAAATTTTATACCTGTAAAAACAGGAGGATAACAGAGACCAAAAAGGTGCTGCTATCAAAAAAAATACATTCTGGCACCTACATCCTCTTTTGATTAATATTGAATAACCTGGAAAACTGCTGGATACAACACTAGCTTTAGACACATTTGAAATAATTGAGAAGGTTGTTTAGAAAAGAGAAACAAATAAAAGAGATGGTCTTTTTTCTAGATTAAAAGTTGTGGAATTTAAAAGTTACTCAGCAGTTAATCTCCAGCCTGCAGAACAAAGCTCTCTATAAAGCTCTTGCTTGAACTCACTCTTTCCCTCACCCAATTCCTTTCTTAGCAGTTTCTTCAGACATTTCTTCTGCTGCACAAATTGTCAAGGGAGAGACTGTAGCTTGACATTTGGTTACCTATCCTATGTCTTTTCTCAGCCTAAGGGTGGAGGTTGCTGGCCACGCCATCCTTCCAACATATGTAGTGTCTGTGTCAAATTGTGAGAGGAAAAGGAGGGGAAAAAAAGTATTAAAATCTCTTTCAGTGAGAGAAATCATGGCATTTACTACCTTGAATAACTCCTGTTGGCTTATTCTTCTCTGAGGAAGTGGAAACCTAATAAATGGAAATGCTTAATTTAGGAATAGTCTAATGCTTTTCAGAACAGACTCTTATTTGCCACATGAGCCCATATTTAAGCATTTTTTCTGAAAGAGCTCAGTTACACACACTCCACTGTTGGACAATAGTTAAAAAGTGCTTCATGGAGTCTAGAATGATTTAGAAAGTTGAACTTTGCTCTTAGGAGTAGATGTTAATAATAGCTGCTTCTTTTTTATTTTTCCCCCCTCACAACACTGGAGTTTCATAATGCTTTGTTAACAGAAAAACCCTGCAAAAACTTGAAACCAAAGATCCTCAGAGAAATAATCTGAATCACCTACAAGAGAAATGGGCATTGTCCCTCATTAATACTTCCACAGCATTCAGTAACCTCACATCATTGAGTCAATTGATGTCTCATTAAACGAGTGTTTTTCTTTTATTCTCTATCTCCCCAAGTATGTTTTTTCCAGTTAACGCTACTAAACCAAGAAAATGTTAATTCAATATTATGTCTCAAAAGAGCCTTCAGAATTATTCTTTGACCATTTTAAATACCAAAGAGAATTTGATCCTGCGTCTGGTCACAGAAGCAAACTTCTTGTCATTGTCTTGCATGACATGAGGGACACAAGTATGCTGAATACATTATTGAGTCTTGTATTGTTAATTAATAATTGGCAAGTAGGGGAATGTTTGTATTTCTTTTTTGAGCCATGAGGCACAGCATAGGAAATCTTTCTGATTTTGCTTTACATAATCTTCACAGAATCACAGAATCACCAAGGTTGGAAGAGACCTCAAAGATCATCAAGATCTTGCAATATAAGAGTAGGAAAGTAGATATATTTTTGTATAACAATGGAGAATGTTGATATTTATGGAAAGAAAATTGCTAGGAGCATGATTAGATGATTCTAAAGAAGTGAGAGTACAGTGACAGGAAGCCACACAAAAGACTTCTAATCATAACAGCCTGAGACAGACATTAAACTCCTATTTTTTTATTCACAATCAATCAAAATCAAAACTGTTTCTACTTATGATGGCCAGAATAAATGTATGATTTAGGATCAAAACAACAAAAGAAAATCTATATTCCTAAACATTCTTTCAAATGATGGATATCAGGTTCTGTCTGCTGTCAGTGCATTCATAGTCAGTCATCACCTAAAGCTGAATTTTACGTACAGGAAAGAAAAAAGGCTCAATGTAGAATGCATAGATTCTTAAACATCACTTTCAACATTGACATTACCTTCTATCAATATACATTTCAAAATTAAAATGTTATAGTCATCATGCAAAGCAAAAGGATCAAGAATATGACTCTTAGTCTAATGACTTGTAGAATTAACCTATTTAAACATATATTTCAATTTCAGATGATTAACAGTAGACTTCATAGGATGGTGACTCAATCCAGTGAGCTTTCACATCCCCACAGCAAGTCTACTATTTCAATTGCCCTCTCATTTGCATAAGGATAAAACAGATACCTTTCACCACTGAGGAGAATGTCAGCCATGAATAACACCCATAGATAAATTTTCATCATAGCTAATATGTGTTTTTAACAGGAAGTCTTGCAGAAACTCTGAATTATCTGATTTAAAATAAAGAATAGAATAGAATAGAATAGAATAGAATAGAATAGAATAGACCAGACCAGACCAGACCAGACCAGGTTGGAAGAGACCTTTGAGATAATCGTGTCCAATCCATCATCCGACAATATCTAATCAACTAAACCATGGCACCAAGCACCCCATCAAGTCTCTTCCTAAACACCTCCAGTGATGGTAACTCCACCACCTCCCTGGGCAGCCCATTCCAATGAGCAATCACTCTCTCTATGAAGAACTTCTTCCTAACATCAAGCCTAAACTTCCCCTGGCGCAGCTTGAGATTGTGTCCTCTTGTTCTGGTGCTGGTTGCCTGGGAGAAGAGACCAACCCCCACCTGGATACAACCTCCCTTCAGGTAGTTGTAGACAGCAATAAGGTCTGCCCTGAGTCTTCTCTTCTCCAGGCTAAGCAACCCCAGCTCCCTCAGCCTCTCCTCATAGGGCTTATATGACATGCTTTTAAAAAAGCTTTGTTGCCCTTCCCTGAACACCTTCCAGCAAGTCAACATCTTTCCTAAACTGAGGGGCCCAGAACTGGACATAGTACTCAAGGTTTGGCCTAACCAGTAAAATAGCCTTAGTACTCCCAGTGATTTGGGAACAGAAAAATAATGGAGACCCATTCAATCTGACCAGACTGCACTTCAAGTGGATTTTCTGTTGAATAAAAAAACTGTCCTGCACAACAAAAATACTTCATATCCTGACAGGTTTCTGGGATCATTCAGGGAGAGACTTTGGAACCCTTATTTTTGGCTAACGCTGTGCCAGTCAACCACGACTACGGAGAAAATAGCAACATTACAAAAAGGACTCAGATGACCTGAATCACTTCTTGGGTTCAGACAACATGTCCAGAGTCACAAGCACCTACCAAGTAAAGATGATAGACATGAAAAAAAACATATTAGCTACAATGTGAGATGGCTAAAACCAATACTAATAATACAACGAATTCAGGAAGCTGCAGCTGCCTATTATACAAATGTACATATTCCCCCTAGTACTTCATTTAGAAAACATTTGAAAGGGCCTCATATGAAATCAGAAAATCAGTTGGATGTTTGAGTTACTCATTCATACTTTCTTAATTGACCATTTGTATGGCTTTATTTATAAAGATAACTTTTAACTGTAATTTTTCTCCTGACTTTTTCCATCAGTAGGTGTTACTAAGACAATAAGAGAAAAATAATTTGTATACACTGTTCTAATAACTTAGCTGCACAATATCCAGTCCCATCTGTTCATGTTTATTCTTCAATGCTGGAAAAAAATCTGTTTTGTCAGAATCAGGGGCAATGGACCATGAACAGAAAACCAGAAATACTAATATTAACGTATTTCTGCAGGCTTCTTTCTTCAAGGCCATTGATGAGTTGGAATGAAGGTTTTCTCCCACAGAGTATATCACAAAAGAACAGGAGGTAGGAGAACAGTGATGTGCTTTTGGTGCCACTGACGCCAAGCCAGTCACAAGTATCGGCAGCAAATTCTGTTTCAGACATTGGCCCATGCTCCCCACTTCATTGCCCAGACAGAGATGCATTGACCACTGAGATTGTATCTGCATGAAGGACAAAGATGTGGCATATACTAGAGGAGCAATCAAGGGTCTTTGTATGTCACTGGAGGGTAGGGCTGGGATGGGGAGACCTGTCCCAGCTGACACATAAAAAGAATACACCTCTACTTCCTAATAGTGCAAGGGGAGTCAAGTGAGCCAGCTTTCCCTGCCTTTCTTTCAGATGAGCTATTCCAGCACAATTCCCCATCAGTCATAATCTGTCACTTCCCCTGAGCATTAAGACTGTAATTAATTCTAGCTATGCAAGGAAGTGGCACTGTATAATCCCCAGTGAGTCATTCACCCTGTCACAGCAGAGAATCTTTACAAGAGAAAGAGAAATAGTCTGACAGACACATGACAGCTCAAAAAACCCTGTAAACATTCGCTTCAAAGTACAAAAACTCACATGTGGATTTCTTCAGAGGACAGCTTTAGAGGTCTATTACATTGCACTGGCCTTTGATAGACAGCAAATAGGGAAATATTGCATAGGTAAGTGGAACAGAGTTGCCACCAGGTAATTTCCAGCTCTTTGTCCTGTTCAGTGAAGGAGAGGGACAATCATATTTTATCTCCTTCTGGGAAAATTCCTAAGCAGGTTATGTGCTTTTCTCCTGCAGTGCACACTCAGTTCATTCTTCAGCTTCTCACCTGATGAGTTGCAACAAGCAGCACACTGCAGAAAGTCAGCAGAAAGCAATAACCAGCAATACAGCTGGCATGTCTGAAATAATCTTCATATCTAAAAAGCTACATGTTGTATCAATGTGGCAAGACTACAGCACTTGCTGTACTGAGAAAAAGCAAGGTATTAGCAACATGAACAGTATCTAACAGCAGAGTTACTGAGAAGGAATAAGGAAGTAGGATATTCACCCCAGTCTTTTGCACTCCTAGTGTAAAGGGGCTTCTCACTTTTACCATAACAGCTTAAAAAAAAAAAAAAAAAAGCAGCTATTGGGAAAGCTGAAAAGAAAAACAGATTACATTAACAGCAGTCAAACCACTCCCTTCTGCTTCATACTATCGTTGATTTTCAGGAATGCTTTAGTTCATTCTTTTTTTCTTACTTTCTTCCAGGCCTTTTTACCTCCTCCCATACACTTTTCTCCTTCCTTTATACTTCCTTAAGGGAGAGGCTAATAAAAGCCCAGTTCCACAATGGCTTTTATGTTTCTCAACAACCTTAAGAAATACTTTCAGAAAGAGTATGCACCTCATAAAGATTGAGTGGAGTCAGTCCAGTAACTTCTTAGGGCCCATTCAGACTGAACACAACACAAAGCTCTGAGCAGTTTCACTGTGGCATAGCCCTTCTGTAGTCACACTCTTAAGCTCCATGTCATCTCTTCAAATGATCTCATTTACTTGTGACAGTCAGCAACATACTCCTCTGTACTTCAGAGGTGCAGTCATTCCATACATCAGGTTGCCAAGATTTGTTTTGTGAAAAGCACATTAAAGCACATTCTTTACCTGTAAATTCCTCTGTCAACACATCTCTCTGCTGCTGGGCATACCTGCTTCTCTAGCGTTACAAGACTGCAGATAATAAATATAGTGGGTCTGAGAGGATATCAGTAGAGACACCATCAGCTAAAAGGCTGGTGATAAACCATTAAATTGGCAAGAACATTGGATTTTTAAGGCTGAAGATACTAGATAAATGAAATATTATTTTTCAAGCAGAAAGGTATAAATTCAGACTTGCTAGATAATTCTGTGGTCAGGGAATATTAGGAAACAATTCATACATGTTCGTGTTAGAGGACACAGTCTCAGGCTGCACCAGGGGAGGTTCAGGCTGGATGTTAGGAAAAAGTTCTATACAGAAAGAGTGATTGCCCATTGGAATGGGCTGCCTGGGGAGGTGGTGGAGTCGCCATCATTGGAGGTTTTCAGGAGAAGACTTGATGGGGTGCTTGGTGCCGTGGGTTAGTTGTTTGGGTGGTGTTGGATTGGTTGATGGGTTGGACGCGATGATCTTGAAGGTCTCTTCCAACCTGGTTTATTTTATGTATTCTATGTATTCTATGATACACATACAATAAATAGACCTAAAGTGCAAATTGCTTTTGAACACAGTGAAAAAGAAATAATGAAAGCTCTATTAAAAGTTTGGAATGGGTAACCCCCAGCATAGAATAGAATAGAACAAACCAGGTTGGAAGAGACCTTCAAGATCATCATGTCCAACCTATCATCCAACACCACCTAATCAACTAAACCATGCAACCAAGCATTCTGTCAAGCCTCGCCCTGAACACCCCCAGCGACGGTGACCCCACCACCTCCTCAGGCAGCCCATTCCAATGGGCAATCACTCTCTCATAACCAGCATGGGAACATTTCCTGGTCCATAACATTAGCATTTATTACCACTAGTAGATCATACAATGAAAAAAGTAGGGACAAAACATAGGGAAGCAGTAAAGAAAATCAAATACTTTGGAGTGAACTTTCTAGCTCTAGATTCATTGTAAGAGACATGACATTTTATAGACTGCCCAATAACAGGAATGGACAAATACATAATGTTCTGATGTACAGAATAATTGTATTCAGTTGATACTTAGATGATATACCAGGTACAATTACAGTTCTTAGTTTCCTGTAGATTTCCATTACATCAATTTTGTTGAATATAATGAATCACTTCAGTCTTGTATTTCAATTTAAAGCATTTATGGCAGTTATGAAACTCAATACTCAGTCTGCGAGCCTCACTGCTGTGGCATTTTAAGATGGATCACAGTCTTCAGTCCCTATTCAGAAAATAGAACATATGGAATGAAAACTATATACCACTTTAGCTTTGGGGGGAAAAAAAATAAAAAAAAAAGAATTAAAATAACAGGAAAATAATTTGCTCCATAACAACCAGGAAGCATGTGGGAACTATTTACCTCCATTCCATCAAGCAAACTAATAAACTGCACTCTGCTGTATACTGCTGCTGAAGGCAGGAGTCCCAGCAGGTACATTTCTGTGAACCAAGGTGTTATTTGCAGCTCTCTCTTTATGAACAAATTTGGAGTTTAAGAATATTGAATCAAGTGAGAAGTTTTCCTCTCTTACAAAACAGCTAGCAAATGACAGTGTTTCCTGTACAGTTTTGGAAGCCCAAAAATAGGGCTTTTCAGGACTTGGTTGGCAGAGCTGCAGATCTTCTCATTAGTCCTTATATGTTTTCTGAATAGACAATACTTTGCTGAAAAAAACCCAGACTAATATTTGAGAAGTTTGACTAATACATCTTCAGTGAGAAAAATCTCAAGAAAACACTGATTTTCATATTTCATTGCCTCTCATATCAGGTCTACATTCTTATGCTTGTTTGACACATATTAGTAATCAAAGGGTTATAAGACACAACTTAGAGAAAAGGTTAGAAAGTTAAAACTAAAGAAATGTCAAGAATAACATATTCAATGTTGTATCACTGTTACAGTTATAGAAATACTATTATTTATTTTCAATATTGTCAGTACCTGCTCCTGCAAAGAGCTTAACTACTCTACAGCAACTTTCCTTGCAAGACTGAACAGTTCACAACAGAGAATCCTCCTGTTTCTAAATCAGAAAATATTTCTGGATTTGTTTTTCACCTCAAAAAAAGACCTACCCTTATCAGAAGTATTATCAACTAGCAAAACTTGAATAAGAATAAAGGTAAAACATTCATCAGATTATTGTCTTATATTCAGCTCATGGTTATAGGACATAGCATATGAAATGTAAACAAGATAGTGATTACTAAGCCTTAAGAAAAATGTCTACAAAATATTTAGTTCAAAGTATTACATTATGGAATAATAATAATAATAATAATAATAATAATAATAATAATAATAATAATAATAATAATAATAATAATAATAATAATAATAATAATAATAATAATAAATCATAATAAGAATAAATCATAATAAGAATAAATCATAATAAGAATAGAATAGAATAGAATAGACCAGGTTGGAAGAGACCTTTGTGATCATTGAGTCCAACCTATCATCCAACACTACCTAATTAACTAAACCATGGCACCAAGCACCCCATCAAGTCTCTTCCTAAACACCTCCAGTGATGGTGACTCCACCACCTCCCTGGGCAGCCCATTCCAATGACCAATCACTCTCTCTATGAAGAACTTCTTCCTAACATCAAGCCTAAACTTCCCCTGGTGCAGCTTGAGACTGTGTCCTCTTGTTCTGGTGCTGGTTGCCTGGGAGAAGAGACCAACCCCCACTTGGCTACAACCTCCCTTCAGGGAGTTGTAGACAGCAATAAGGTCTCCCCTGAGCCTCCTCTTCTCCAGGCTAAGCAACCCCAGCTCCCTCAGCCTCTCCTCATAGGGCTTATATGACATGCTTTTAAAAAACTAGCACCTTATTAGAAATGTGCAAGGTGGCACAGTTATGGGTACTATAATATTAAAGTTTCTGATATACACAGTCTCAGATATATTGCTGCTTTCATATAATATTTTGTAATACATTTTCTCATTTCCCACCAGTCTTCTATGGACTCCTTTCTCATAACAGGTAGATTGCTCCCCTGGGTAATCTTTTGCCCTTTTTTAAGTCAATGGGAGTTCTACTGTCAGCTTCAGTGGAGGTCATCATTTCACCTAGACCTCTGCACCAAATACAGTTGCTTAGTAATATGCCCTAACGATCTGATTGTGGTCTGATGAACAGAAAAGGGGAGAGAGAAAGAAACAGAAAAAAAGCACAAACGTGAGACAAAGAAAGCAAGAGAAAGCCACAGAGCAAGAAATGAAGTCTTCAGTTCCACTTCAGATTCATGTGCTTTCTACGATTTATTTGCCAACTTTCCCAAAATTCATCTTAACAAAATTAATCCAGATGTAATATAACCAGGATAGTTCTTATCAAGAACTAACTGGCCTGGTTTCTGTTAATGACCCCCTCTCTGTTGGATTTTAAAATTAAGTCAGACATTTATTAAAGCTCCAAGTATAAGTTCAGATGTGATTTGATAGCTAAACGTATTGAAAGGAAATAGTGTACACAGCGAGAACATTAATGACAAACATTTTGACATCGAAATGTATGGGCCTGCTTTACTTCACCATTTACGGACTCTAACATGAAAATTCTCTACTTCAATTAAGCATTTTAAGAACTGCGTATTCCTTGGCTGTCCCAGGCCCAAGTACGACTAACAGCTCCCTACACAGTAGGGAAGAAGACAGAATTTGGTAAGTTTTTTAGAAACAGGGAGGTATTTAACATGAATGAATACAATATTTGATCTGTAAACTCCTGTGAGTGACTCTCAAAAGACTTGACTGATGGTGCACACTTCACCATCAGCAATAGCTCTACATATCTGTCACCTTTGAAACCAACGTCAATCTCCAAATGTCAGGATTTTTCACTTATTATGTTTTCATATATCTTTTAAGAGGAGAAAGATAAGGGTTGAAGTAACAGACAAATAAGAACGATAAAACTCCTACTCTCTCAGCCTTATCCAACACATCTAAGAAACAGTTTTTCAGTAAACACTTTCCTGAAGACTCAAGTGCCTGCAAAACACACAGCAGAGCAGAAGACCTTTTTTTTTCCATACAGCAATACAACAATAACTGGAACAGTTTCAAGGAAACAAGTTTATATATTAAATTTATTTCATTCTTCCATAATGTTTTCAAGGCATAAAGCCTCTAGAAAAAGAAAGCATAGGTTAGAAATACCGCATAGTTAAAGATTAACCTTGTTGTAAAATCTATAAGGGAATCCTGCTTTATTTTTTTTTTTTAAACTTTGTGCCTCCTGCCAATAAGAGAACTCTTGCAACCTTCAAATATTCACTCCTTTTATGCAAAACTCACTAACATTTAAACTGGTTGGAAAGAACAGATAAACACCTCAGATACATCCTGTGAAGAAATGCTGAGATTTGAGGTTGCCCATCATGGAGAAGAGAAGACTCTGAGAAGATCTTTCAGTACATAAGATGGCAATTGTCTTTTCAGTAGGGATTGTTGTGACGGGACAAGGAGCAACAGTTTTAAACTAAAAGGGAGTAGATTTAGTCTAGACACAAGCAAGACATTTTTTTCTACGCTGAAACAGAACAAGTGGTAGATGCCCCAGCCCTGACAACATCCCAAAAGGCTCTGAACAACCTGTTCCAGTTAAAGATGTCCCCATTCACTGCAGGTGTGCTGGACTACATGACATTTCAAGGTCACATCCAACCCAAAGCATTCTATGGTTCAAAAAGCTGACAAGACTACATTATCTAATGTATGTCACGCTTACTGGTATTTTAAAATCTCAGTGTCTTTAGCTGTACACTATCTAGTCAAACACAGCTTTTAACACAATTTCAACTGACTTCTGCCAGATAAACCCAGGCAATTTTTTTTTTTAAATCAAAATTCTTTAAAACTTTGTGTTCAAATGTAAGTATTTTAACTGCACTGGTGGTATCTGTTTCCATTCAAGGTTTTTCAAAAATACTTACCTCCTCTGAATTTATATTTGCCCAGAAAACTAGAAGATAAGTGGTGCAGGCTGACTGCTGATGTGCATCTCTGCTAATACAATTTACTCTGTTACAGTCCAGTTCATCTTGTCACGCTGCACCAATATCTCGGATTTTTGCATCACATGCCTAGCTCTTTCTCAGGCATTATCCCACTTCATATGCCAACAAATTCTGTAACAAATGGCTGAAAGGTGAACAGTGTATAGTTGGCATATAGAAAATATGCAAAATAGTTTTCATCACATTTTTCATTTTCATTATATTATACTTTTCATTATAGAATAGAATAGAATAGACCAGGTTGGAAGAGATCTTCAAGATCATCACGTCCAACCTACCAACTAGTCCAGCCCACCTAATCAACTAAACCATGGCACCAAGCACCCTATCAAGTCTCCTCCTGAACACCTCCAATGACGGTGATTCCACCACCTCCCCAGGCAGCCCATTCCAATGGGCAATCACTCTCTGTAGAACTTCTTCGTAACATCCAGCCTAAACCTCCCCTGATGCAGCCTGAGACTGTGTCCTCTTGTTCTGGTGCTGGTTACCTGAGAGAAGAGACCAACCTCCGCCTGTCTACGACCTCCCTTAAGGTAGTTGTAGAGAGCAATAAGGTTACCCCTGAGTCTCCTCTTCTCCAAGCTAAGCAACCGCAGCTCCCTCAGCCTCTCCTCATAGGGCTTGTGTTCCAAACCCCTCACCAAGTTTGTTGCCCTTCTCTGGACAGATATCTATTTCATTACATTATACTTTTCATTACAGTACAGTGCCTGACGTGCATTTCATTTAATCAATTTTTTTTTTTTAGTTTGTTTTTTTTTTTTTTTTCAATATTTTCTCAAGGTTTTTTCATAGTTCATAGCATTAGTAGCAGCAGCATTTGCTAGCCAGCAGATTAAATACTAGTGGAATATTTTGCCATATTAGGTAAAGATTAGAGCTTTATAATGTATTTTTTAAATTTTTTTTAAGCTTATGTAAATATTCTCCCCCCCTAAAAAAAACCCACCAAACTTTATCATTGCAAAGATAGTTATTAGTAACATCTTACAGCAAGGGTCATCACCCTCACAATGGTTAGATTCCAGAGTGATTAGTTTAAACTTCTTGCACTATGAAATGAAATAGGTCTATGTTTCAAATAGCTGTATGAAAGAAAAAAATGTTCCTTCTAAGAATATAAATGCTGATATCTTTTACCAATTATCTACTCAGACTCTCAGTCGATGACCCTAAACCCAAGATTTTATATACACTGTATGTTAAAATAAAATTTATGCATTGTACATTTCTACTGAAGATGTTAAAAGCAGCAATCAAGATTGGAGTCCCATTGTTAGATACTGTGCATAAACCCCTCAACTTGGATTCCACTCAGCTAAGTTTAAAGGTTACAAACCTACTCTAAACTCATTACTATTAAAGGAGACACTTTGAAATGAATTATTATTCATTGCATCTTAGGAACCTATTTTGTACAATATAATTTTAAATATCAAAAGTAGGAGATAGACCTGTGATTTTTAGAAGCAACTCTCAATAGGAAGGGTAATAGGAACAGGAGATTTTAACTCCTCAATCAATGGCTATGATAGGAACAAGGAATCTCACATACACTCTACCAAATCCTCAGAAGATATTTTTTTGTTGCAAAGAAGAAATTCAGAAGGGGGCATTACACTGTTACTTAATTCTGCAACTCCTGGTAAAATGAAAAGTGAAATGTGTCTCTATGAATGCAATCAAAACCCATCAGAACAAACTTGAAAGACTGTGGGAAAGCATCACTTTTTTAAAGAAAGTAGAAACAAAGACACAAGGAATACCAAAAAGGATAATTAAAAAGGAATAGCACAAGTTTGTAGAATTGAAAGCAGTAAGGTTAAAGAATGAAATTAATTAAAAAAAAGGAAAAACCAAACAGTTCAACTGAAAAAAAATAAAATGGGAAAAGAAAGCAAACCATGTGTTCTTATTCATACTGGCTACAACCCTGATTTTTCTGCCATAGGGCAGAAGGGCTCAGTACCTTATTTGCAGGAGCTTTCAGAAAAAAAATTCATGGACAAACAAAGCAGTTTTAATGATGAGATATGATGGTAAAGCAGAATATAGGCAGAGCATGTTCTATAAGATACAACCTCTGTATGTATGCATGAAGGTAAAGTAGAAGTTCCTTTAGACTAATTAAGACAGTCCATGAAAGAATAGTGATTGTCTTTATGAACCCATGCAGGGTATAAGTGATCTCAGATGCCCAGGAAAAGTAAGCACAATACCTATGTTTATATCAGAGGAGGATCCAGCAATTATACATATAGAATACTTAGAATAAACCCGGTTGGAAGAGACCTTCAAGATCATTGTGTCCAACCCATCAACCAATCCAACACCACCTAAACAACTAACCCATGGCACCAAGCACCCCATCAAGTCTCCTCCTGAACACCTTCAATGATGGTGACTCCACCACCTCCCCAGGCAGCCCATTCCAATGGGCAATCACTCTCTCTGTATAGAACTTTTTCCTAACATCCAATCTAAACCTCCCCTGGAGCAGCCTGAGACTGTGTCCTCTTGTTCTGGTACTGGCTGCCTGGGAGAAGAGACCAACCTCCGTCTGTCTACAACCTCCCTTCAGGTAGTTGTAGAGAGTAATAAGGTCACCCCTGAGTCTCCTCTTCTCCAGGCTAAGCAACCCCAGCTCCCTCAGCCTCTCCTCGTAGGGCTTGTGTTCCAAACCCCTCACCAACTTTGTTGCTCTTCTCTGGACTCGTTCCAGCAAGTCAACATCCTTCCTAAACTGAGGGGCCCAGAACTGGACACAGTTATTGAGCAGTTAGTCTAATTTCTGCAGCCAAAACACCATGCTAGAGGAAATTATGATAGATTCATTTTGAAAACATCTATGCAATGATGAAATTATAAACATACAGCCAGGATAGTAAAAAGTAAACTGTGTTAAATTTGTGTTAAATTGAGTCCTTTTTTTTTTATTTTTTTTTTTTTTATTTGACAAAACATCTGACCTACCAGTGCCAGGAAAAGCAATAGAATTGCTATGCCTTTATTTTACTGATGCTTTTAATAAACTCCCCAAAACAGTCTTACAGTGATAACCTAGGAAATACAGTCTACATCAATGTCAGATTGGCAAGACATGAGCCAGATGCATTCTCCCAAAGTGATGTGTTCATTTGTCAGCAGTTTCTGAGGAACAGATGACTTTGGGGTTTGCCATGGGGTTTTTTTGGTAGACATGGGAATAAATCTGCCACTTGTGTAGGAGGAACGAAGCAGTGCCAAGTGTAAAGCACCAATGTCACACCTTTTTCTAAATTCGGTGAGAGGTAAGAAAAATGCAGCTGCACTAGGATTACTAGCCCTTGCAAAGCACCAAAGAAGACAGCTGATATTCTTTAGGGATGATTCTGCAGAAATTAGTCTCCAGTGGAGAAGCTTAGTGCCAACTGGATGATCACCAAGTTGTAGGCAAACACAGAGATATTGTGCAGCTGAATAAAGCTCCTTAATGCATTCCGCAGTATCTGGATTATCTGTGTGTCCAGTATCGTTAATATTTCAGCTAATAAAAAGCACTCTTTAGAGCTACACTCATCACACAGAAAAAATAGAGTCATTCCTTTCACCCATCCAAGTGCAAGCTAAGTTCTTGGCATTTTTATCATGAAAACAGAAGATGGCATGGAGTATTCTAAAGGCTGAGGAAACAAAATTGTGATGAGTAGTAAACACTTTGAAGAGAAGTATCAGAATTTGTTGTTACTCTGTTAGACTTTAATGATGGTCTAATAAACACCACCATGAAACTGAAGTTGTGCAAAATGCTGTAGGAAAGATTAATGAAATAACATCTCTGCAACCATTTTGCAGAAAGGACTTTGGTTATTATAGCTGATTACAAATAAAATATAGGATAATGTTGATGGAAGAAGTGTATTTGAAAGATGCAACACAAAGATGTATTAAGAGATATGCTGCATATAAAATACAAAACAGACAATTTATTCATTCTTCTATCAGTTACTGAAGTCTCAGTGGGAGTACCACACCAAACTTAAGAATTTTACTGGAGAGAATCCAGGAAAGAGCAAACAAATGATACTAGGTTTCAAAACCAGAAGTAGATCTCAGTGCAGGTAAAGTAATGCTTCTAGGGTATGAATAAAAACATGTTTTCTAGGCATTTGAAGTTGGGCTCTGATCTAACTCTTATGACACAGTAAAGGTGGAATTGGGAAAATTATTGGTAGTCTGAAAAAAGATCATCTCAATGTCTATTAGTAGTCAGCTCCAATGTAACTCATTGTAAGGAATAGATGGGGGGAAAAAAACCCAGAAATAGTAATTCTGTCACTGTATAAAACTGTAGTGTATCTTCTCTAGAATATTGCATGCAGCTTTAATAGAGGTGCCTGGTATGTCAGATAGAGATTGAAGACAGTACAGTGAAACTTAACATTTGTTAAGCAAACTTGAATTATTCAGCCTGGGAAAGAGATAATTAAGCAGAAGAGAGTGATGAAGAGCTACAATAATTGTGAACACCACAAAGTAAGTAAGTAGGGAACTACTTTTCCAATAAAGAATATAAAGAACATCAAATAAAATGCAATTGGTAAGTCCAAACTAACTGGTTCTTTACACAGTGCACAGGGAAGATTTAGAACTTCTTGCAAAGGGTGTCATGGAAGCTGTTTCAAAGTTTGAAATGTGATCAAATTTATAGAAGAAAAGACTAGAAATTAGTTTATTCAAAGACATTATCAGCTTCCAGACACTGCTAAAAGCTAAAATATTCTGAAGAATAGTCCCTATGCATCTTTCTTCTAATTCTGAGATAAGTAAGATCTGTCAGGAAAAACAGAAAGCCCTTAGCTTTTTCAGTCTAGGAAAATAAGATTAAGTGCAAGAAGCAGCTTGTAAAAACTGCAGTGCTGCATGAAGTCCTTTAGAAGGCACAATGATATTTTATTTTTTTTTTCAGTAAGATTAGAAGGAAAAAACAAATTGCTTAATTTTCCCTAACATAATTCAGTATCATGAATTATTATTCATTACACAGCAAAGTTTTGGAACAGTTTTTCTAGGGAGGGTGTAGGATAGCAACTTCCAACTTCATTCATCACTATGATTCTGTGATAATCTGGGTTTATAGATCAACCAAAAATATTCAATCTGAAAAAATGTCCCCATCTCTTCTTCCCTTTAAGACCAGACAGAAGGCATGCTACTGTTCTAAGTGTATTTCCTCTCCACATCTCCTAGAAATTTTAAGAAAAGAAAATTAAATTAAACAAAATAAAAACAAGCAAACAAAACCTACTGTTCAAAATAGATTAAAGCCTCATTAAGTAGCAACTGGGTCTGATGTTTTCAGTCAGTATGATTTATGAATTTTGTTTGCTTTGTGCTGCACACCAGAAAACAAAAGAACTACTCTGGAACCATTCCCTGGGGAAATAAATATATGCAGACTGAGTTCAATTTCAAGACAAGCTGTATTTAACAACAAAACCATGTAAAAACATTAGCTAATTTTCATTATGTTTTAATTGAAACAGTATGATGTAATTACTCATAGTTACTGAAGTATGTTCTGTCCAACATTATCTTCACTAGTTGTTGATGTTTCACCAAATGATAAAGTTGAAAGTGAAGAATTTTCTACCTAAGCTACCTAAGCAAATGTTTTTCATAAATAAGTCTAGGTTTTACACAGAGAAATATGCATTGGATCTATCTGGTGTCTACTATTCCAGCACCGCCTGTGGATTGGTAAAAGAAATTATGGCTCTTAAAATATTTTAATGATTTTTATATAGAAAGTGATTTTATGTAATCCATAAGTAAACTTTAAAAGCAAAATTCTGTCTTCAGGTTCCCTTCTAAATGTAACACTAAAATAAACACAATGTTAAATGAGTACTTACTTTTACTTTAAAACCATGAATATACCACCTGTTGTACAAGGAACCAATACTTTGTATTTTAATAGAAATAATGCACATACATGCATATGCAAAACCTTAAAATTGTTTAGTTTCACTTGAATACCACAGGTATCATCTGTAAATGTGAACATTTGCTGTCTACAACTACCTGAAGGGAGGTTGTAGCCAGGTAGGGGTTGGTCTCTTCTCCCAGGCAACTAGCACCAGAACAAGAAGACACAGTCTCAAGCTGTGCCAGGGGAGGTTTAGGTTGGATGTTAGGAAGAAGTTCTTCATAGAAGGACTTATTGGCCATTGGAATGGGCTGCCCAGGGAGGTGGTGGAGTCACCATCACTGGAGGTGTTTAGGAAGTGACTGGATGGGGTGCTTGGTGCCATGGTTTAGTTGATTAGATATTGTCGGATGATGGATTGGACTCGAAGATCTCAAAGGTCTCTTCCAACCCGGTCTATTCCATTCTATCCTATAAGAAAGCAGTATTTTCTTTTGGAAGACTGACCAAAGAAACGTCTATCCAAAGGGATATTTGTTATTTAGAATTCATTGTATCTGGCCATTAATATACAAAAATTCTGCTTTTCGATATCTCTGAAGCTGCTTTTAATTCTGATTGCTCTGACAATCCTCATACCTTATAAGCCAACAAGTAAATACAAAAAGTATGGTATTGTGATCATCTCATTGAAAATCTATCTAGTAATTTGAAAAAAGGATAAGAAACTGGTGACCTGGTTCCTACGCATATGCTGGCGACACGATTCACCTCATTCTATATTTTGGAACTAGGCTGAAACTAAATTATTTCTGAGAGATAATTGTCTATCCACTTTCTTAAAAATCTTTAAGTGTTCCTATTATCAGGAAGTTAAACTTTATTGTATAAACAGTTACTTTTAAATACTACATAAGGTTGGAACCAGGTTAACAGGTAGCCATAAAAGTAATTATAATGACATTAATCAGACAGCTGCTAGACATTTAAAAAGACATGGTTTGAATTTTGTAGTTTGGAGTGAGAAAATTTTTGTTGTCATTAGAAATGCTACAAGAGTAAGCAGATATTCTGTACAACACTTGACGGACAGCTTTTCTTTGAAGTAGAAGAATGTATCTGAAATTAATAAAAACATTTTATATTTTGCATATGTAAACATCACAACTGTATGCCTAATTAGGCATGAAACCATGCTCTTATAGGATAACAGGTGATATTTAACGGGAAGAGAATAGTTGCCTGCTTAAACAACAGCCCAGAGAGAACGGAATGAGCCAGAGGCACTGGCATCCATTTAAATATGCTATGCCATTTTCAACATAATTAGTTATCTAATTGCAAACCCAAACTTAGTCAATGCATTTGCACATGTAATTAATTACAGTTTGTTTAAAAGCACTTCATTTGTAGTGCTTTATTCTTCATTTCCTGCAATTCACATTACCAAAGGATAGATTAGATTTTCAAAAACAGAGACAAATACATAAAATTAAGACAGACATTAAATAAATGAAAACACTAGAGGGTAATATACCATTAACCTATCTACAATTTCAGAAGTATACCTATTCTTTTTTTGTTTTCCTGAAACTCTTTTAACCATTTCAAGATGCAATATATCTAAATTCTAGCAATTACATGTTAAAAGACTCTAAGTGTTCTGTATAAACAATGCATCAACTATATAGATCAGATTCACATTGTAAACTTCATGAAGGTAATTAACTGTGACCAAATAAAGCCTTTATTTATTGGTATTTTGGATTTGTGTCACACTAGCATCTAGAATTTCTATTAGATCACCAGAAAGCACAATACAAAAGCATCTTCTCTAAAGTAAGAAATAATATAAAGATTTTCATAAGTGCCTAAACAAAGGGTTTACAGAGATGTACCTTTTTGTTGGAAGTGGTTTTGCTTTTTGTTCATTTGTTGGTTGGTTGGGGTTTTTTTGTCTGTGAAACACCAAATAAACTAGGCAATGTTGATGGTGTTTACTTGAATCATTAGTGAGCAGAGGATGCAGTTCCTCTGGCTGAGAAGAATCATAGAATGGTTTAGGTTGAAAGGGACTTTAAAGATCATTTAGTTCCAACTTCCTTGCCATGGGAAAGGACACTTCCCATTAGAAGGTTCTCAAAGCTCCATCCAACCTGGTCTCGAACACTTCAAGAGAGGGGGCATCCATAACTTCTCTGGGCAACCTGTACCAGTGTCTCACCACCCTCAGCTTAAGTAATTCCTTCTGTATACCTATATTTCTTCTATACACCAGAACTGCCATTTTTCAAACCTATACTGCATGTCCTGATCAATCTATGAAAGCTCTTATCCAAGTACCCATTCAGTGTCATTCAGAAATTGTAGTTCTCACCATAATACAGAAACCTGATTATTATTGTTCTATCAGCCAATGTTCTCAGGAATTCTCATTAGCTTTAATGAACAATAAATGGTATTTATATCTATATACATTTGGCATTTTTTAATTTGGGGGGATGGGACCTCTTCTTTTTCAGTCTGAATATCTGGGTTGCAGCACAGACAGGTGGAGTTTCATGACAATGCAGTTCTTCTCTGGATTTTCTGTGCCTGAAATAAGTCAATTTTAAACTTACCCAGGGCCTTGTTCTGCTGTAGCAAATAATATCAGACTAATGGCATTCTGATATTACACTGATGAGAGTATGCTTTGGTCACTCATGTAGTCAAGACTTCACTTTTAAAACAACACTAAAAGTAACTGATGGAGATTTGGTCAGAAATCGAGGTGCGTTCTATTCTAAATATCCAATGAGGAGTATAATCAGAACTTGGCTGAGATGGAATGGAGATAAATCTGTGTGAAACTGGAACTACACTTAGTTTTGCAAACATGGTTTCTTTTCTGAAGATGCAATTTGAAACACAGATTTTATTTTGGAACTTGAGATTCACATAGTATTGCATCTTGTGCTGAGGACTACAGACTCCAGCAATATGATCTTTATGCTTTACTTAATTATGGCGTCTGAAAAGCTGACATGGAATAAACATGACTAATGATTCTGATTATGTCTCAACTGCTGACCTATCCAACAATCTCTCTGCAAAGAACTTAGTAGGGTGATCACAATTGATGTTGTTTATATGTCTGACATCAGAAATAAGTATTGCAGCAAATCACATTTCTGTCTGTGCAATACTTTGAGATTAAAAAAAAAAAAGAAAACAAAATAACTATCTTGAATTTAATATAAATGTAAGGGGCAATGTGTGGGAACTTTCTCATTCTCAGGATAAGTAAAACATTTCATTCTCTCTCCAGGCCTAAAGAGATGCAAATCTTTCTTTTCTTTTTTTTTTTTTTTTTTTTTAGATATGTCCTATTCATGACAATATCTTTAGAATAGAATAGAATAGAATAAACCAGGCTGGAAGAGACCTTCAAGATCATCACGTCCAACCCATCAACCAATCCAACACCACCTAAACAACTAACCCATGGCACCAAGCACCCCATCAAGTCTCCTCCTGAAAACCTCCAATGACAGTGACTCCACCACCTCCCCAGGCAGCCCATTCCAATGGGCAATCATTCTATGTAGAACTTCTTCCTACCATCCAACCTAAACCTTCCCTGGCACAGCCTGAAACTGTGTCCTCTTGTTCTGGTACTGGCTCCCCGGGAGAAGAGACCAACCCCCAGCTGGCTACATCCTCCCTTCAGGTAGTTGTAGAGAGTGGTAAGGTCACCCCTGAGTCTCCTCTTCTCCAGGCTAAGCAATCCCAGCTCCCTCAGTCTTTCCTCTTAGCGCCTGTGTTCCAAACCCCTCACCAACTTTGTTGCCCTTCTCTGGACATCTTCCAGCAAGTCAACCTCCTTCCTAAACTGAGGGGCCCAGAACTGGACAGAATACTTGAGGTGGTTGTGGCCAATGTGCAGAACCCGGCACTTGGATGTGTTAAATCTCATGCCGTTGGACTCTGCCCATCTGTCCAGCCTGTCAAGGTCCTTCTGCAGAGCCTCTCTACCCTCCAGCAGATCAATTCCTGCCCCCAGCTTTGTGGCATAACTTTAGCAAAAGAAAAAAAAAGAAAAAAAGCCTAACAAGAGGGAAAACCAAACACTTTAAGTTGTTCAGCTTAATTTGTTTTCAAATTTGCATTTATTGCCAGATGCTGTGACTGTCAGTTAGAGAGTTTCAGGTACTTGAGAACACCAGCTTAGCAATCTTTCCTTGTTTTAAGAGACATGGAGTTTATTCCTCCAATCTGGTTCTATTTAATCTAAGCAGAATTTGTCTCCAGTGAGTAATGGATGTTTTGAATTTCTTTTAATGAAAGTCAGTGTTTAAGCATATATTATACACTTAATTATATTTAGACTAAAAGCTTCAGTTGCCTGTAAAGTGACAACAGAGAATCTAGGTTTGAATAGCTGAATCATGATTCATTTCAATCCATTTTTCAATTCTGTTCCAAGCAGACCTCTCTTACATCTCTTGATTCTTGTCAAATTTGGCAGGGTTGGGTTTTTTTCTCATTCATGTATACACCACATATACATACTTATAAAATTACATTTATGTGAGCAGATAGATGGTCTATGTATAAATTGAAAAATCCATGTACACTATATAAAACATTTACATGCCTTATAAGTTTAACAAAATCAGTGCTTTATTTCTGTCCTTACTGCAAGTTGTCACAGCCAGTGATCTATACTAATTTCTTCTGCAGAATAAAACAGCTGTCCAAGTAATCATATGTTAAATAGTATCTACAAGACAAATACATTAGAAGCCAGTCACACACATTAATGTTAGGGATACTCTTCTATTAAAGACCCTTCTTCAAATATCAACCAGCTAGGGCACTTGGAAGACAAGGATGATTCAAATACAAATAGCTTTCACTCATTGCTGTTAACACTCCAAAGATGTACACCATCCTTAAGATAACTTCACATACACAGAAGAAAATTCCAAGAACAATTTCCATACAATAAATTACTCAAAAGATTTAAGTCCCAAAAGGTTCCTGGGTGTTTGCCAAAACTTCAGCATGATATTTTTAATTGCTTCTCACAAGCCATCTAACTTGTTACAAAGAGTGACTTGTGTCCCCACACATAAGTCACTGGTGCTATTTTAGGTAGACTACTGAGACATTCTCATGACAAGGACAGCTATAATGCAGTGTTCTAGAGGATTGTGCCTTACTAAAGCTGTAGTTTATAAGACCAGACAGGATAACTAGAACATCTAAAATGCTACTAGAAAGGTATATTTAAGCAACTGAATCCCACCTATAAACCCTGCAAATGTTACAGTTTTCCATTATAAATTAAAGGTTATTTATCCCTCAACTTTCAATTGTTTATTATAAAAGACCATGGAGTCAAAAACTTCAAATATTCATTACATTATTTTCATTCAGCACTGAATATACATGGAAAATGATCATAGCAAGAAACGCTTTTTAGCATCTAAAGAAATAACTGCCAAGAGAAGAAATAAAACGCATCCTTCAGCAATATAACTTAATCTCTTGCCCTTGTCCTGGCAACAAGTCAGCATCTGATGGTTAAGTACAGCAGAACAGAACTGTCTCATGTTTGGACAGCTGTCATCCAGCACCCTGATATACCCCAATGTTACTGGGAAATGGTTTTACCTTGTAAGCATGGCCTTGTGTCACTGAGCTGCAAAACTCCAATATGTCTCTGATACTGGGGTTTTAGTCATCCTTTTTCTTGTCATCCCTCTTTCACCTCTCACTTTGAGCTTTTGCTTTATAACTTTATTGTCAGGAATATGTAGGGCTTAGTAGAGAACATTAGCAGATAAGTACTTACACAGCCCAGAAGCAACATCCAAAAATACACACCTACAGAACTTCACAATCAGTTAAATGAGTGCAGCATCTGCACCTGATCAGTGTGCTGTGGTCAACACAATCAATGCTAATGTGTAAGAGAAATCAGCTGGGACAGCAAGTGCCTCCTGCTGTAACTACATAGTTGTTGGGGGAAGTGTTATGGGGAGCATGTGCAGTATCAGAGAAAATTATGGGAAGAAGATATCTTGCGTGGGGATGTCCCCAGCTCTTCTTTCCTAGTGGTCTTTGGTGTATGTTTCTCTTTTCATTTTATTTAAATTGAAATAATTTTTAAAAAGTAGATTTTTTTTCATTAATTGTATGTATGCCATCAACTATGGAGGTCACAGGTAAGCCTGTATGCTCAGCCTTTAAGCAACACAGAAAATAGTCCAGGTTTTAAGAAGCCTTCTACAAAAATCAGTAGACGTTTACATAGCATTCCTGACATTACCTGCTGCTTTTGACCATATTTGGGTAATCTCAAGCATGAATGATGGAAAGAAGATTCAGAATGCTACTAATTATAAGAGCAAAATAGTTTGTGTGGCCCAGACAGAAGGAAAGTAATTGAGGTGTGGGGAGGGAAACAATTGTATTAACTGTACCTTTTTATTCTCTCAAAGTATTTCAACTGATGGAGAGAAACAGATTGGTTAATAGTCCACAGAGATTTGTTATTACTTCAGAAATTGACCCAAATTTTCAGATTATGTGTAGCAGAGATCCCAAAAGAAAATATCTAAAGCTGATGTAACTCAAACTATTGAAATACTAACAATATTTCCCAGCAGAGGGAGAAAAGAATTAGGAATCTAAAGCTTTCTTCAGAGAAATAGAGAAACCAAATTAAAGAAGCCACATCCTAACAGGTTTATTACATCTCAGATAATTCAAAATATTGAAGATTTTTTAGATAGTTTGAGGAAACAAACACTGCAGACAAACATCAGAAAGTGCTTTCAACTTAACTATCTAAATCTGATAATGGAGAAACAAGTAGTTGAACTTTGTCTTCACAGGGAAGGAAATGTATCAGTTCATTATTTCCCTTAATTGCCTTCCAGATACATGACAAAATTTAGCCCTCTTCTGTCCCATGTGAGAGAGCTCTTGATAGAGGCTAGAAAGTGTTCCATATTAACCTCTGTCTCCTTGCAATTAGAATTAACATCAGCTGCATAAAACTTACACAGGAATGAAAAATATTCTGTACCTAAAAATTCCTTACGTTACTTTTGGCCTTTTCATAAATTCAGCTCAAAGAGTTAATTGTGTTGAAATAAACATTAGCATCATGCCTAAGGATACAATTTTTTACCTGGCTGTGGAGTGTTGGCAGCATAGATGCTGAACCTAAACTGTAGAATAACTCATTAGGAAATATGCAATAGCTGTGGCAAGATTTACTACAAATATGCTTGAATAGTTTTTAAAAATTAATATTATGTTGCCATGCTTGTCTTAATTAGCTTTCTTCTTCATTTACAAAGCATATCTGTCTGGTTTATGAACTTAGCCTCTATTGCTCATTCTTGAAAAACCTGTTTAATTAAGTTTTAACTGCTGCATAAGATTTAGAAACAGTAGAATGACTTTTATTACTAGAAAACTAAACTCTTCTTTTAAATACGATCATACCTACATATACTATATCAGAAATATGATGAGACACATTCCATAATACTCCTGAATAGACACATGATACTGCTACATTTAGTTATATATGCCATCCATCTCCATGGTGTTACATGTAGGCAATTTTTTTTCTTTTCTTCTTTTTTTTTTTCCACAGAAAGTTTCACTAGCAGTGGAACTGTGATTAATTTAGCCAATCACCAAGTCAGTCCCTTGAAAGCCATTAAAGGTCACCTTCCTTTTTTAGGTATGCACTTATTTCTCATCTGTTCATTGATTTCCTTACCCATTATTCTATCTCTTTTAGAGGTCCATCACTTATTAGACACCCACCTCTACGAGTTTTGTCTTTCAATTATTGCAAATCCTATTACAATCTCTTTCAGCATTTATCACTTGCTTCCCTTCATGCTACGTAAATGATTAAATATTAACTTATTTTTACTATATATACAGAATTGAAGCCTAGTCATTAGAAATGCTAACTGGGATATACCTACAGTTCCAGAAATACATGACATAGAGTGTATCATAATTTATTTTTGGCTGAATATTAACAAGCTTGTGGCACAATGGTCAGCAAGCAGAAATTATTTTTGCAATCACTGCCAACAGACTAGACCAAAGCAGAAAATATCTTTGGCTCCCCTACACACAGATGCCAGAGACCCCATTTAATGACGTCTCACCCATTATACCCAAAATACACTGCAGTATGATCACACAATTTACTCCACAGCAGCAGAATGTCAACAATAGCCAGTTCTATAATAATGAAAAAAGATAATAGTCATTTTCCCTCCTGTTCTCATTTGAATCTCATAACCACGGAGGTGATCAATTTCAGAATCTTATTAGTTCTGCTACTGTGAACTATTCAGGCCCTAATTTCAAGATCATTTGGTAGTGAAAAACTAGGGAGGCAATCTTTTTAAATGAACACTTTACAATTAATATTTCTACCAACTTATAATTGCAAGCTTTACATAATAGCAAACACAATTATTTCAAAAATTTCAAATTGAAACATGGACAATTATTGCACAGGGAGGTCCAACAGTGTTTTTGAAAAATAGGCACAGGCACTATAAAATTTGTGAGGCTGTAAATCTAATGAAGAAATGAAGCAAATAAGTGGGAAACTTTACACTATTTTTCTAAATTTATATATATATATATATATCTCAATATATCATCATCACTTCGTTCTGTGTTGAATTCCATATTAGTTACTAAACTCAACAGAAAAATGCAAAATGTTAAAAACAACTGAAGAGGTGATTTTTTTCTGTTCATTTTGTTTGGTTTACATATGTTCTTCCCCTCAAAAGTGTTTTAGCTGGATTTAGACTAAACTCTCTCATTTTCCTTGACATTAACACAGCTAACTTGGTTCACACCAGCTGAGAGTCCGATTCTCTGAGAGTATTTCAGATGATCACAAGCAGCAGTGCCAGTGAATTTTAAGAAATGGCTGTGCTTCAGCTGGAGTTGGTAAGGAAACATGTGGTTCCTAATTGCAGTGCCAAGTATATGGTGTTCAGCTGCTTTCAGCAGTTCTAGAAGGGAGCCCAGATGAAAGCAACAGAAAGATGAGCAATTAGAAAATAAAAAAAGGAAAAACAAACAAACAAACCAAAACACACCACACCACAACAGTTTAGAAGCAAAGTATGTTGTGGCTTATATATATATATATATATGTATATATACACAGCTCCCAAAGTGATGTAACTGCATCAGCTGAGTGGAGATGGAAACTTATCTCCTTTATGAGATTGGAGTGGTACTATGTACACAGTCAGCTTAAATAAGTCATGTGAGTGAGCAGTATCTCCAGTGGTGGAGGATGGGAGGAAGGAGGGAAGACCATGTGTAGGTATGGAAGGTGGGGAGACAAAACCAACACCTTTTCAAAACTACCAAGTCAGTCACTTGCAGTGACCTGATCATGACTTGAAACAGTTCTGTTCCTTCAAAGTAGACAAAGGAATTCAGCCAAAAACAAAGCCAAAAATCAATGAACCAAAAGTCATCACTAGGACTCTGAAGCCAGGATAATAATGCGGAAAAAAAACCAACCCCATACTGAGTAGTTTACAAGTTCATTTTCTGCTCAGGAGGTCTCTAGTCCAAATGCCTGCCCACATTAGGGTTAGCTAGAAGACCAGGTGAGGTTGTTGAAGGCTTTATCCAATCAGGTCTTGAATACCTCCAAGGATAGAGACCACAGCTTCTTTGGCAACTGCCCCATTTCCTGACCATCTTCATGGAGAAAATTCTTCTGTGTGGTCTGAACCTCTATTGTTTCAAGTTATGTCCATTGCACCACTGTGCCTGGCTCCATCTTCTTGCTAACCACCCCATAGGTACTGGGGGCTTGCTGTTAGGTGACATTAAAGCCTCCTCTGTTCCAAGTTAACAAGTCCCTCTTCACCAGCCTCTCTTAAAAGAGCAGGTCCTACAGCCTCTGACCAGCTTGAGGGCTTAGGAACCTCTGGTAAACTTGTTCAGATTGTCAGTGTCTTTCTTGTACAAAACTGGACACAGAAGTCTATGCGTGGTCTGTGACACAATGGTATTTTGGTATTTTTCATCTCCTAAAACAGCATTTGTGTGTATTACATCTATGCTCATGTTTGTGTGTAAAACCTATGGAAAGGCCTCAACATCCTAGAACATAATTTTGTAGAAAATAAAGACCTGCTTATTAACAGTATTATCCATTCTTAGATTGGTCTCTACTCAGTGTTCAGAACATGGAAGCCATTCAGGAGAAGTAAACTGGTGGATACTTGCACTGTAGAGAGCTTCATGGCTGACCAACAGTGAGATAAAACAGTAGAAATTACATGCACTTAGGTGTAAGTATAAGTACAGTCAAGACAGACTATGGTACTTCAATAGTACTTTTCCCAACTCCTCTCCCAGATTCATGTTCCTATCTTTGCAGTTTTTAATGATAAAGATGTAAAGTGCTTGCCTGCCTCTTTTTTTCCTTAATTTGATAACATAATAGCACAAGATAGAATGGTCCTTCACACAGCTACAGTTAATGCTGGCAATAAGGGTCTGAAGACACACTTCTTGCATATACTTGAGTATACTTCACATAACTATGAGCTGCATAACTGCAAGGATTTATTGAAAGCCATGAGAAATGTTACTCCAAGGTGCCTACAGAGTATTTTTAAAACTTCCCCGCTGCTTATTACTGTGGCAGATTAAAATAGTCTTTGAACACTACTGAGACTTGTTATGCACAGTGTTCAGAGATACACTATCTTAAAAAAGATGCTGCTTTTTGCATTTTAGTGTGGCTTATTTAATTAAACATCCATACAAAAAAAAAAAGTTTAAAAAGGAAGAAATAAGAATGAAACCTTTTCTCCCTCCTGTAGATGCAGTTGCCATTCGTGTTCTGCTTCAAGCACAGACTAACAGAAAGCAGCTGAGCTGCAATTGCAATTGCATACTAAATTTTTAGTACTTTGGGGATTTTAGTTACTAGTGTGAATAGTAGCTCTGTGAAAACTAGTGTTATTGATGGTATCTCTTTTATTGTCTCTTAGTGTTGTCCAAATTATACCTTCTCACTTCAGAAGTAATAGGATATGTTCTTATTTTTCCTGTATGATAATACAGCAAATTCTGTACAATCTCAGAGAATCATATTACATTGGGTTTTGGTTTTTTTCATTAGTGTTAAGAGTTCCAGAGGTCACACTGGGTCTACATTATAACTCCATTGTTTTCAGTGTATTTTTACACATTAAACCAACTGAAACATAAGAAAAATGGTATTGATGACACATATGATCTTTTATCAATCCTACTGCTGCTATCAGTACTTGGAAGAAGAAAATGTCACTTTAAAATCTTATGGCTATTAAAGGAATTCAGAATTTGCTGCATGGAGCAATGGGTAAACACTGCTGTAACATTAACACTGACATTTTCCATGTGGAAAAAAAGGTACAAAATTAGTGTGGAAAATCACATCTTTTCTTTTTTCCAATTTTCATATTTGTTGCCTATGTGAAAAAGTATTTTAACCTCTATTTTCTGAAAATATAGTACTTTATTTTTCCCTGAAATTTAACTTTCTCTTCTTATTCTTTCTGCCTCATCACACACTTCCTCAAATATTATGCAACCTCTTCTCTATATTTTATAGTGAGTATGAAGAATGGCAGATTTTAGAAATCCAGCTTTGCAGACCTTCATTACTATACCTAAAGATCTACAGAACCTTAGAAATTCGTTATGGATACAGAAAACCTTCATCTCTGGTTTGTCAAATTGTTTTTATAGCTTAAAGCTGTTGTAACAATATATACTTCCATCATCTGCATTTCAAGAAATGGAATCCAGTCATGCATATGGAAATGGAATCATAATTGATGGAAACTCTGTTTAGGAAACTTGAAAGGGCATGATAAATGTTGAAGAGTCATGGCAGAGAGGTATAGCCGGAACCTACGAAAAAGTTTCATTAGCTTAAAAAAATCCCTCTGTACCTAATGAAAAGTAGTGCAAAATACAGTACATAAATGCTGTGAGATATGTTTTGTGTACATGGCTACAAACCAGAAATATTTTGGAAGATGGAAGTTTTCATCTAAGAAGTAGCTATTACATCTTTTAACTACAAAAAAACACAAAATCAGAATAATATGAAGACTAATTAGTTGAAAGGAAAAAATGTTCCAAAACATGTAATCTCTGAGGACAGTGCTGTGTCTCTGCAGAGTACAAATAACATCTTACTAGCACTCCTGTCAGGGTGGATCCCCACACTCACAGATCTATACTCACAACCCAGAGACAATGAGCTTCATGAAGAAGTGAATATGACAGAACCATAAACATAGCCTGTGTATCATGACCAACTCTCATGCCTAGTCTTTTTATATCTTTTACTGATATTCCAATTTTCTGTTCTAGCTTTGAGCCATTTTAAGCAGCACCCTACCACATCACCAGTACCTCAGAACAGTTATGGGAAGTCTGTTTTTTTGTCAGGGCAGGAAGAGTGTGGAAATGGAACAAGACTCTTATTACAGTAAGTAGTGAACATAAAATTATTTCTGTGTGATTAAATGGCAAAAGGTCTGGATACAATCCCTGGTGTGTGTTTACCCTGAAGATATTACATATAAAGATATTCTTCTGGCACAACACTGGCAAAGTCTGAGTTTTTCTGAAGGCTATTCTGCTTCCTGGAGGCAGGCAGTAATTTTTTTAGTATAATCTAACACCTTTCAGAGTCTCTGCATGAGGACAGGTGCTTCGTGGAACAATTATCCCAGGTCCTCACTGAAAACAAATGGCAGTCACCATTCTCTGATGAAACTGAGCTGGTTTCATGCTGAAGGAATACTGGACATCACCCCCTCTCTGAGAAAAAAAAAAAAGGTTACCGAACACTGGCCTGGAGTAGTGAAGAGTTCATGCAAAGCTGAAAGGGTACTTTTCCAAATGTACAGAATGAACAGATTTTGGGTCTATTTTGAGACAGTGCAGGGTATATTCTAAGGCAGAAAGAAGTTGCACTGTGATTGCTGCAGTCAATAGCTGCTGCTGGGCTTTATTTTACACCATTCTCTAAACCTTTATCAAACCTTATTATGTTTCTGTCCTTCCTAATATTCTGTAAGAATAGTTTCTGCAGTTTAACAATAGGCTTGTAGCAAAAGTTGAAAAGTTACTGAAGCTTGGTTTAGACCAACAGCCTAACTATATAACGAACTATCTCTGCAATATCATGCTAGAGAAATGATGAATATTGCCTTATTTACATCTTCAGAGCAGTTTTGCAAGAAGCACCAATTAAATGCAACATAATTTTGCTGAGCCATTTGGTCCTTAGAACACTGATTCTTAAATACACTAATAGCCTTAAAAATCTTTTTTTAAATTACTCTTTCTAGGGGCTCATAAGTTTTAGATCAGGTACAGTACTAAGAAGCATACCAAGCCTCTGCAGATCTGTGCAGCTGTGACACACATAAGGTAAACAGCAAGTTACTGAACAGACTTAATTTTAAATGTTAATAGTTTCATCTCAGTTTTGGTTTACCTTGCATAAACCTTCAATAATTTGTGTTACTAAAAGCATACCTTAACTAATATGTAATAGATTACTATAGATTTTTACATTTCCACTAGTGTATTAAAGATAAATGAGATTTAATAAGCTTAATTTTTAGTTATTAAGTGTTTTATAAAAATAATATTAATTTTTCACCAATTAGATTATATTGACTTTTAAAATAAGGCCTTTGGAAGAATTAACATTTAAACTGTCTACAGTAACCTACATAAAGTTAATTCTCCTGTGAATCTATGGGAGACAAAACAACCTGATGTATGGGAGCTACCCTTTGCGATACTGTCTATGTAAGCTGACCTATAGATTCATTCTCAAGGGCTGAATGGTGATTGTCTATCTGCTTTTTAAATGCTTTTGAGGAGGAAGTTCTACCAGCTTATCCAAATTAAATTACCTGTTATAGGTTTGTGGCATGTACCACACACTTCCAGAGATTTACAAGACACTCCCATGCTCACTTCACCTGACCTATCAACTAGATTGGAAGGAAGCACAGAATTTTTAAATACTAGAATTTTGATTCAGAGAGTTTGTAGCATTTTTCAATCCCTCACAGCATATTTCAGGAAGTAAAGTAGTATGTATTCCATAATGAAAGGTTAAAATAGACCTCTTCTGGATCTCTCACCTCCATTCCTTTAAAAAAACAAAACAGAAGTCTGTCATTGTTATTTTTAAAATGTCACAACTTTTACCTTATTCAATTCTTTTAGGAAAGAAGAACTGAAAACCAGTATTTTTCTACTGTAGAGTCATAACACCTGAACTCAAGACAAAATATAAGGAGCATTTCATGTGATACTAATGACTCTGCCCAATTGTTCTTTCATTACATTCAGTAATTAACAAATTGTGAAATGCTAACTAACTTACTTTAAATTATACAATATGAAAACACACAATTCTTGTGACAAATTATATGGGATCATGCACCAAATACACTGAATAAAGATAATTCATTCATTTATGAAAGCATAACTACAAACTCACAGACCACATTGTCTATCCCCTATCTCATGGAGATAGACACCTTTCAATTGACAATTTACAGACCTTTTTCACAATGAGACTGGAAGACTCACCATTGGAAACATGTATTAATTCTGTCACATGACACCAAGCAAAATTTGCAGAGCAAAATAGAATGTGTACATGGTACTGACCTTCCAGATAAAATGTCCAACACAACACAACTCTCTGTACCACCTTTCTGCAGAGCCATTGTACCCAGAAACAGGCACACGTGTGCTGGATCACCACTATAACTAAGTGATGATTCCCATTTTTGTGTACCCTGGAACTGAAACAACTGCTCTGTAATAAGACTGGGTGACTTCTCAGCAATAAGGAATTCTGATTGATCAGTGGAGCACTAAAGACAAAAGGGCTTAATGAAGTGGGGGCTTTAGCATACAGGCATACAAAAACTGTATATAAAGAAAGAGGATGTTCAAACATTCCTGTATATATTAGGTGTGCATCACATTTCATTTATACCAAAAAAGAGTCAGAACAATGGGGGGAAATCCCATATTTTCTGATACATTTTTGTACAAGATCTATGTTACTATCAGGTTCATTCAGGGCATTCTATGCTGATAAAGAATAATTCAATATATAAAAATACAAAAGCAAAGAATCTTAAGGTATCAAAACAAAATCTTTGGTTTGTAATACAGACTATCTTCAGACATCAAGTCAAAAAGTCTTCTATTTATGATTTCTACACAGGCTTTCAGTTACCAATTGCCTGTTTCAGTCACAAATATCTTCGTCACGTAACTGCTTACAGCATCATTATAAAAACAAAACAAAACAAAACAAAATCTAGAAAAATCTTGCCAGGTTTGCTGTTTTATCTATTATCTAAGATTTTGCTTTACTCTAGTGCTGTGAAAAGTGACAAGTATTGCTTACATTTCCTACACACATAGAATTAAGGAATAATTATATGTAATAAAACCGAATTATAACAGTCCAATAATTTATGCTTTATCATAAATTTAAAAAGCACTGGGACAGTTCTCATGTATTCAAACAGAAGAAAATGCACATCTGAATTACTAAGATTAATATTTAGATCAACAAATTAGTCTAATGTGTTTTACCACATCATCATACAGTTTTCTGTGTCCATGAATGATTCACTAACTTACAGGGTGGTTAGTACTTTGCACACACTCTCACTGTTAGGCTCCACACCTTTGTCCATATGGCCAAGAAGACCCCCAGAAGTCAATGAAAAGTTCAGAGTCTTCAGGTATTTGAATGCACAGCATAATCAATTTTCTGCAGCTGGAATTTAAGTTACTAAATGTATTCTGTGTTACCAAAACTACATTTAGCTTCAAAAATTCAGACAAATGTTAATAATACAGAACAGAGAAAACTGACAAGAAGTTGCTTTATATTGCTATAGCTCTCTGACATTGCTACAGAAATGAATGAGGAATATTGAATCACAACTACCAGTCTTATCACTTACACGAATTACACCACCAGTATCACTATGCCAAGTACCTTTTCAAGGACATAGGTCTATAAAAGGCATAATTCAGCAGCACACACCGCTCTGTGTTTTTAATTCTTTAAAGATATAGCTAATTATAGCTGCAGATGTCCATAGTTTTTAGACATCACATTATATACTTAGTGTCTGTTATTTCAGGTATTTTGCTTCAAAGATGTCAGAAGTTGTTTTCCTTTCTCAAACTGAGATGACTGAGAATTTTTTGATAACAGAAATTATATTGACTGCAAGAGGGGAAACCAAAAAAGACACAGATATGTTCCATGGTGTCCAAAAGTCTACCACTTGCTTCTATTAAGGAGGTCCCGTTGACAACACACTCAAATCATTGGTTTGAATTGCAGCTGCCAAATACTAAGTATTCACTACATGAGAGCAAAAATCAGTATTTAAATGAATTCAGTCTCCATCTGCCATACTGGCTGAGAGGTCTCACAGTCATTCCGGGATTTATCCTTGCAGTTCTATGCCAATTCTTTTCTGTACCTGGGGAAAACCCCCCAACTTTTCAAACAAGCTTTTTCATCAAAATACTACTGTTCTCCCAGAAACATTTTATTTACATTTACTAATTTATTTCCATCCAGCCCCAGTAAGAAGGCCTACCTGTCAGAATAAACCAAATCTTTAAGTACTGTAGAGCCCACTCTTGCTACAATTTTTTTCTGATAGAATAATTTACTCCAAATGAGTTCCACCATATTCCCTACAGATTCCTACACACTGCAGTGAAGACTGTTATCTATGAAGATCCTCTGTCTCTAAAATAAAATTTAAAATGATAAAAAACAAACCTGAAGCAAACAAGCAAATAAAAAAAAAAATTAAAAAGGACCCCACTTTTTTTTCCAACCACAGTATGAAACAGAATCTCTAAAAGAGAAACCTCAACCCTATCATTTCATTTAAAAACTGCTGTACAATTACCAGCCTTGATACGTGGCAGAGATATTCTAAGAAACATACATTATTTGCCAACCATGTAGCTTTCATGAGACACGGAGCAGTTCTGTGTAGCATGTCTCCTCTCATTAAAAAGGAGACAGGTACAACGCTGACATTGCTGTTAAGAAGAGATAGAAAACACTAGAAAGTTCTTGTTGTCTGGGATACTGATTTAAAATCCACTGACAAGCTGCACTATTCCTATAAAGACTCAAAGACTAAGGCTTAAAATACTTACTTGATAATGTCTCCTTCAAGAGCAATCACTCGTTTAATGATCTTCTGTTCAGGGTTTCTAGGAGACCTGAGACAAGGGATAAGGTTATACAATCAGTAATGTTCCTGTTGTTTTACGAAAATTAGAAGAAATTCCACAAAGAAATAGATACTATTAAAGTCATCAGGTCATTTAGGTAAACCCCGCCTAGAAAATTGTGGAAGTTTGAAAAAATAGTTGCAATGCTTTCTTCAAGTTTTAGCTATATCCAAAGATTCTTAATGCCATACAATGTTTTCACTGTGTTATTTTTCCTACAAGCACGTTTTTCTGAGTGGATTCTTATCTTGCATTACACAGTATTATGAGAAAGTAATGCTCAGCTTGCATGCCCAGCCTGAATCCTTCAACTTCCTGGATGAATATTAATAGGTAGAACTACTAGACATGTTATTCTACCATAGTTTGACAGCTTAATGTAGAAATATATGAACCATAAAATTTCTGTCTTTTCTATATACTTTACCTCTTTTTTTTTCTTTTTTTTTTTTTTTCATTCTACACTTTCAATTATTTAACTGTGCAAACTTAGCAGTATTTTCATGTTATTTAAAAGATTCTTTTTATATGCTACTTTTATTTAGGGAAGTCAGTGAAAGAACAAACGGTTTTGATTTTCTGCTGCTGCTGAGTTCTCTCTATTAGACTCTTAAGTACAGCCTGCTAGACATTCAGTCATAAGAGTCTGATATTACAGTTTTCATGCCTAAAAACACTGGCCATGACATTCTCATCTCTGGTCAAGTGGTAGCACACTAAGATCACATCTCATTAAAAAGTGTAGCAGAGATGAGGCTGTATGAAAAACACACCCACACTGCTGCACGACTAAAGGCATTTGCATTTCTCTTTCAGCTCCAAAATTTAGAAAGAGTTCCAGACTTACTCAATTTTCTTTAATATCAAGCTAAACAAATTATTTCAAACATTTTAAAAGTGTCTTGGGTTTTTGTGTGCATTAATATAATTGAAATTTATTTATATTTCAAGGTACTGAAATAAAATTCAAGAAGCATAATTTCAAATTTAGAAAAAAAACTTGTTCCATTTTACACTTTACCAAGCCTGAAACCCCTTTTCTTCACAAGCAGTGTGGAGCACTGAACATTCATAGAGACCATAGTTTGATTCCTCACTTACCACTGGAATTTTCAAATCATAACATCATTCACAGTAATATTTTATTTAGCATTAACTTTAACCAAAGAGCTGTATATTCCAGTTCGGTCTTGACTTTCATCTTCTTTCCAAGGCTAAGAACACACACTTTTGTAAGATTGTACATGTTAGTCTTGGGATGAATTAATCAAGATTTGGATGCATATATGGTTTAAATATATGGAGTATCCACAGCACTGCTCCCTTGCAGGCTTCAGTGCAAACTCACTTGAGCATTGACCACCTCTTATACTCAATCACAGCACCGTCTAAGAAAGCCATTATTATTACAAGCTATTATAAAATAAAAATATTTACCAAAAAAAAACCAACTTTAATGTTAATTGATTTAATCCTTAATTCATTTAGATTCAGATTGTAATATTTTCTTATAAAATTCAAGTAATGGAAATAATAATGCATAATATATGTGAACAAGTGTGTATTTCTTACAGAGCAAATGAAAACAAATATTAAGCTTGCTCTTTTAAAACTCTCTTCCAGTTTAACAACTTAGTTTCAAAGGTACTTTGAAATTCCCCATGTAAGCACTTTGACTTGATTAGTATGCATATATTGTACTGTAATTACTGACCTCTCCCTTAATTTGCCTGCCTCCTGCAAAAAAAAAGTTGTAATGACCTTGAGTAAACATCATTCTAAATCTGAGATAGGAGCACTTATTCTGAGAATGGTTAGTCATCTGCTAGTAATGACATATTTAACCAAAACACATAATGTATTGGAAAGACTTCAAGGAATTTCTTTTACATAGTTATTACAAAGGTAACGGAGCAACTTGCCTTGGTACTGTCCTTAGACACATCAAGGACAAGAGGGCCATTAGGAGCAGTCAACATGGTTTTACCAAAGGGAAGTCATGTTGGCCAAGCTGATGGCCTTTTGTGAGGACATAACCAGGTAGATAGAGCAGTGGATGTGGTTTATCTTGATTTCAGTAAAGCATTTGACACTGTCTCCCTCAGCATCCTTGCAGCTAAACTGAGGAAGTGTGGTCTTGATAATCAGGTGGGAAGAAATGAGATTTCTTACACACAGTGAACATATGTTGTCCCCCAAAGACAGATTTCAGAGTATATAAATATCATTACTATGAATTAATAACAACTATTTGTACGTTTGCCAGTGAGGTGCATATCTGACATTTCCCAGGTCAGTCACCATTCCTTGACAATTTTCCAGATCAGTTTCTCAAAGAGTTTAGCTTACATCTTCCTCAGTAAAGATATTTCTTCATCTACACATAAGCAGGTATTAAGGATAGCAATGCAAGTAGAAACTCTCAGGATGACTATGAAAATCTCAAGCACGTTAAAAATGCACAAGCAGCAGTTAGCAACAGGTGAGGAATTCACTAGGAAAAAAATAAACCCAATTCTTCAGTGACCACTCCACTCATAGTCAATTTTCCTTTTCCATGAAGAAAAGTGGAAAACAGGCAAGTATAGTGGTGTGTCCCTCAAACCACCGGGTTTGAGGACAATTAATTGTTACCAATTTCTCTTCAGATACCAGTATTCCTTTTTCATGTACCTTGGGAGACTGATGACATTTTAATATAAAAGGAAAGCAATGGCCTGTGTAGCATCCAAGACTAGTAAGTATGTCTTTAGTCAAAAAACAATTGTTTAAACTTTACCAACAGGTCACCTAATGGCTGGCTTCAAATTACATAACAAAAGAAATACATCCTCCCTATCTGAAGTACTTTCACTCTGCCTTAGCAACAACTTTTAATTTGTACCAAACTTTAAGTTTATGCACAGCACAATGAAGAAATCTCAGCCTGATGCACAAAGATGGGAACCACGACATCAAAATCCAGAGTCTGAAGATAAATAATTTACCAAGAGAACATTAGACACTTGGTATGTGTGTGTTTGTGGTTTACCAGGTGCAGTCTCAGCAACTCAGCATAAGCAATTTGCCACAATTAGCTTCTGGTAATAATCCTAGCTTCTCCTCATAAACCTATATGTTTTTTCTTATTCTGTATTGACTTTGAGCTGTATAGTTTTCAACCACACCCAGCTTTCCTTAAAAACTAATTACCAATTCCACCACGGCAAAATACAGAGGAAAAAAAAAAATGACCGTGTCACCCCTGTATCACTAACTTTGGATCAAAGCCTCTCACATTCAGTCATTTGTTTGAAAAGGAATTCAGAGGGAAAGGTTAAGCAGAGGTGATTATGGCAGATTCCAGTTCCTTATTCACCCACAAGAAGTACTTAAAGACACAATAATCTAACCTTCAGCCTACAAACTATTCTGGAGCAGGTATCCTTTTATCTATCTAATTGTTGACTGCTGGAAAAATAAAAGCAGAATACGTAGGAAATCTCCCTCTCCCACTTAGTTCTGCAAAGAGTTCATTTTCATTTCCATTAAAAACAAAAACCACAACACCACACCAAACGCCAAAACAAACAAACACACAAAAATCACAAACAACAAAAACAAACCAAAACAGCTTTTGAGAGCTGGAGACACTGAATATCATTATGGAGAGAAAATATTGACTAGTATGGAGACTGATTGGTTAGCATCATCTGAGTTTTATCAGTGATGTATCCTCAAAACCCAGAGACTGAAGTACTAATAGTTCACAACTTCATAAGAAAGATTGCTTCTTCAGAAGGAATAGAATAATGTTTGAATCTCTATTAGCAAGTGATACTGCTCTATTTCACGAAGACACTGACAACCTTTCCTACCTATTACTCAATATCCCTTCTACAATAAAAATGAAACATTTCTTTATGTTAAATGAAACATTTCATTATCTCTTACAAAAAACCCCATACATACATACAGACACGTATTTACAGATGCCATCCATTCTTCTATGTACAACTCTACTGAACAGTGTGGCATTGCAGTACTACAAAGCATGTTTGCAAGATAAGACAAGAAGAATGACACAGTCAGCAGGAAATCCACTGTTTAGCAAGCAAATGTCAGATACAAATGCTGACAGTCCTTTGAAGGCTGTTGTGTTTCCTGATTGAGCAACTGAGTACTTCAGTCACAATATTGCTTCTCAACATTTTCCTTTCCATCATTTGGCCACTGATTAGCACAATGGTAAATAATTGCTCAGTTAACTAATTAATGTGTGATCAATCATGAAATTTTCATTACATTTCCACTTTTGTATGTGTTATTTGACTCTCATTCTTTGAGTTGTATAACTACACTCCTCTAAAATGTGCCCACAGTAAATCATACTCAGGAGCTTGAAACTGAAGTTTTGTCAGGCTTTTAGAGACAGGTATTTTTTAGGCTATATCTTAAGATCCCAGCAAGATAAGTGAAAGAAGATGATTCATTTCCTTATACTAATATGTATCCCCAAATGCTATGTGATATCATTCCCTGCTGAGCATGCAGTCTCTGTGATAAATCAAAAAAGGTAACCTATCAGTTCAGGATAACGATTAAACACAATGTTTGATGCTCAGACATAATGTAGACACACCAAAAGTAATTGTATTTTTCAACTGATATTAGCACAATAGCTATCACAAAAAGAAGAAAGCAATTAGATTTGAATAACAGTAAAGTCTAATTAAATAAATTCTAAAAAATACAATATTTTTTTCCCCCTAAAACAAGATAAAGAGAGTTTTTGAGTTCTTGGTCTAACACTGTGATCCAAGCCATTCACTTAGTGACCTCTGCATTTCTCAAACCCAATTCCTGTCTGATCAAAACCTCCAGCTTAGACTTGATTTAAACTTGTGGGAATTTCCAGAAAAAAATGTTACCTCCTCCTTGAGTCTTCTGGAAACCCAGAAAACACCTAGAGCTGTTTGTCATTTCTGTTTCCAGTTTCTGTTACATGGAATTACCGCATTAGATGTATCCATTAACTAGGTCCGATATTTGTATCCAGTTTAGACCCACAAACACACAACTGGAAAAAGTGATGAACCACCAAAATAATAGTAATAGAAGACTAACAGAAATAAGGAAATAAGAGTTTGTGCAGATTAGAGATGAGGCAAAGAGTATAACTGCTATTGTCATCTATCTCACTGGTGATGGAGGTAAGGAAACAGCATGAGTTACACCAAGGAAAATTCCAGTTGAATACCAAAAAATTCTCACATTGCATGTGGTTAAGCAGTGGTGCAGGTTGCACAAAGAGGCTGGGAAATCACAAAGGCACTCAGAATTCACCTGGACAAAGCTCTGAGCAGCCTGACCCAACTTCAGAGTTGAATCTGCCTTAGTACTAGATAACCACAAGAGGTGCCTTGCAACATAAATGTATGTACAGTCTTCATGCTTATTCAAACATATGAAGCATTATGATGATACCATAAAAAACAACATCTTCTGTCTGGAGATGCAGGCTGTGATTGCCCATTAGAATGGGCTGCCTGGGGAGGTGGTGGAGTCGCCATCATTGAAGGTGTTCAGGAGGAGACTTGATGGGGTGCTTGGTGCCGTGGGTTAGTTGATTAGGTGGGTTGGATTGGTTGATGGGTTGGACGCGATGATCTTGAAGGTCTCTTCCAACCTGGTTTATTCTATGTATTCCATGTATTCTAAGAGACCATACCAATCACCTTAATTAACAGCTTTTCTGTCTCTTTGAATAGTACTGAAATCTATTATGGACTGTTCTTAGAGAAGGTTATGACATCAAGTCTCAAACATTCTGATTGACAATGGGACTATCATCCAGAGACATTATTCCAAAGTTTAATTATCCTTGCTATTAGGAAATTGCATCTCTATTCAAAACTGTATTTATCCAACTTCAATTTTAACTTCTTGCCTTCTCCACGACAGAGAAACTCTACATCTTATTTCTTCTTCTTGCAGAAACATTTAGGCACAACATTTCATATTAAATTTCTCCTGGACTTATCATCTAGAACTGCCTAAAATTCTTAGCATACAGTTAGTTTACCAGTTCAAGAGCTACCATTTTTGTGGCCATGCTTCAAACTTCCTCCAGCATTTCCATTTTCTTTAAGGTACACTGACATGAGACCCTAGTATTATTCAGCTTGGATTAATACTCCACTTAACAACAAATTAAGTAGAGTAGCCTGGCTTTATTATGCTGGTTCAATGTAAAATCCCTTTACTATTTCTTAATATTCCATTTATTTTATATATTCATGCAATAAGTTCATCCTTTTCATCCTGAGCTACTGTCAAAAATACACAAGTGACATCTAAACCCTTCCCTTAATAAAACCCTAACTAAAACAGTAAACCGGTAAAGTTTTGATTACTACTTGCACTTCACCTTCTGTAAAGCATGTGTTTGCATAGTAACCATGTTGTTCAGATCATGCTGTAATGACATGGCTACCTCATTATGTCTGCCTATCGCTGCAAGCGATCTTGCAAGTCTAGTCAATGATTGTGAAGCCTACTGACAAAACTACTAACTACCTTTGGATCATAAAGCAATGTCCCAGAAATATTACCAGCCACATATTTCTTCCAACCATGTCTACATCTTCACAGTAGAACCAAGCCTGCTTATAATGTGTCTAGTGCGCCCCACATTAATTCCATAAAAATGAATTTTCTAGATCAGGATAGTGAGTGGTAGCTAAAAGTCATTTTGAAGAAACCAAATACATTATATTGTGGCCTGTATCAAAATCTTATTTATCTAGTTGGTTTGTAACTTTATTGACAAAACATATGACAAGTTTGTCTGATAAAACCTATTTCTGAATTGATTGACCTTAAACATATTTTTGCTTCAACTGACAGAATGAGAAATAAAGCACATAATCAGTTTGCTTGGACAAAATATGTCTAAGGCCCTTCTCTTTAAAATACTGGAAATTTATTGCAAGTCTTGGAGTCATTTGTATTTCTTCTTTGTTTTTCTTCCCCTTCAACTGATAAAGAGGCATTTTCCAAATGGAAAATGCTACACTACAGAATTTGAGTCCATGCTTGTCTGTCAATAGTAATGTTTGAAAGAGTTTTGACCTTAAACAGTGTTATAACTTTAAAGGAAGTGAAATAGATAACCAATATATTATTTTTTTTCAAATAGAAATGCTATGTAGAAATCCTTTGTAATTGTGACAACGCTCGTAGATAACGAGAGCAATGGAAAACATTCAATTGCTCCTGGATTTCCTCTGGGCTAAATTTGAGGAAGTAGGCCCCAGTCCTAATAAATACTGATTTAATAAATAATTTTGAACATTCACCATTTTCAGCCACAATTTACAAAACAAGTACTTGAGACAGCAGCTGCACCAACTGTTAGGCATAAGTTCCAGTGATGCTTGATTTGCTCAGCAGCTCCAGTGGAAAATATGTACAAATATATAATTAAAAATATGAGGAAGATGGTGTTTCTAATAATATCCTGTAATTCTTAATTTAAGTCCACATTACATTAGCATTTCTTAGTGAAACCTTTGTTTAAAAGCAAAATTACTGCCAAAAAACATTTTGTTTTTACTGAAAGTAGTGTTTTATAACTATAGATTTCAAGGAAAGGTAGTATTTTATTTTTATTAAATTTTATACTGTTTGCATATAAGCTACAACAATGCTTCCTTGAAACTTCATGATGAATCCTGAGCAATCTCTAAAGACAAATAACAATCTGAATATATCACCTGCACAAAGCCTCAGTAAAGGAGTCACACTCTTTGCCATGTAGCCATGCAATAATTAGAACATGTGAATGATTTTCTCAAGCAATTCTTGAACAACCATGCTTGTTCCTTCTTTCCTGTTCTCACAGACCCCATTTTTTAGATCCTCTCCAATACTGAGTTTTCAAACAAGAGTAGGAAAGTATTTCTCCAAGGATAATAAAAAACCTAGTTTACGTGGTCAACATCCATCAATAATGTTTCTTCTGGTACCAGATGTTATTTAGCAATGATTTCTTATATTAAGATGAAGAAGGGGTTGGAAGGAAACAAATAAAGGTCTGCGTATTTTCAAAGCAGCTGAGTTTTCTCTGGTATATCTACAGCATGCTATAGAGTTGCATTCTTATTGTTAGATGAGATATCAGTAGCAGAAGATTTTCAGCATTTTTTACAATTCATTTGGACTTTTGTCAGTGGATAACTAGGGGCTCTCTCCAGTGTAAACCAGATATATCATTCCTGCATGACCTAATGAACCAAGCCTTTCTAACATTTCAATCCAACAATCAAAACTGCATCTGAAAAACTCTCTGCACTACATACAAGACAAAGTAAAGAAAAAGACAGAAAGGAAAAGAATAATCAAGTACATCTTAATTAGAAATTAACATTTAAAAATTTGAGATAGTTTGCTAAAGTGAGGCAAGAATAAAAGAAGAAAAAGGAAAATTGAAAAGTCTAATTTAAATGTTCCAGTGCAATAAAACTAATTGGTACTGCCAGACTGTATGACAAGTCACTCAAAAACCCCTCCAAAATACTACAGTAACTCAGAAGCATAGCTACCATTTTGAAGTAAAATCTCATTTAATTGGTTCTCAGCCTCGCAATCTGACCAATTTGAGGTTAAATGACTCAGCTGCTTGTAATGCAGACTGTGATCACAATAGTTACGTGCACTTGACCTTCTTCCTGTTAACAGAGAGACTCAATTAATTACTTGCTGTTTTAACTGGCCGTTTCACCTTATCGTCACCTTTTCCAAAATGGATGAAAAACTCTATACCTTAACCTTCGACTCTGAAAACACACACAGAAATATTTATCTACCAAATAGGAAGTTAGCTTCTATGTAAGCTTCTATGCTTAAGTCAACAACAGTAATACATTCATTAACCATTATGCTGTAGCATAGGAACGATATTTTTCATTCCAAAATCTGCCCAAACAGTCTGCTGTGAAATGGAAACAAAATGTGACTTACTTCTGCTGCACACAACAAAAGGAAAGGCATAGAAAGCTGCAAAATATCATCAAATGCTTGCAAATCATCCCCAGGTTGCCATAAGGGATGCTAGCCAGAAATAATTTAATTAATACATAATCAATTATTAGGATTCTTAATATTATGCTTCCTTTTAAAGAATGCAAAAGCATTAAAGAATGAGTATCCCTCATTTTTGGGATTAGGCCTGTGTTCAGTGGCAACTGAACAGTTGCTGTCCTAAGATGCTAATTGAGACCTCACACTACATGTTGTGCAGCAATTTTCAATTATTATTCCTTTCCAATAGTAGTCCAGAAAAACAGTTATATAACACCACCACAATTATTGAAGAAAGTGCTGAAAGCATATTTAGATGTGGAAAATATCAGTCAGTTAGGCAACAAAATATTATCTTAAAAGAAATTTAGAATTAAGAAGCTTGATTCTCACATTGTCTCTACTGGAGTCCAAGTTAGCACCTCTAATAGGGTTAATACAATAATTAGGAAATAAAATTGTCATTCTGAAGTATCTGCAGGTTTTGTCTATCTTTGAAATCACCTAAACTCCATAAGGACATTACTTTGTTAATGTTCTTAATACTATTTGAGGCACCTGTTAAGAAAAATCTGTTGATACTTCTAAGTAGCATGATACTTTCGTAAATGTAATCTCCATTATGGTCAAGAAACTAAGCCTTCTGGATGAGTTAAGTCTGTTATAGTCAGGGCACAGAAGGTAATAGACAATTAGAGCAGGATGAATCATGCTTCAGAGGAGAATCTCTCTCCTCATGACTACAAAGGAAGCCAGATGTCAGCTTAGTCTAACCATCTTAAAGTTGAATTATTAAAGACAAATGGATTTAAAAACATTGTTTTGACTACCTTATAAGTATATTCAGCAGATTCTTTTTAAAATAATACAGGAAAGCAAGCAAACTACTGATGGTGAGGTTAAGGGAAGATTATTATGTCAGTGTAAATTCACACATAAACAAACCAACCATCCAACCAATAATTGAAAAGATCTGTACAGAGGCAAATAGAAGTCTTAGAAGTTATTTTAATCATTTTAGTAAATAATGCCACGTAGAATAAAGCCACTTTTTCAGTGTGCATGACATAGAAAAGGAAAATCAGAAGAGGAAGTCAACCTCAATTAACCATAGCTTGGCTATTGTAACAGAAATCCTTGTAATGATAAGAGTTATGATCTGCTTTTAAGGAACTGGCAAAGAGCAGCAATGGATAATTTAATAGAGAGGACTTTTGCACATGATATTCCTTCTCAAAATCTGATCTTCTGTGTCAACAGGTCACCAAGCATTGTGCTCCATTTGATACTAATTGCATTATCCTCTACTTATGTGCTTTCACAGATAGCAGAAGGGACCCTGCAAAATCATAGAATGGTTTGGATTGGAAGGGACCTTAAAAATCATCTAGTTCCAATCCCCCCCAACCCCACCATGGGCAGGGACATCTTTCACTATACCAGGTTGCTCAAGGTCCTGTCCAACCTGGCCTTAAACACCTCCAGGGAGGGGATATCTACAACTTCCTTGGGCAACCTGTTCCAGTGTCTCGCTCCCACGTTGTAAATTTTTTTTTCCTAATGTCCAGTCTAAATCCACCTCTTGCAGCTAAAAGCCATTTGCCCTCATTCTATCACTACAAGCCCTTGTAAAAAGTCCCTCCCAGCTTTGCTGTAAGCCCCCTTCAGGTACTGGAAGGCTGCTATAAGGTCTCCCTGGAGACTCCTCATGTCCAGATTGAACAAGTGCAACTCTCACAGCCTGTCCCCATAGGGAAGGTGCTCCAGCCCTCTGATCATGTTCATGGCCTCCTCTGGACTCGCTCCAAAGGTTTGATGTCCTTCTTGTGCACCAGAACTGGAAGCAGTACTCCAGGTGGGGTCTCACAAGAGCAGAATAGAGGGGTAGAATCACCTTACTCATCCTGTTGGTCATACTTCCCATGCTTCAGTCTGCTCTGGTTATTCCACCCAAAAGGAATTCTTCAGTCTCAGGCACCAGCAAAATCAGCCCTAGCCCCATCCATTTGTCAAACCAAGTCCCTGTGTGACATTTTCCCTCAGAAGATCCCTGTCATCCTTTCTTCAAGTAAATGATATGCTGCTCAGAATATTGCTAGAAAAGGGAGAGACTAACAATAGAGAAGAGGAGGGAAGGAAAAGGATGAATTAAACTTTGCAGACACATCTTACACACTATGAGGATACATTCCTCACTCTCCTCCCTTCAAACAATTTATCATTTTTAAGCTGTATTATATTTTTTTTCAGGGTGGACCCATGTTAGAAGAAGGTGAATTCTAGCTTTGTTACATCCCAAAAGGAAAATATGGGCAGCTGCCATGAAATAACTGTTTGGTAACGCATCTGTAAATCTGAGACACAATGTTATAACATTTAATTCATTTAAATTGATATTGAGCCTAATACCTTTTGTTTGATTAAAGCACAACTTAGCATCCTACCTAGATTTGAAGATTCTAATGAATGTTTACTTTCTGTTCCATGTTTTCCACTGGTTAAGCACCATTATCCTTCACATTTGAAGTTGTCCAAAACACTTTAAATTTTTCCTCAAGGTGAAGTTTTATGTACAAAATAGGGCCAGATGGAAAAACTTTCACTGACCATGATTTCTCATGGCAAATTATGAGTAGAACTACAGAAGAGGTTCCTTCTCTCAAGACATGGAAGACAGTTATATTCATAGAATACATAGAATAAACCAGGTTGGAAGAGACCTTCAAGATCATCGCGTCCAACCCATCAACCAATCCAACACCACCCAAACAACTAACCCATGGCACCAAGCACCCCATCAAGTCTTCTCCTGAAAACCTCCAGTGATGGCGACTCCACCACCTCCCCAGGCAGCCCATTCCAATGGGCAATCACTCTTTCTGTATAGAACTTTTTCCTAACATCTAGCCTGAACCTCCCCTGGCGCAACCTGAGACTGTGTCCTCTTGTCCTGGTACTGGCCGCCTGGGAGAAGAGACTAACATCTGTCTGTCTACATTTTACATCCTGAAAGTCTCTAGCCTATCCAAAGATAGATGCAAGATCTGTGTTCTTTTAAACTCTTACATTCCACTATCACCAAGACTACTTTCCACATTATTTCCTGTTGTCTGTTTGAAAAAAAATTAAACATAGGGTGGAAAAATTGCAGTCCTCTCATATCACCTCCAGTAATCTTTTTGCATTTCTTTAAACTTTCTCCTGTCTTCTACTACACTACCTTGTGTTTGCTGGCCTAAACCTCGGGTAAACTGTAAGAAGTGGTTGTTTCAGCCACAGGAAAATGTCACTTTAAAAAAAAACAAAGTATGTTTGAAAACAAAAATCAGTGTAATCTAAAGAAGAGGTATTCCATGTGGTAGTGAGAGTGTGAAATGAGGAAAATAATTATGTATTTCTGTCTTATTGACTTTCTTGTTTTGGTGCACATGATAGAAGTGGTTAACTTGCTCAAATTTATATCATAGGAATCTAAGTAGAAAATTTTTTAAAGGTCAAACAGACTAGCAGAAAGCTTGTTCAAATGCGTATGTCCCAAATAAACAATAAAGCTTATGAACTTAAAAAGCATATATCAAGAACTATGAATTTGTTTGAATAGCCACAAGAAAGGCAATGTAAAAAAAAATTACTTAAGATCCTTGATAGCTCAGTGCTAGTCCACCCAGCTGACAGTTGTGTGAGTAAATAAATTTATGCACCAACCTTGGCTGGCAGATCTCAGATCACATTTGTTCATTTAAATATACTTCCACGTATGATAAAATGGTTTGCAGTCTGGTCTTTGAAAAGTCAATAGAGTTGTAGCTATACTCATAAAAGTAAAAGATATTTCACAGTTTATGGAAAATCCCAACCTACCTTCATAAAATACTAAATACATTTAAGCAGAGAGTATATGGATTACATTTCACAGTACTTGCAACAGTGTACATTCTAAAACAATTTTGTAAGCTACGATAAGTGCTCATAATGATATTATGAACACTAATGTATTTTTTTTTTCTCTCACAATATTAATGATGTCAAAAGATTGGTTTTGGAGATAAGGTGCAGAGAGAGAATAAAAACTTGTATAAACTAGAATTTTTACTGCCAAGTTCATTTGTGAATAAATGAATTTTAGATTGCTGGCAGCAGTTCAATAAGACATCACATACCTTCCAGAAAATTTTTAGACTGTAAGTATCTTAATGAGACAGATGCGGTCTTCTCCACAACCGCTGAATCACGATTTCATCATTCATGTAGTGCAGTAGAAAATGTAAGAATGAAATTATAAAGACCTCCTCCATTCCAATACAACAAGCCCTAAAAAGCTTAATAAATTTTGGATAGAAAATTAGCTATAGAAACACTGGTGCATACTCTGTATTCAATGTTTTTCATTATGTGTGGAAATGTAGCCCTGTGTTCAACTGATCAGTTCATAACCATACATAATTTAGAAAGTAGTAGCATAGTACAAATGAAATTTTATGAAATGAGCAGTGGTACTGAATACCCAACTTAAGATACCTGAGGGCCTCATTTCTTCCTTAGTTAACAGTTCCTTTTCTACTTATTTCAGAGTGAGTATGAAAGTCATTAGGTATATAGAAAAAAATTGAGCTTGTCAAATAATATGTGTCTGAATGACTCTTAATGGTGAGCTGTAGGTGATTATATCATTCAGTCTTCCATTTATGAAATGGTATGATCCGTGAATGCATGCATTCAACAGCAAAAACAAGGAAGAGATCATTACTAGATTTCTGACTAGCCAGATATACCATCTCCTTTGCCTTGAGAAAATGCTTTTAGATCTTTTTGGAATTCTTCACAGGCAAATATATTATTTTCTTTCTTATTAGATTGAAAAATTAACTCCTTGGTTCGACCTTGTACCTGCCTCACTCCTGAAGAGTTGTCTGGCAAGCTGGACTCTCGGGTGTCCCAACCATGACCCTAGCTTGGGCCCACACTATTTTTCGTAGAATCTCTCAAGTTGTAAGGGATCCATAAGGGTCACTGAATCCAACTCCTGGACTGCCTAAAACTAAATCATAGGACTAAGGGCTCCATCCAGGTATTCCTCGAACTCTAGGATGCTTGGTTTTGTGACCGCTTCCTTGGGCCCTGGGGAGCCTGTTCCAGCAATCAACTACTGTCTCAATGAAGAACTTTTTCTTAATGTCCAATCTGAACTTTCCTTGATGCAGCTTCATTCCATTTCTTAGTGCCCTGTTGCCAGTCACCAGAAAGAGATCAGCACCTCCTCTTTCACTGCCCTCCTTGAAGAAGGCATAGACTCCAATGAAGACATCCCCCAGCCTTCTCTTCTCCAAGCTGAACGAGTTAAGTGACATCAGCTACTCCCCTCGAGTAGCTTCCCTCGAGTCCTTTCACCATCTTGTTCACTCCCCTCTAAACCCACTTCAATAGCCTGATGTCCTTCTTTTACTGAGGCACCCAAAATCACATACAGTACTTGAGCACTGCCCCCCACCTAGTGCAGTGCAGAGTGGGGCAATCACCTCTCTCAAACAGTAAGCAGGACACAAATGATCCTTTTAGCAGCCAGGGTACAGCATTCACTGTTGATCAACTTGCCATCAACCCAAACTCCCAGCTCTCTTTTGTAGGAATGCTTTTCAGCCTCTTGTCCCCCAGTTTGCACACACAACCAGGTCTATCCTGTCCCAGATGGAGAACCCAGCACTTGCTCTTGTTAAGTTTCAAACAGCTGGTGATTGTCCAGCTCTCTTAGCCTATCCTGACCTCTCAGTAAGGCCTCTCTACCCGTGAGTAAACCTGCAGCTCCTTCACATTGCCCTACTATATAGTCCTACTCAAGAAATGCATAGGTTTGAGGGGACAGAGAAGGGCCTCACAAATGTTTCTGAAGACCTATTTATGACAGAATGTGGGGGTTTTTTGCAGGGAGTGACTGTCCTGCCACTCTCTGTCCCCAGCTCCCTGTGCCACTTCTCTTCCTGCCTGCTCTTGTTACTCCCTGAGCGTTTTCAGCTGCAACTCTTTAAGCAGTCATGCCACCCACTAAGCCAGATTGCCTTTGTCTAAATTCATAGAGTACTAAAGCACTGATTAGCATTGACAAAGTGGCTTTAGCATAACTAAAATAAATTTTTAATTACTTTAATTAAACAAATGCAAATTCCCAAATGTAGATGAGTCTAAACCAGTTTAACAAAACCTAGTCAATTTCCACTCATGTTCTTGATTATTCTCTATGTCATAGAAACAGGTATCCCTTGAGGATGGCAAATAAATGAAAGCTTCTGGGTATTGAGTAAAAGAAATTGCATCTGCCAGCTGGTAAGATCATTCCAAAACCTAGATGAACAGCTCAGGGCAAGAGAAGAAATTGCTACTTTGAACAGGAAACAGGAAGCTTCAGAGGTTTTGACACCTCTGTCACACATCGAGCAACTGCATGCTAAAAGTTGTACAATCCAGCCCATCAATGGGCAGGAGACTAAACTTTGCTGAACTGTGGCATGGAATGGATGGATGAACAGAAGAACTGAAGGAGAGAAATTGTTTGATCTTGCAGCAACTGGCAAAAATATCAGGGAGTACCTACAAGCTTTGGTTGGAAGGCAGTAATTAATGGCATTCAAGAAACTAGCCACAAAAAAGCTGAGGGCTTTTTATTTTGTTTTCGGGTTCTCTTTATTAAAATTACTACTCGGAGTGGAGTGATAGTAACTTTTTACAGTGCTATAACTCAGTTCCTTGCAACTTTTTGATTACACACACAGAGTCCCCGGTTAAATTCATTGAAGCAAATTTGAGGTTTGCTTTACTCTATTTGGTGTGCTAAGTTAAAAATGAATGATGTTACAAAAAAATAGAGCCTGTTATCTACTAAGTGTAGCTTCCCATTTGCCATCATGAGGCATGAGGATTATGGTAACAGCAGGGGAAGGAATGGGCCCTAATGGCCTCCTGAGTCTGTGTTCATCATCATTTGTGTAGAGCTTAACAACACTCTGTCTCAGATCACCAGCCCACTCACTCACCCAGCTACGTTCCTGCTATTTTCAAGTACTCTGCTTCATTAAACCTTAAAAGGGCTCTGATTGCAGGCCACAGTTGGGAAGTGGTTATGCACTTTCTTCCTCTCTGTAATTAATACAAGGAAGTCTTTGGAGTCTTACTCTCACGTTTCCAATGTAGCTTCATTTCAGTCTATTTTTTTCTACAAGGACAGGCAATTCTTGCTTTCTCTATTTGGGCAGAGATTTAACGTGAGAGTTTTCTCTGCCCTTAAATGTGAGAGTGGGGATATTTTTAAACTATTTACTGTAGCAATGAATGGCCAGTGTGGCCACAGGTGATTTAACAGAATACACACTGGAATGAGACAGTTCTAAATAGATTTTCTCACTATGAACAACACTTGCTGAAGTCAAATCCTGTAGGAATAAACAGAATTGACAGATAACACATATAAAATAACCTACTGTACAAAGCTATTGTTTGCACAGTACACATAACTACATATTTGGTTTCTTGACAGCTGAAAAATCACTTACAGATATTTACTGTTTTCAAGGTTATGTAACATAGAGAATACCAAGCAACATTTAAAAACTTAGTGAAAAAACAATGAAACTTCTAAAAATACATTATTTAGTAGAAGTGAGGATCAGCACAATAATAAGTTTCACTGAAATGAAAGTTTCAGAGATTTTTGCAATTAATGACTATGTATAAGCTCACTTGACAAAGTGGCTAGGTATTACAGACAAAGCATCACTTTCACAACGTATTCAACTGTGCAAGTGCTAATAACTGTCTCTCAGTAAAAGTACAATCACATAAATAGGCTCACTGTCATCTAGGGCTGAGAAATTGCCTCTCTGTTTCAGGAAAAAAAAATATCTGCCCAGCCCCATTCTCCTTGCTGAAAAGGATTGCCAGCTCTCTCTCTGGTCATTTCTCCTGTGGCCCCAAAAAATGACCATAAAGATAAAGTACCAACACACCACGCCCCAGGAAAAAAGTTCAAACACAATATGTCCTGCTTTTCATGCAGTGGAAGGCAATTCCTATAGGCCTCCTATCCATTAGAACACACATACCACCTCCAAAGATGGTCAAAATCTAGGGAGGATGTTAGCAGGAGTGATACCTTCTCTTTACCAAGTAGAAGATCATGTATAGGTAATATAAGCAAGTATTTTGTGTCTTCTAAAATAAAACCAGTGAAAGAAGGTTTCTCCTGTATCTTGTTCTAATTTTGTTCCTGACAAAAAATATTATTCAAAACCTATCTGTTTGTTTACTCACAGAGTTTTCTGACACTAGTATCTGCTGATTTCTACCTGAAGAAAAGAAAACCCAGTTGTGATTTCATTCAGAGCCCTCTGGGTGCTGCTTCCTGCATCATCATCTTCAGGACTCCAAGCTTTTTTGGTAACACTTGATATCAAGTGTCTTCACAAAAGCTTCACAAAAATTAATTGCAGTGGAAAATGGGCATGTGATTTCTAAATAAAATTCTTGTTAAATAATAACAGCTTGACTGCATTTAGCAAGCATGTGACAAGGCTGAAATTTAACCAAGTCTTTAAAGTGAAAGAGCAAAGTGAGTCTCAACAGAGGTCATACTATCTAACTTCAAAAGAAGCCTTATGACCTAATCTTGTTTGAATCATTTAAGATTGTTCTTTCTCACTGGGGTTTATTACAAAGCTTCTGGTGAAAATACTTGCTTTCAAAACATAAGGATTTTTTTTCTTTACACTGTAGTAAATATCTTCTTTCTACAGATCAGCAATTGCTTGTACTTTTCCCTCGTCCACAGATGCTGCTTATTGAGAACTTGCATTCAAATGATATTGTTTCTAATTTTGAAGTAGAGTGGGATTCTGCTAGGTAAAAATGTGAAACAGAAGGAAACTGACAGACATCATGAAGTTATTTTCTAATATTGAAAACGTTTGAAACTGATTCTAGAACTTGAAAAATTTTTAACAGCATATGAGATCACTGGAATGCACAGGAAAAACCCAATTAGCAATGACATACAACCCCATGTCCTTTGTTTTGCTAATTACAAGGGGATTGAGAAAACTGACACTGGCACTTTTACCTTTATTCCTGAGAAATTAGCTGGTCTTTAAGAAATAAAAATCAAACAGCATTAAATTACACAGGCCTATTAACCATGTGAGCTTTTGCTCCTCAACTCTAAATAAGTCGGTTTCTAATGTCAGTGCTAAAAGTCAAGGTCAATTTGATTGCACCTTCAAAAATCCAAGAAAACAAACACAGTATATTTTTCTAGGATATATCAAGCTACAACAAATTAAGTTAACTGTACTCAGGTTAACTTCTATAGAAAAAAATGATAGAAAAAGTTGCTCTGATGAAGCTGTAAATAACTACTGAACCAATTTCAAATTCAAATTTAGCTCAAGATTTTAAGTTTAACCAAATTTAAGAAGATTAATGTATATGGAATAGGGTTGATTTTTCCCCTTAGGATCATAGAATCATTAAGGTTGTAAAAGACCTTTAAGATCATCGAATCCAACCATAACCCAGCTACCATGATCACTAAACTATATCCTGAAGTGCCACACACCTGCTACTTGAACATCTTCAAGGATGGCAAGTCTACCACCTCCCTGGGCAGCCTGTTCCCATGCCTCACTGTTTTTTCAGCTGAATTTTTTTCCTAATATCCACTCTAAGAGTCCCCTGGCATAACTTAAGGCCATTTCCTCTCTTTCTATCACTGGTTACTTGGAAGAGACCAACACCACCTTCACTACAACCTCCTTTCAGGTAGTTTTAGAGAGCAATAACATCTACCCCAGCCTTGTCTTTTCCAGACCAAACAACCCCAGTTCCCTCAGCCACTCCTTGTATGGCATTACCTTCTGAAATCCTTGCCAGCCTCAATGCTCTTCTATGGACACATTCCAGGACCCCAACATTTTTCCTATACATTGGTACCCAGCAATGAACACAGTACTCAAGGTATGGCCTCACCAGAGCCAAGTACAGGAGCATGATTATTTCCCTATTCCTGCTAGATTCTTACCTTTGCATTCAAAAAATTAAAGGTAATTTTCAAGAAAAAGTGACAAAAACAAATCATCTGAGTCCTGAAGCAGACTTCTTTGAAAAGAAATAAAGATACTTTTAATTGCTGCCTTTTCCAGAGAGGGGGTTTGGATCTCCTTAGACAAGTAAATGACACCTGATTCATTTTGGCAACAGAATAGGAATACAGCAATGTTATAGCATATGAAACCACAGACTTACTAGTTAGTAATAAGCAGGGGAATTATTCCTTCCTTATTAAGTATGACACATGTTTTATTGTCATCCAACAATACGTCACAGTGAAGCATCTTTAATGCACCCAGCAACCACCAATGCCTTTAAGAATTAAGTTTGAATCAAAGAAATATATTATTTCCCTCTGAAAATAACTTCTGTAATTACGACTTCCTTTTAGCTAGTTGTCTTTCTAAATGTCTTGCCAAGAATTTTATACTTTACAGAAGATTCGTTAGGCAGGTTTAATATGAACATTCAAGCATTTGTTTATTTAAAAAAATTCATCCAAAAGCACCAAAATTCAATGCCAATATCAAGATAGTTTTGAGTAAGGCATAAATTCAGGCATGCTACAACTGTTCGTATTCATTCAGATCACTTATTTCACAGCGAATGTATTAGTGTTGTCCTTCTATGTCACTTGCACTCAATTCCTGGACTTAAACTAAACTGGCTAATATCCAGCTACAAATCACTTACTTAGAGTTATCATTCCCATGGTGAGTATTCATTGGATCAGAAAGGTAATATAAAATGAAAGATGATTATAAACAACTACTTGTAACATGATCTTTAACCTAACCCTGTAGCTATCCACTAATGCCTGGTTATTTTCCATTCATGGGCAACAGTCCCTGTACTGTGAGTAATTAATATACAAGCAAATATTTTATGCAAACCAGATGACTACTGACTGGTATTTTGCAGACCACACCCACTAACAGCTGTGAGGGAACTTTCAAAATTCATTCAGTGGAAATTCTTTGAATGAATTTTTTAAATGATCAAAAATAGAGCTGGAAACACTGTGACTAGCAATAAGACAGTGAGGAGGAAGTAACCATCTCTTATAAAACTCTCAAGGAAAACAAAAAGTTTTAGTAAATACTATGTCAATTAAATACTTAATCTACATAACAACAACTGAAGTAATCAACAGTAAGCTCTGTAAGCCTACTCTGTTAGAATAGAATAGAATAAACCAGGTTGGAAGAGACCTTCAAGATCATCATGTCCAGCCTATCATCCAACACCACCTAATCAACTAAACCATGCAACCAAGCACCCTATCAAGTCTCCTCCTGAACACCTCCAGTGATGGTGACTCCACCTCCTCCCTGGGCAGCCCATTCCTAATTCAAATGGCTGAAGTACCTTCATATCTAAACTCACTAAATCGTATCTTCTATCTTGCTGAAAAAGGGCAGATATTAGTTACTTTCAGGTAGGAGAGCACAAGAAATTTAGCTTCCTATTTGTTATTTGGATGCCCCTAAGAGTGAATACACTGCAGAGGGAACATACCAGAATTCTGAGTATAACAATATCAAATACTGACTACTTCATGAATGGGTGGACTGGAATACCAACATCACATGGTAAGACATTTCATTTTTGCAACATGTTAACGTGATGCTTCTTCAGATGCAGGCCCAAACCCACCTCCTAGGAAATACATCCCAATGAAGAAGACCATTAATAATTCTTTTAATATAAAATTTTAATTGTATTTAGACTTCTTAAAGGGTTCAGAAAATTTTTATCCTGAATAAAATCTGCTTGCTTTTATATGCATGATCCTGGTGAAAGACATTTAACCTCTGCTATGAATAACAGCTATAACTATGAAACGGTGTCAGTGAACAGTTTTAGAGATCATCTTTAGTACTCAAAAATTCTACAGATATTCCTTTATTGGTTATAGTTACTGTTTGTGGGTTGTTGGTTGTCTGGGCAGGGGTCCTACTTAATATTTTTTAGTAACAATGTATGTTTCTGTAATGGGTTGGGGCAGGTCCCCTCCCCACCACAGGCAGAAATAACGACTCAGGCAAACGGATTGCAAAAGTGATGAAAGTTTAAATAGAAAGCAGTGAATGTTACAGAAAACCCAAAGAGCAGTGACAAAGAAAGATCCCATCCCCACCTGAGGGTGCATGCAAAACCCCCAGGGCTCCTTCTTCCCCCTCCCTCTGCTGGGCTAGTCTCAGCTGGCCAGGCCTGAGACTGCCCATCCCCCTGTGGCCTTGGGCCTAATCAGGCCCATGGCCGGGAGATCTCTCCCCCAGTTACCAAGTCTCGGAGAGGGAAGGAAAGAGGAAGTGCCAGACTCCGCACTGGATCTTATAGTGGTGCAAAGAATTATGGTAGGAAATACACAATTTCCTGTGTCCATCCCTCTGGGCTGGACTTCTGGACACAGGAAGTGAATGCACCAGGGGGGCACCCAGCTCAAACTACAACAGTTTCTGAAGGATTGAGGTAAATATATTACTTGTATCTTCAGCTTACACATCTAATTTCTGATGTTAGTCTCTGTACTGATCATACTGTTGATTTTGGGTTAAAGACTTAAGGGTAACAAAGAAAAATAAATCTAAATCTTTCAGCACAGGGTGGTAAATTTTTCTGGATAAGTTTTCAAATCTTGTATTTGATATAATAAAAATAAGTGAAATTATTTGGCAGTAAGTGAAATTATTTGGCAATAAGTGAAATTACATGGCAGTACTTATGCACAGCACCAACATCTTCATCAAAATGAGCCAGTGACGACTCAAGGATTAACTCCCACACAATTTAAATTAACTTTATCAAATAATTATATGTCTAGGTACTATTCTCCCCCTTCCCTTTCTCAGCATCTCCAGCTCTTTTCCTTGCAAAAGAAGAGGAAAGTTTAAATCCCAAGTAGTAGCTCCACAGGTGTTGTGAGCTATTTTAAAAGGTTAGCAAAACATGTGCAAAACAATTGGCATGACAGTGAATTCAGATCTTTGCTAAATGAAGGTATTATATGGGTTATAAAGGTCAGAAGGATAGAAGAAACCTGTGAAAATTAACAAAGTCAAAAATCTTCAGCTCTTGGAGAATCTAGCTAATACATAGATTAAAACCTCACAGTTTTAAACTTTCCTGCCTTTCTTGCAAGCCATTATTTCATCCAGATATTGTGGATGGGACATTATTAAGTGCTACATTAGTAAATGCCTGCAAGCAGAAACTTGAAAAATTTCCAAAAACCACTACATTTCAAAACACTGGCATTTTCATTAGAAAATCAGACAGCTCATACTTGCAAAACTGTGATGTTCAAGGGGACAAAGATGTTGTCCAAACTTGTTCTGAGGATTCTAACAATAAAAATCTACTTGGCTTGAGACAGGATTTATCATTATTACACTTTTTTAAAGGAAAGATTACAGTGGCTCTTTTCATCTTGCTTTCCTCATTTATTATTTTAAATTCCACATGTGGTTCTTTAGAATAGAATTAAAAAAAAAAATAGAATAAAATTAACGAGGTTGGAAAAGACCTTGGAGATCATCAAGTCCAACCTATCAGCCAACACCATCTAATCAACTAAACCATGGCACTAAGTGCCACATCCAGTCCCCACTAAAACACCTCCAGTGATGGTGACTCCATCACCTCCCTGAGCAGCCCATTCCAATGGCCAATCACTCCTTCTGTGAAGAACTTCTTGCTAACATCCAGCCTCAACCTCCCCTGGCACAGCTTGAGACTCTGTCCTCTTGTTCTGGTGCTGGTTCCCTGGGAGAAGAGACCAACCCCCACCTGGCTACAACCTCCCTTCAGGTAGTTGTAGGCAGCAATAAGGTCTGCCCTGAGCCTCCTCTTCTCCACGCTAAGGAACCCCAGCTAGAATAGAATAGAATAGAATAGAATAGAATAGAATAGAATAGAATAGACTAGACTAGACCAGACCAGACCAGACCAGACCAGGTTGGAAGAGACCTTTGAGATCATCATCAAGTCCAACCTTGAGTACTATATCCAGTTCTGGGCCTCTCAGTTTAGGAAGGATGTTGACTTGCTGGAACGTGTCCAGGGAAGGGCAACAAAGTTGGTGAGGGGTTTGGAGCACAAGCCCTATGAGCAGAGGCTGAGGGAGCTGGGGTTGCTTAACCTGGAGAAGAGGAGGCTCAGAGGAGACCGTTTTGCTCCCTACAACTACCTGAAGGGAGGTTGTAGACAGGCAGTGGCTGGTCTCTTCTCCCAGGCAACCAGCACCAGAACAAGAGGACACAGTCTCAGGCTGCACCAGGGGAGGTTTAGGCTGGAGGTTAGGAAGAAGTTCTTCACAGAAAGAGTGATTGCCCATTGGAATGGGCTGCCCAGGGAGGTGGTGGAGTTACCATCATTGGAGGTGTTTAGGAGGAGACTTGATACGGTGCTTGGTTGCATGGTTTAGTTGATTAGGTGGTGTTGGATAATAGGTTGGACGCAATGATCTTGAAGGTCTCTTCCAACCTGGTCTATTCTACTCTATTCTGTCACCCAACACTATCTAATCAACTAAACCATGGCACCAAGCACCCCATGCAGTCTCTTCCTAAACACCTCCAGTGATGGTTAAAATAAACACAGTGTTTATAGCATTTAAGAGTTTTCATAGAGCAATGGAAAAGGCTGACACAATAAAAGCCATTCAATGCAACTCTCAGGTTACATGTTTTTTTCACACCTCACATTATTATGTTTGATCATGTATGAAAATGTGATGAAATACCACTTGTTTTTTGTAAACTTCTAAATATGTACAGCTTTATTAGTAAACAACAGAAAAGATAAGCACTTATCAACAGCTTGCATTATGCTACTCTGCTGAGGCTCACTTTTCTCTCACCTTCTCCTTCTCAGTACTAACTCCATTTCTCCTTAAAATACCTTCACCTGTTCTCACTTTTGACCAATTTCCTAACCTTGTTCATCCTGATCCATTCTTTTAATCTTTTTTCAGAACCCTGGTAGATCTTATTCGCCTTCAAACTCCAGTAATATCTCCTCCAAACACACCGTTTTACTCTATAAACATTTTCCTCATATCAGAAGTCTACTTTTGATAATATCTCTGCTGTGGTTGTGCTAGCTGACAGCTATCCAAAGCCTCTATATAGCACATACTTTCCAAATTCTTGCCCATTCCTGAGACCTGGACCATTCACTGTAATATAATCTCTTTATTTGCTTCAACTTAGAGAGTCCTCACACAAAAAAATCATAAAGAAAACCTGTAGAGCTTCCCCTCATCTAAATCAGCTCTTCTCTCCATTATCTCTTCTTCTGGAACTGTGCAGTAAACAGTGACTTTCCTTCTGCTCTATTTCTGCCATGTATTTATGTTTATCTGTTCACTATCAGCTCCCTCTTGTTTTCTGTTCTTCTTCTATGTATTCTCCTTCCTATGTCTTTGCTTTAATGAATCATCTTCTCCCTAACTAAATCATGTATTTGTCATTTCCTTGCTAACCCTGTAGTCCTCCAAATTCCCCACTTCCCTGGAAAAAATTAGCAGACTGAATCTTCTCAAAATACTGTTCCTTCTCCAGCTGCTTTGCCCTATTTGCTTGTTTCTAGACAAGGTCATACAGCCCTTAAATTACCTCCTTCACCCACAAATAGCACAAAGTTTGAGTGTCTCCTTCAAATATTTTCTAAGAGGTTCCAAACCCCCCTCCCCTACCCCCCCCTTTTCCATTTCTGTTATCTCTGGAAGTTCACACATTTAGAACACCCAACTGCACATTCAGCATCACATGCTTCTCTGCCCTTAGCAAATGCAATCTTGTTCCACTCATACCCACTCAGAACTTTGCTACAAAAATGATTCTCCTAATTTGTCAGTTAGATCATGTAAATACTGTCCTATTCTATTGCATCAAGCAAGCTACTGCTCTACATTATATGGGTCCCGAAAACTGATATGAGAACTGTATGTTTTCAGTTCATCATCTATCTACTGTTAAAGGGGTATGGCTGGACAGCAGGGGAGGCGGGGGAAAGCTCTGGGTTTTGTGGTCCTCTTCATTGCACATTGACTCAATCTGAACTCCCTGATAAGAGATTTTTCTCTCCCTAGAAACAACTGGTTATGGAAGAAGAGAGAAACTTCTGGAGTGCTGGATAAGGTATTCCTGCAGGAGGTCTCACTTACACACAGACCTCAGATACAAATAATAGCAGATGAAACCTTTTAAAGAAACAGACAGTACATGCAAGTCATTTGTGAAACCTTGGGGCTTAACCAGGGCAGTCAGTGATAGGGGTAGGATAACAGATGGGGAGCAGGAGAGTAGCCTCTGCTGCAGACTATTGTAAGGAGTCTGTGTAAGGTGACAGTGAAATGCAGGCCTATTTTCAACAGACCAGAAGCACTATCCCAGGGTCTACACTTCCTCAGAAAATTGTAAAAGACTTTTCAATTTTTTAAAAGCAGGAAATCCCTAAGCTAACCAATTGCAAAATGTGTTATAGGTTCCAGGACATGGCTGACCAGGTATATCTCAGAGCCCTGGTTACAGTGACTTAAGAGTCTAACAGGGTCCAAATGAACATTAGAAGGTAGATGTTGACACAGTACTGATGACCATAAGGTTATCATGAATAAATTTAGCCTAGAATTAGACAAATGCTGTAATCATTCCTGAAGAAAGCCACTCAAATATGAAAATGCAAAAAAAAAAAAGAAGATCACTATTTACAGGATAAAACTTGAGACTTTTTAAAAAATATATAATATTCATGAAGGAGATAGCCAAACACAGGTTTTCATGAAGCCAAGGGTCTTTTTTAGCCTCCTTTTCCCAAATGTGTGGGAAAAGAACTTTGTACTATTGCCCTGAAAGTGCCAGCACATTACTGATCAACACACTTTGTGATGGTATCAAATGGCTTTCATTCTCATCACTTCCTTGGAAATGCAGATACTATGTTATTTGATGAGCACAATTTCAGCATCCCTAAATGCTCTATTCAGACAGGAACTTAAGGAAGAATATCCAGTTATTTCATCAAATAGTAGTTCATCTGCTGGATTCTCAGATAAGTAAAAATCAGCCGAAACATTCTCCATTTTAAGAGGCGGAAATAAGTTTTATACAGCTGGCATTTCACATACCAAACACACAAATAATGAACTGGATACAACTGTCACTCCTGAATCACTACTGTAGACTTCCCACATATTTTTAGACGCAGATGATTTACAATATGGTAGACTAGCATACTGCAAGTCACAGAGGTAGCTGTAGTATCTTCCTGTAATCACATTGGCAAACTGCAAGACCTTTATCAATGCTGATGAGCATTTATACTTTTCTGCCCAGTGAAATTAATCTCCCCTGAGAATGAACACTGACAAGTAGCATAAGCACTATACAGCTAAACATAGTCCTGCAACTACAGTACTAATGTGTCATGTGCTTTTCAGCAAACAGCAATATGACTTAGGTCTGTAATCAGACCTACCATGGGATTTGAGGTTTTGTTGTTGCTGGGTTTTGGTGGGGTTTTGTTTGTTTGTTTTGTATATTCAAAATAGCATCACCCATAGAAAAATTTAAATACATATGCTATGTGACAACAGTGGTGCTCTTCTGGACTTTGGAGAATAAAACCTAGCACATAGTAATATATATTCTGCAAACAGATTGTTAACCCTTTACTTCCATTCTTGAACTTTAACTCTCCCTGTGGTGGATTAAGAGAAGGCCTAGCTCTCCCTCCCCCACAGAGAAAGAAACCACAGCTAACTCAGTTGGAGAAGCAAAGCTATATTTACAAGTATATATGGAATGCAGGTTATATATAACACAATATATACACTATTTACAATATATATATAAATATACAGCAAAGGAAAATAACACAACAAAATTCCCTCCTCCAGACAGAGAAGCGTTCCCCCCCACCGCACCGCGTCCCTCCCCCTCCCTCCCTTTTTTCCCAAAAAGGGGTTAGAGAGAGAAAGAAAGGCAGTTATTAAGGAAGAGAGTTCTTATTAGGCTTCAAAGCACATGCATGGATTAATTTTGCTTATCTCAAGGTCATTCTGGCTAGTTTGCTCAGAAGCAGACAGGCTGGAAAGGCAGAACAGCCTGGAACTGAGAAAAATTCCCACTGCACTAAAACTTAAAGCTTCATTCTACCAATCTACCAATGAAATTCGTTTAGAATATCCTGTTTTCATTTTGATACCAAAACATTCAGCCAGAGTGTTCCAACACTGTCCCTTTCTTAAAGGCACAGCCTCAAACGGTCACACTCCCAAGCCATCATTTTTAAGTAGGTGAGAGCATTCCTGGGAGTTCACCAAGGGAAGTCATAATTCCTACTTGTTTCTTTGCAAATAAGCATTTATGATTAATACAGCCCACTACAGGAAACCATTAACATTGTCCAAAATAATGCTTTATAGGAGCCTATAGAGGTAATTTCTACACAAAATGACTGTGATGTTAACAGTGTCTTTTGACTGATACTATGGTTAGTGTGGTTTGACTGGATATTGGAGTTTTTACTTTTCAATATTTATGCTGAAACGTCCATATTTCATCATCTGCTACTGCCGTTTTCAATCTGAATGAAATGGACATGCATCATACAGATGCAGTGTATGCAGATATCAATCTTGCAGCCTAGATTTTTTATTTTATTAAATGTCACCTAGAGATATGCCCATATTTGTCAGCACAACTCATTTTTGCCAGCTTGAACCATACTCCTGACACTTCTTGATTACATCCCTATACCTTTCTGACAGTATATACCCTGATTAAAATTACTTTTTTTTCCAGGATTAGGAATACGTAGAATATGTTGTAGAGAGTCACATATGAACAATAACTGATGATACAATGGATCAGCTATTTTAATTCAGTCTACTGCAAAACAGTGTGTCATGAAAGACACTGCAGTAATGTTATTGTCTGACCACAGTCACACAAGGGTTAAAAAAGCGTAAATCCCAGGACTGTGGGATGACACGCAAACATAATGTCTGGTATTGTGGACACTTTGGCAAGTTATCACTAGCTGTAAGATGTTTACTTATAGCATAAGGGAGTAAAGTTGGTATTTACACATACAGTTCCTCTACAACAAGTTCACACAGCAAAGCAGTATCTGGTGCTCTTTGCTCTATCAGAGAGGCTACCACCTGAGTACTTGCAAAAACTAAAGCGCCCTCAGGGAAGAACCCAACTGATCAACATAATACAATCTAGCATTAGGGATGCTGTGAATAGAGAAATACATACTCCAGCGATGTCAATATCCTTTTACAAATATTACACTTACAAACACACAGAAATTATGAAAAAAGTCCATGTATAGATGAAGTGCATAGTCTGAGTTGCTCCTTTCAACTACACAAATAGAACCAATTGAAAGGCTGGCCAATCTCAACACATAAATGTGACTACAATTATTACAAGACTACTTTGCATCAGAATATAAAATAACGGACAACCTTTCCTACTTAGACATTTAATTTATTTTTACGCTTGTCAGATCCAAGTTTGATCAAAATTGCTTCAAACAAAAGACTAGTAAGTCCACGGTCCGTTGGACTGTTATTGAAATGTCACCTTAGTTCACTTGCTTAGTTCTGTTAATTATAGTCACAACACTAATGAGGAACACTAAGCTCTTTTCTTGGGATAACTCTTGAGGTATAAGTGAATGCCTGTGTAAGAAAAAAGTAACATAATCTCATTTGGACTTATTTCACTTTTTCTTGATTTTAAACAAAAGGCAATAAAAACCCTGGTAGTATCCATGTTAACTATTCTTAACAAAACTCCATAGCATCATTATAGCAGTACAATAAAGTAAAAATGATTTTACATATTCCAGTGGTGACAGCATTTGAGTGATTTCCCAGAATGGTTCCTCCTCTTATAAACCAAACTAGAGGACCCACACAACCATTTCTTTGACATGATAGACTCAATATCTAACTATACTTACTGGTTCACTGTCACATTCCTCTTTTCTCTAAACATTCAGGAAGTCATGGATCCAACAAGCTGTCTGAAGTAAGGTCAATTTATCTGCTTTTATAACCTACAGAGATTTCTAAGTAGGCCTTTAGATGTCAATTAGTGAAAAAAGCAGCATGCTGTGCTGCTTTCTGTTCAGCTTCTATCAGACTTTGTTTGCTAAGAGAAAGGGACAAATGATACTGGTCTCATTTCTCTGGAAGATATTTCTGGCCTAGGTGAGCTCTGTGTGCAAAACCACAGTGTGTTGAGTGATCCACCCCACTATTACTAAAACTGTTTAATAAATGCATGCATGCTATGTTACATTTTATACAAATGAGCACATATTACACTAATTTTAAGAAACATACAGATACAGAGATAATGACTATTGCATTTCAGAGTTTCCGCACAGTTTCCTTGTGAGATGAAAACTTGTACCCAAAAGCTGAAGCTGCTCAGGCTTATGTAAAGCTTCTATTAAATCTTGCTTTTTAAACATCATATCTTATGTGTAAAAGAGGATAATACTTTAAAGATGATTTGAGAGTCTCATGTGGCAAAGAAAAGGGAAAGGAGAGGAAAAGAAAATTAAAAGGAAAACATAATCATGAATTTGCTGCAGACATGTAAACAACTTACCTGCTGAAAAGCTGATGATTCATGAAGACCAGCTCATGCAAACACTGAGCCAAACAAGAGATAACAACTAACTTCACAAGATTAAAATTGGTGGACTTCCCTCCTCTTATCTTAGCTATGACTAAGAGGTTTTAAATCCTAATTTATAATAAAAGCATCATAGTGACTAAATGCGTTGCTCAGCTTTAATTGCAGTGTTCCCAAGACATCCAAGACTTCACAGGACAAAAAGAAAAGAAATCTTAATAATCAGAGAGCTTGAAAAGAAATTATGAAGACTGGTTCCTATTATTTCTGTGGTTTATCACTGTTATCTTTAAACTACCTATGTATTTTTAATTATTTAGTACAATTCTAAAGAGCAAGTCACTTAATTTCTTTACACACTGTTTTTCTATTTTCTCTGTTTGAATGACATAAGCTCCTGTATTTTCTATGCAAAATGAAATAACCCCCACAATCCAGTTGTTTGGTATAATTCACAGTTAGCCCTTACTAGTAACTTTTACCAATAGCCTAAACTGTTCAATGTACAAATTGAAGGCTTTTCTTTGCTTGAATGGCTTGTAGTCTCAGAAGAAATTAAGATAATTTGACTATAAAGGCCATGAAAGGAATACTGAACAATGATTAATACCACCACCATCCTTACATAGGTATAAACACAGATTTTGGATACTGCAAACCCATATTTTTAGTGCTCCTGGAGCAGAAAAAAGAACAAGCTGTCTTTTATTTAGAGATATCACTCATATACAGGAATCCAGACAATGCTGGAAGAAATAAGTAAGGACATCTTTCAGCAGATGAATATACTTTCTTTTTTTTCCCCTAAAATCAGGCAGCCTACACTACAGATGTGTACCCATACATACCTTTCTCCTCTTCAGTATTTGGAGAGCATATTATTATGAGGCACAGAGACAGAGTGTATTACTATTCAGGCACAGAGACGGGCACATTTGACATGCTCATTTTGCCTTCTGGTATTCTTATCAAGCCTGACATGTCCTGAACACAAAGTCTAGAGCAGGACAGGTGTCCTCTCCAATAGTTCTGATGTTCTGGTCTCTTGATCATCTATAGCCAGTAGCACACAGATGTCCCCTCTGGAATAGGCAGCTGGATTTCCTTTCCTGGGAAATTAGGATATGTCTGGCATAGAATGGCGATGTTGTTGGGCTGTGCACCTTTGTTTCACAGTTGGAGACAGTCCTCATGACTGCTTTCGGGAGATAGGACTGAGTAACAAAGTGCATTGAAAGCAGAACAGATTGTGACTATACAAATAGTAAACTACTGAGTCTTCAGCAAGAAATCAGTGTTGAAGGATGATTTTGGCTCTGACAAAAATTGTGCCTATTGGCATTAAGAGTGGCAAATGAAAGGCTAAAAATATTTCACTTGAAGAAGAAGAAAATATTTCCATGCAGTGAAGCCTTCTAAAGATAGTTTTATGAGTTTACTTGTATTGTAACCTTCAGGGCAACAAATGCATTTCTTTTAAGGCAGTAATGAAAACATTTATTTCAGTGCATTGAAAGAGCAATCTACACTATTACCATAACTATAGTTAAGTTTAATCCATACCATCCTCAGCTGCGGCAGTTCTGATAATGCACAAAAGTATGTTACCAATGCCTGGAAAACAGCAGGGAAGCAGCCAGTCAAAATAAAGCATGTCAGCTCTGCAGTTTACACAGATATATGATTGGATTTCTTTTCTTATGTTATCGTAACTTCTCTGCTACAGCAATTGCTTGGGTCTCATAATGACAACGTGAGCAAGAAAAATGAAAATAAAATTAAATAAAAGTATGATGACCCAGTAAGAAGAAACATAAACCTCCACTCCCTGTGACTAATAATTCTATATTAAAATAAAGCAGTAATAATATTATGCTAAATACACTAGCTCAAGGCTGGAGAGATTCAAGAGTTAGAAATGTTCCTGCTTCCAGTTTACCTGGCACTGAAGCTTGAAGCTCTGCACTGTGCATGCTATTCAGCTTAGATAACACATTACAAATGCACACTAAACCAACAGTTCTGTTTTGTTTCCATTAAAACTATGTACTACAAAGACTTCCAAAATTCACCCATGAAAATGTACTCTTGAGAGGCATAGGATCCCATCTCAAGAATGGATATTTTGATTTATTTTCACAGGAAGTATCTGAGGACAAAGTTTAAAATAATTTCTGAAGAAACGGAGAGAATTAAACACCAATTTGAAGCAGGTTGATCTGACAAAGGAGCCCTCGGTGGGGTGCAGAACTTGCACTCCCTCCAAGCACTTGCTGAGAGGTGGCTGGTATCCCTGACAGCAGCAGTAGCCTTGGCTCCTGCCCAGTGCAGTCACAGAGCCCCGATAACATGTCTGCACAGCAGTACAGATGGATCCCCTTGAAGCATATGTCCCTAATGTGAAAGACTGCTGTCCTCTTACACTCTAACATAAGCTTTCTACATCCTGTTCCGTTCTACAAAGAGGAACCAGATTTATTTTACTTCCTTCTGCCATATGTGCTTCTGTAGAGAAAAGAGGATTTGTCCTAGTAAATGAGCACATCATAGAAAAGGGAAAAAAGTAGTTTTATTTCTACCACATTCTCTCTCAGGCAGACTTGACAGCAAAAAAAAAAAATAATATTAAATATCAGAGGTTTAATGTGGAATCCTACTTCTGGTATTTTTTTTAATACATATTCATGCTTAACCTTTCCAAGCGGTTAAAATAATCAATAGAACTTCGTAATCCCTCTCCAACAACTGCCCCATTTTATAGCCATCTTAGGCAACACTGAAAATTTAAAGCAAAATATTTCTGAGCCATGTTCCAAAGCCATGTTCTTGGAGCTTTTTCTCCAAGGTACCATTTGAAGCCATGTTATCATTTCTCTTTAAGGTTTATCATGCATTGCTAGTCTCCCTTTGGACCTTAAACAGCATTGGAGTATAAGTAATTACAGAAAATGGCTCCAACTGCTGCTATGATGAACAAAATTTTCCTAGTCAGAACAATGTTTTCAAGTTTGTATTGGCAAATAGTTGTATGTGAGCTGCTGCTATAGTGAAGCATGTCTGAGACATGCTTTAATACAATCCCACTGCAACAATCTCAGTTATTTCCTTACTTGTGGAAAGGGTAGGATACAATGCATAAAATTATTTTTGCATTCTCTTCATTTGCCAATGCGTGAAGGCAGCTTTAATACATTTTATATCACAAGCATATCCAAAGTCAAAATTGGTGTCAAAGAGCACTTTCGAGTTGTCTTCATGGCACTGCTTTCTTATTAAATAAAAAATAGCGACAACATCAGGTCAATCAGTTGGCTTTACACCATGGGAAAATCACTTCTTGACTTAAAAGAAGTCTGCTTGGACTGATTAAACTGTCTTTAAGGTCAAACTGTACAGGTATTTGGCATAAAACAGCTACTCTACAGGATCTAGCTAAGAAGGCTTCTATGGGATTAAAGAACAGAAGGTAGTTACTAAATTGATGACAGAATAGAAAAATGTCTCCCGTGGATAAAAGTCTAATGAAATTTTGGCTGTGCAGAGCAAAGCATGCACATTTCTGCATCTGAAATGCCAAACATCTATCCAGCCTCCAGAACTATCTTTTGTGCAGTCTCTATGACTGCCAAATCTGACACAATTTGCTTCACAAGTACAGGAGCTGGCATGTGAAACACCAATTACCAGAACAGGAAGATACCCTTGAGAGTAGTTATTAAATATGCATGTATAGTCATGAATACTTCACACTTCTACACTGACCACACTACATGAACATTCACTAAAATATGTAAGAATTCATGAAAACTGCATGAATGACAATGAACATCAAATGAGACATTTTGTATCACTTTTTGGCATTTGACATCTAGACCTTCAGGGATACTATCTCACTGTCAGACTCTTCCATATCTATCTGAGAGGCACTGGACTTGTCTTCCTCTGAAGGAATCTTCACTGTGCCTTACCAGGAAGTATAGACAACATACAACATCTAAGCTACAACCTTGTAACAGACATGAATCTACACGCACCAGCACAAGGTGGAGGTGTTCAAGAGGAGATTGGACGTGGCACTTGGTGCTGTGGTCTAGCCATGAGGTCTGTGGAGACAGGTTGGACTCGATGATCCTCGCAGTCTCTTCCAACCTTAGTTATACTGTGATACTGTGAAAGCTAATCAACCTTGCAATTAACATTCAGGAAATCATTTGTTAATAAATTTCCCATTCTCACCAATGTTTTTTTATCAAATAATATTCTCAGTATATTCTGGGCAAAATTCAGCTTTTCCACTTTTCAAAAGGCAAGCAATAACATGGTATTTCCACCCTGTTATAGCATATATATGAAGTATATGCTATAAAACACACTACTTTGCTGCTGACCTTCCCAGATGCTCTTGAAGACTGTCTCTCAATCCAGATCTTTCTCCTCTTAAGGACACTGAAAGGACACTGAAAGGTGCCAAATCCCCTGACTTCAGAGTTCTTAGACATGACCCAGAAAACACCTTGAAGTGACTCAATACAGTGTCTCTTTGCATGGTGCCATCTGGAAATACAGGTCTCCTTGACTGGTCTATTTCTATGTTTACTCTGTAACCTGAAATTGTTTTCTTGTTACACTGATATTTCCTGCCTATTCGAAGGAGACCTTATTATAGCCTCTCAGTACTTAAAGGGGCCCTAAAAGAAAGATGGGAATAGTCTTTTTTGGCATTGCTTACTGTGACACAAAGGGTAAAGGTTTTTAACTAAAGGAGAGGGTAGATCTAGATGAGATGGAAGGAAGACATTTTTACAATTAGGATGGTAAAACACTGGAACAGATTGCCCAAAGAGGTGGTAAATGTCCCATCCCTGGAAGCATTCAAGGTCAGAGAGGATGGGGCTCTGAGCAGCCTGGTCTAGTTAAAGATGTCCCTGCTCACTGCAGGAGTGTTGGACTAGATGACCTTTAAAGATCCCTTCTAACCCAAGGCATTCTATGATTCTGTAACTTTATGATTCTATGATTCTACTCTCTCAAAACTATTTTTCAATACTTCAACATCTAATGCTCTTCCTAGAAGAATATAACTGACTTGTCCATGACTTCCCAGCTGTACATACAAGGTTGCATTGTGGTATCTATAGATAAATCACACAAACTAGGCAACTGACCACAGTGTAAACCTATTTGCTATAGATCAGTTTCAATAGATTCAAATGCAAATACATGGAGAAACTTGCACTGGTCTACCTAAATTGATTTAAATATCAATGTAATTTATATTAGTGTCCTTCTTTTTGAGTAGGGCCTTGAATAGGCATATCTTCCCATTCAGTGTGTTGGCAATTTGATGGATATAATTCGACTTTCCTATTCATAGCAGCACACATCTCTTTTCATAGGTTTGATTTAACTCCACCAAAGTGGGAGAAAGCTCTCCACTGTCTCTGAACATCTGTGAATTAGTTCTGTGGTCAAAGATAGCACTTTATAAGCTAAATACAAAAATATTACATTCCAAAATTATTTATCTGATATACAATATACTCTTCTTGGTCTCTCATCATAAATAAATCCCAATTACCTTTCTTTCCTCTTCTTAGGCCTGTTTCAAGCAAACAATTTAATCCCTTTTTTCTTTGCATTTTCTGCTCCCTATTCAGTTCTGTGCCACATCTAACACTTATATGCTATTTGAAAAAACTACCTGTTTTTAATCCACAAAACAAAGTTTCTTTTCCTCTCTATTATTACCCAGGAAAGTAATGCTGACAAATGGAACAAATGTCCTCAAATGCATTATAAGTGGATAATGAAGGAGAAAAATGTGCCAACTTAGATTATTGGGTTGAAAGCAGGATATTCTAGTGGTAATTACAGAAAACTTACTTATTTACATAGAAATAGCTAAGAAATTTCACCAGAAAATGCACCTTAAGAAATACAACAAGAAATTCTGGGCCCCTCAGTTTAGGAAGGATGTTGACTTGCTGGAACGAGTCCAGAGAAGAGCAACAAAGTTGGTGAGGGGTTTGGAACATAAGCCCTACGAGGAGAGGCTGAGGGAGCTGGGGTTGCTTAGCCTGGAGAAGAGGAGACTCAGGGGTGACCTTATTACTCTCTACAACTACCTGAAGGGAGGTTGTAGACAGACGGATGTTAGTCTCTTCTCCCAGGCGGCCAGTACCAGGACAAGAGGACACAGTCAGGCTGCGCCAGGGGAGGTTCAGGCTAGATGTTAGGAAAAAGTTCTATACAGAAAGAGTGATTGCCCATTGGAATGGGCTGCCTGGGGAGGTGGTGGAGTCGCCATCACTGGAGGTTTTTAGGAGAAGACTTGATGGGGTGCTTGGTGCCGTGGGTTAGTTGTTTGGGTGGTGTTGGATTGGTTGATGGGTTGGACACGATGATCTTGAAGGTCTCTTCCAACCTGGTTTATTCTATGTATTCTATTCTATGTATTCTAAATTCACTAAAACAAGACTCCGGTGCATCCGTAATTTGGTGAAGCACTTAAAACAATCATGTAGCTAACAAACAAAAGATAGGTAATAAAGTCTTCATTGGAGGCAAAAGACCCATGGCTTTTTCTTAAAAGTACTCCCAAAATAATAGAAGCTCAAATATCATGAATGCCTGACTTTCCGTTTAACTAGTATTGGAAAGATTCAGTTCTAATATAGGTCTACCATGTTTATATGGAGAACAATGCAGAGTATATAGTTTGAACAGGCTGTATCTCTACTTCTGCCTAGGATTACCTTAATTAGAGCCCAGGCCTCAGTCAGCTGGATACCTACAAGTGAAGTCAGTGATCCTTAACTTTGAGAAGATTCACTTGAGAAAGATGGCAACAATCTGAGTCTCTACAAGTTCAGCTTCTTTGCTCTGTCTTGAGACTGTCGCTGCTACTGCCTCAGTTCCTGTCCACCTCAGACCTTGGACTTGATGATCTCAAAAGGTCTTTTCCAACCTGGTTTATTCTAGTCTAGTCTAGTCTAGTCTAATGAGCTAAGCTGTATGTACTGTATTCAAATGCTAAACATGTGAGAGAAGGCAAAGAGATACCTTGCTCTGCAAGTGACAGATGGCTCAAAGATACTCATCTCAATCAGAAATAAAACACTAATCCTGCCATTACAATATTTATATTTGCCTGTTTTATTTTTATTTTATTAAAATTGGACTATTTTTACAGTATGGAAATGGCATTATGCTTTTCAATTTGTTTAGAAAGTCCTGAAATTTCTGGGTTAAGCAATAATAATTCCTTCCTTTAAGAAATAACCCTGAGAGAAGGAAAATTATTTTGTGCATGTGAACACCTAGATTGAACAGTTCCCCTCAAAGCCAGTAAGAAAGAGATTTGCATGGTGAATGAATTTGCAGAAGACCTTTCAAACCCTGTTCTCCAGTTTCATACAGTTGAGTGGAATAACATCACTCCATATTCTTCCTGAAGACACTGTAGCAGAAATAGGAAAAGACAAAAAATATTGGAAAGTCCTGTAACATCCCACTCTATCTGCATGTCTTTAATACACTACTGGAACATATAAAATAGCAATGACTATTATGTACATCCTATTTCCAGTGACATGTTGCTGATGAAGAATATGAGTCCTATTTGCAGTAGTGAATAGAGCAGCAAGGGTCTGATCAACAGTTTTCTCTGCTAAATTGTTCTCTCACGGATCAAGATGGCACACTTGTCAGAGACATACACGGGCTTTGCAGACAGCTCAGACTGCAGACACAACCAGAAGCCAATTCATGCCTCCTGTTTAATTACTTTGAACAAGAGTCTCTAAAGGATTCTGAATTCTGTCATCAGGAACTGGGTGACCTCCCTTTGGAAGGCATAAATACACTAACAGTGATTTGATACAAGAATTTTAAAATGAGCAACAGAGAAGGTCACAACTGCAAAGAAGTGGAACATAAGAATGAAAAAGAAGTCTAAATCCCTTGAATGGAAAGATTTCTGCAACTAAAATGCCTAAAAAGAAAATCAGAATAGAAAAAGAAAAAATATTTTCTATAAATATAAGGTATTTTTATTCACCATAACTAAACTCTAGAGAGATCTATCCAAAATGGGCTTTGTGGAGTGTCAAGACAGATATGCTATGCAAAACATTTCTTCTCGCCTTGAGCAGCTTCTGTGATGTTAATAAATCCTGTGTTTAATTAGACCGCTGGAGTCTCAGACTTTCATAAGGAAAATTTCATACAGGTTGTTCCAGAGAGATAAAACTTTCAATCACTAAAAGCTAGTGGAAGAAAGGTGACCGACAGGGATTCCCAGTCAAAGAAGTGAATTTTGCACTTATTTAGAGAGGTAAATTACTACTGCAGGCCTAAGGTCATAGGCATTCCTTTCTACTAACCAAGAACATTTCAAAAGAAACAGTGAGGAACAGAACATTTATGCCCTTTTTTACCTTTCCCAAACTTTAAATACATAGACAGATAAAAGGAACAGTATGTACTTCTACTACTACAAAATGACAAAAATATGAGATTGCAGTTTCAGAGTCTATAATGGCAAAGGTTTTCAAATGCAACTTCTGATTTTATCAGCCTTGGTTTTGTCCAAATATGAAATTAATGAAATGAATCAGCTTTTTTGGAAGTACTGAGAATGCTTATTTAGATTGCATTAACTGTGTCAGTTCAAATAACAGACCTACCACAAATAGGAAAAGTACATACAGATCTGCAGTCAATAGAATGGTTCAAGACATGTGCTGATGAAATGTAAAGCAAAACAAAAATTTGAAAGGCCAAGAATTTTAAAGATTAAATGACAAGACATAGGTCAACTAGCTAGAACGATGATGAAAGTATTCTGTACAGCTACCTGCTAATGTCCTATAATCTTCCCTGCACACAGTCCAAAAGGAAAAAAAAAAAAAGCTTAGTATTGTTTGATAATAAAATGCTAGTGGCAACTCTTGAAGTAAACACAAAATATAATGTAAATACAGAGAAAAAAAAAAAAAAAGAAAGGAAAAAAAGTGCCAGCTATAATAAATGTGTTGCTCCTACTATTCCAAAAGTTGCTTTCTAGTCACTCCCTATTTTGCATACCTTTCTGAAATTACAAACAGCAGCAAGTAATATTACTGCAAGCAAGCTGTCACAATATTTTTAGGATATATTTGGTCTGCAAATTTCACAAACTGGCTGTTGCAATCAGCATAGAGGCACTACAGCTGTCACCACCTTTGAATCTGCTTAATAATTCTCCTCCAAAGAATACATAAATAAACCAACACCAGTAGCTAATCATAAAATTCCCATGCAAAGAGAACATTTCTGAATGGAACTGCAGTATTCTGGAAGCACTGCTGTAACTAACTGAATAGAAGCCCTTCAAAAAGGAGAAAAAAAACCCCATATTAAACTCTTATGTTAAATTTCACACATACACCTCATTCTCTTAGCAGATCTTCCTCAGGTTTCTTTTCTCCTTAAAGATTATGGTATCAAGTGCATTAGTAATGTAATTCTTTTTCTCAATTTAGAATTACTTTTTTTCTCTTTACTTTTGAACTGCAACTGTTATTTGACATGGTGCTGTGGCAAAAGCTGCTCTTTCTGAGAAAGGTTGTAAAAGTCATGTCCAACATGAAAGACTAAAAATGGTCTAAAATGGGAAGCAAATGACAATAGTCTGACTCAGTAAAAAATATCTTTGGATTGAGGTGGGAAAGGATGAAGGAAAATCAAAGCTTTTCATGTATTTTTCTCTTGACCTGAGAAAGAACAGGTGGGATGCTTAGAGAACCTTATTATACCTAATGAAGACCTTCATGAAGACTGTCAAGTTCAACTGAAATAGCATTCTGCTTAGGGGAAAAAAAAAAAAAAAAGAAGAAGAAGAATTTGTCCCCCTTTTTTTCTCCACTCTATACAGACTCTGCAGATCTGAAGACTGGGGATTTTTTGTACTTATTTAACCAGGAAAGAGTTACATGTAAAACACATTCAGCAAGTGATAATGAAGAAACTAAAACCAAAAAGTAGGGTATTGTTGTCCCTCAAGTGGAATCATTTGCCTGGCATACATAAAGACAAAATACCCACAAAGCCCAGGTATTCTGATTTTATTGCATATTTGCATACATGGGCATGCAAGGTGTGAGTAAATGAAAGACAGCACCAAATCACAGAAATCTACTGTGACTTACACATCTTCGGTTAGTAAGTTTTTCATGTTTAATAGATATTATTTTTTTCCTCTGTTGGCTAGTCACAGAATCACACAGAATCATAGAATGTTAGGAGTTGGAAGGGACCACAAAAGATCATTGAGTCCAACCCCACTGCCAGAGCGGGTCACCTAGACCAGGTCACACAGGAATGCATCAAGGTGGGGTTTGAACATTTCCAGAGAAGGAGACTCCATAACCTCTCCGGGCAGCCTGTTCCAGTGTTCTGTCACCCTCACAGTGAAAAAAAAAATTCCTTATGTTTACATGGAACCTCTTATGCCCCAGCTTGCACCTGCAGCTCTTTGTACATAACTGACAAGAGCCTGGCTCTGTCCTCCCAACACTCACCCTTCACATATTTATAAACATTAATGATGTCAGCCCTCAGTCCCCTCTTCTTCAAGCTAAAGAGACCCAGCTCCCTCAGCCTTTCCTCATAAGGGAGATGTTCCACTCCCCTAATAATGCTTGCATTTGTAGGCATAATACACCAAAATAAAATAAATAATCAAAAGCCTGTGCTGAGGGGTTGCGTTTTCTCCAAAGAGGTAAGTATCTTAATAGTGAAAGTGGGTCAGTTAGATGTTAATCACATTATAACCACATAGTTAACACAAAGTTCATTGATACTCTGCAACCACTTAAACAACTTACTTTGCAAAGTTATATGGTCTGTTTGAAAGACAGATGTACAGCCTCTTTTGAAGCTTTTCTTACCTCCTTATTTCTGAAGATCTTTTGTTTTTCTTTCAGCAAATATTCATTGTTTCTCAAGACCCATGGTCTTTCACTTTAGATGAGGAAATGACTGAGCCTGAAGACACTGACATGTCTGGGATGTTTTGGCACATTTCAGCACTTTGAAGGGAGTTGTGTAGAAAAGTTGAAATTATATTCCCTGAATGTTTCAGGGTCTAGTCACATTTTTTTGGTTTTGTTTATTCAGTTACATATGTGAAAGAGAGTCCTCATGCAATGACTTGCTGGAGCATGTCCAGAGAAGGGCGACAAGGTTGGTGAGGGGCTTGGAGCACAAGCCCTATGAGGAGAGATGAGGGAGCTGGGGTTGCTTAGCCTGGAGAGGAGAAGACTCAGGGGTGACCTTATTGCTCTCTACAACTACCTGAAGCGGGGTTGTAGTGAGGTGGAGGCTGGTCTCTTCTCCCAGGCAACCAGTACCAGAACAAGAGGACACAGTCTCAGGCTGCGTCAGGGGAGGTTTAGGCTGGAGGTTAGGAGGAAGTTTTACACAGAGAGAGATTGCCCATTGGAATGGGCTGCCCGAGGAGGTGGTGGGGTCGCCATCGCTGGGGGTGTTCAGGGCGAGGCTTGACAGGATGTTTGGTTGCAGGGTTTAGTTGATTAGGTGGTGTTGGATGATAGGTTGGACACGATGATCTTGAAGGTCTCTTCCAACCTGGTTTATTCTATGCTGTTCTATTCTATTCTAATACATGGCTTGAAAACACATTGACACATCAAATGTCCATATTCAGACAACAATGCCTCCTGCTACTCAAGTAATACACCTCTAAAACAGAAGTGTTAATCATATTGTGAAAACACCTGAATTCATAGGTAAGACTACTATTTTGAAGTTGAGATTTTGTACCTGTACAAACATTATTTGTCATGAAAATAAACTAGTTTTCAGTATCTTTACTTTCACATTTGAACACCTATAATCTTTATATATGTTTTTATATGTTTATCTTTTTATTGTTTTGATACCGTAAGGCTTACCACACAATATAATCCCACTAAAGACCTGCACTGTATAAAACCAGCTACTTCATTAGTTTTAGGGGCCAAAGCCTCTTTATTTTTTGATTTGTACTGCAACATCAATCATTTAAAGTGTATTTTCAATTGTGTTTATGAGTCATACAAAGCATATCAGGAAATATATTGTAAATAAATTATTATTACATTACTAGATAGCAATAAAGGTTGAGAGAAAGGAAGGAAAAAACCCAACGAAAACCAAAGCACATTACTCTCTGATGGTGAGATTGCAGCAAACAGTAATCTCCTTAATCTATAGAGACAGAACAAATGTCAAAGCAAATTTCTGAGCAGGACTATATAACTCCAGGGAAAGATAATACCATACTGCGCTCTTCAGCTTCTAGGTCATAGCCTTGCACCTGGCTCAGATCATTCCTCTTTTATGAAATGATCCACTGCTTGCATATGCAGATGTCAGAGCTGGTGATTAAAGGCATGTGAGGACTGCTGGTAATAAAATTCACTATGCAATTTCTCATAGCATTGTCAGTAACTTACAGTGCAAGGCAAATGGTTTCTATCATATCTGAAAACCAACCACTAACTAATGGTACAGGCACAAACTATATATATTTGAGTAAGTACGAAACTGCTATTGAAGAGAAGAATGTAGATTTGCCCAGGACATCAGATGGTTGTCTAGTGTCCCATGTGAAATGAGTACTTGACACATTTTCTCTTGGTTCTTTGTGGGCAGATAAGTAATACCTATGGAAAGCCATAACCTTGGCAGGAAAGCCAAAAAGAAAGAAAAATTCTATTTTGCTCATAGAACGTTACCGGAATACAGAACAGAAACATACACTCTCAGTAAAAACAACGCTATTGCAATAACCTAATTTCAGTGTCAATCAGTGGATGTGATTATGGGCACACTGCATTCACATTACAGGGAAGAAGTAATTAATTTTCACTGCTTCTAGTGTGCAGCTGAATACAGAGAATTTTCACAGAAGTTTCTACTGATTTCAACATGAAAGTACGCTCCTGAGAGGCACTAAAAAGGCACTCTGCAAGCAAGACCCCTTTGAAAAACATTATATATGCCAAAGAAAATAGCATTTCCATGACCATCAAAATGCTTGAAAGATTATTTCTTGCAGTTTCTAAATGCAGTTATACTGGCCAGTTTCATGAAATAGGATTCATGATCCAGCACACACCTGACAGCTCTTGTTATCACCACTGCTGGTATGCCTGTTAAGTGCTGTCATTTTCAATGACAGTAAATCCCTAATTAGAAGGGGAAAAAAAATTACAGGAAACTTCATGGGCCTGTTCTCAGGATATATCAATACAGTTTGAACCAGTAATAATAATAATAATTTTAAAATAAAAAAAAAGTTACATAAGCACTGGAGTGATGAAGTGGATTCTCTCAAACAGAGAAGGGCTGGTAGGAGATGTGATGGTAGGAGGCTGCCTAGGGTGCGGCAACCATGAGATAGTGGAGTTTTCAATATGCAGGGAAACAAGAAGGAGCAACAAAACCCTTGTTTTGGACTTCTGGAGGGCAGACTTCAGTTTATTCAAGCAACTAACACAGAGAATACCTTGGAAAACAGCCCTTAAGACCGAATGGGTCCACGATGGTTGGACCTGTTTCAAACAGGAGCTCTTGAAGGCACAGAAACAGGCTGTGCTCAGGTGCTGAAAGACGAGCTGCTGGGGAAGGTGACCGGCCTGGATGGGCAAGCATTTCTTGAAGGAATTAAGGGAAAAATAGAGGGTATATCATCTTTGGAAAGAGGGGGAGGTAACTCAAGATAGGCTTAAGGATGTTGTTAGATCATGTAGGAGAAAAATTAGAGAGGCAAAAGCCCAGTTAGAACTCAAGCTGGCCACTTCTGTGAAAGACAATAAAGAGCATTTTATAAATATATTGATGCTAAAAAGAGAGGCAAGAAGAACCTCCACTCTTTACTGGACTTGGAGGGGAATATTGTAACTAAAGATGAGGAAAAGGCAGAGGTAATAAATACCTTCTTTGCCTCTATTTTCAACAGTAAGACAGGAGGGCTTCAGGATAACTGGCCTCCTGAACTGGTAGATGGGGTCAGGGAGCACCACAGTCCCCCTGAAATCCATGAGGAAGCAAGGCACTTGGAGCCATGGTTTAGTTGTCATGAGTTGTTAGGTATTAGGTAATAGGTTGATTCTGTGATTCTGTGAATATGTTACCAGCCAGCTGCTAGCAAAAGCGAGCACAATGCAAGGTCTGGTGGAAAGGCCATATGCTAACTAATAGAACAGCTCTTAGGAAAATAACACAGGAAAAGATATAACAGCCAGACTATACAGTATCACATGCATTCTGTATCTCTAGTTGAATAAGAGCTAGAAAACAGGACTGGAAGAAGGGCTTCTCGAGACCGGATATTAACTCCAAGGAGTAAGCTGCTTGAGAACACAATGATGGGTGAATGACAGTTAAGGTGAGACTGGTAATCCATCTACAGAAATCACATTCTTTTAAAAGGGGAGAGTAAACAGCAAAATAAAACTATGAACTTCAAGAAGGCAAACAAATTTGGATGACTGAGTGGAAAGAGGGAAAAAAGTAATTAAGAACAGAGAGTCAAAGGTAAATTTTCCAATGAAGACAAAGGTTGGAATTGCACTACATTAGAGCTTCCATTGATCTTAAACAAGAATAAAGTAAGACAAGTATAACAGAACATGTAGTGACAAAATAAGAAAAGCCAACACACATGGGATATAAAGGGGAAAAAAATCAAACCAAAAAAAACCCCATCAAGATTAATATGGAAAACAACCCTGTAAATACACTAGTAGTGAGAGAAAGACAGAGAAAATATTGACTTATTCAGTAGACAGGAAAGACTATTGACAGAGAGAGCGCTGAGAAAGGGCCAAAGTATTCAATCACATTTTCCACTAGTTGTCACTGAAACTCCCAATTGCAGGCAAACTGGCAAGTTGGTTTCTACCAAAGAGAAACAAGAGCTCCATTGTTAATGCCGGTCGAGGTGTAGATGCTATAATAAAAGAAAAAACATTTATCTCCCTGAAATCCATATTGTAAGCAGAAAAATTTCTTATGAAGCAATCATTCAGATTCACTATTTAATTGGTACTATAATTTCTCTTCCATGTTACTTCCTCATTCATTATAATCAGAATAAAAATATCACAGTCTTAAGATACTCAGGATCATGGGAACCACCAAATAAATAGTACTTCAAGGAGAGGTCTAAACCTCCACTTCTTTTTTCTTTCCAGGTTAAAAAGTGGGGAAAAATATCCCCCGGATAAGACATGAGAAAGAAGTCTTTACAGGTAAATACACTCAACTAAACACAAGGGTTCAGGCCTGATTCTGAAATCTGAACAAACAGAATGTTATAGGCTTTCAGCTCATAATACTGTTGAGTCAGACAAAATATGTGTTGGGTTTTTTTTGACATTGGAGAATTTAATTAAGATTTTACAGTCATTACGCTGTTCCGCTCTAAGTTCATCTACTTGATCAGGCTGTTAGTTGCTTTAAAAGACTAAGATATGCTCACCTGCTACACACAGCATAGAACATTAATTATATTCCTGACATTTTCACATCAGGGTGTGTCTGGGTTATTTTGTCAATATGTTCTGTATCAGATGCATGTGCTTCAGAGTGGTTTAGAATTTCACCATAAGGATACTGAAAAATCACAGAATAAAGGAATGGAAAGCCATATGAAATTGGAGAATCATAAGATGTAATTGAGTCCAGAAGGAGAAGCCATTAATTTCACAAGAGAGCTTTGGATGGTAAAAACCCCACTTCAGATGCATTAGTTGGATATTATTTTCCGTTTCAGTAAGAGTAAGATCAAATCAAGGCAGCCTCACAGTAAAAGGAATCCTACAGTTACACTCTGCAAAGAGGGGTCATTTTAATTTCAGGGTCTTTTATTACACAGCAAGATAACTGATTGAACTGTGAAATAACATTTACAGCATAAATAAATTCTGATGTCCTCTCTTTAATGCATTTAGAAATGACAGAAGTATTTTGGGAATTGTATTTGCAGGAATTATGATGATTCTTCAATTACTTTTGCGTAACTTCAAAATCTTCTGCCACTGCTAAATTTTAAACTAATTAGCAAATTAACTTTTTAAAGGACTGTGATGATTTAATAGTTTCATGGATTCAAAGCTCTTGACCAAGAATGAACTGGATTGCTATAAACCTATTACTGTTTCCTTACTTCTTGAAGCCTTTTTCTAGAACAACATGTTGTTGTAATTCAAAACAAGAAAGTGGAAAATGATGGACATTTCTATTATAGAAATATTACTCAAAATAGGAAACCATACATCTTACAGCATTCAGAGGATCTGGTATCAACAGAAAGACAGCTCGATTCCTGCAGAAGACTAATGTTTCCAAAAATCGGGCAAGGAGCCTCAATGTAACATGGAACTTGTTCTAACATATCTACAATGGTGGTTTCAGTAAGCCCAGACATTTTAGTGGTTATGGTGTACAAAGATTCTGAAGAGCTTAAAATAAAAAGCTGATCTGGTTTTTGAAGGAATATGCCTTTAAAAGAAGATGGTACTGCTATGGTTAAATTTGCAGTGTTCCCTTTTTGCCAAGGCAAAAAGTTAAACTGATAGACAATAAATGTTTCAAGGGCAACAAGTACTTGCACCAACACATGAAAAAAAGAAAAGCCATTTTTTAAATAACAAATACAAGAGCCTGCTTAAACTGATTAAGAAAGACAGGAAACATTCAGACTTTAAGTGACAGATAATTGGCATCATCTGTGCTTTCTCCCCCTTACAGGCTGGCTGAAATCCTATTCCCCTCAGCTATAAACCCAATGGGTATTATCTATCTGTCTGATTAACCAATGCCTATGTTTTAGGCTGTTGGGGTGGGGGTTTTTTTAATATTTTCTTTAGATAGATACCTTAAAAATAAAACTAAGAACTGAGTTTCATCTGGTGTAAATCTGAGCATCTCCATGATGTAGCTGAATTGCAAGGTCTGTATTAGTCTGCGCCAGTGGAGATCTAGCTTACATAGTAGAACTTTCTTAAAATAGTTTTACTTTACTAAATAGTCTAATTTTATACATTTTTTAAAAATAGTATAATTTCATGCAGCTATATAAAATGTTAAGGTTGGCTAAATTGTAAATTACCACAGAGCTTGTAAATTAATCAAACTGTAAATTAACACACAGTTTCAGTCCAACTAAACTAGCATTCATTCAGAGAAAATCTGAAGTGTGTGTTGACAATACTCTCATTCTGGCTAAATCATTTATTACAATCAGGCCTTTTTATGAAATTTTTTGGAAGATGAAGTGATATTTATTCACACTCAAGGAAAATGAAACAGAACCACTCTTACCCTAAGACTCTTGAGTTCCTGTCTGTACATTTATAACGCACCTAAAGACAACACACAGCTTTTTTGAATGCAAAACTCTGAAGTGTATCTGATGATGGTAATGATAGAAATCCATGTGTACTATAATGGCTTAGCATCAGCGAGGATCCATCTCTCTTCATTTACAACTCTACTAGTCTGCACTAGGATTCTAATTCCAGATATTTTTGGCAGGTATTACACTTCCAGGAATTTTTGCTGAAAATGTCAGTGAATAAAACATCCTCTATTGTTTTTATTTTAAGGTGTTAGCCATGTACATGGGACACCTCTCACAAACAATTATCTATTAATGCACAAATATGTGCTGAGACACTACGCTGTACGCCAGCATCTTAACAGTTCTGAATATAGTTAGCAAGAAACATCTTAACACTTTTATTTACATGCTACCAAAAATACCTTCAGGAAAATACATAAACATGAAATGAAATGCAAATTTGGTATCTGTCAGTTCAAACTTACCCACTGCAACTTTAAGGCACACAAGTTGGTTGAACTGAATATTCTAAATTCATATAACCTCATCTTTAGTCATAGACTCATTCACACCTCACCCTCAGTGCCAAACCACTGCTGACTAAGGGACAGATTTGTTTACCAGAAGAATAGCAGATTGTAAGAAGGAGGTTAAATACATTTTGCTGTTACCATAAGTACTTACAACTAACATAATGAGGAATACATCTGTTTTGCAGTTGAGAAGGAATATTTCTGGACTAGATTAGCCACTTACTATCACAGAATCATAGAATATATCCAGTTGGAAGAGACCTCAAAGATCATCCAGTCCAACCCTTCACCCAGTAATAATGGGTTGACATAAATCAAGTCCCTAAGCACCAGGTCCACATGCTCTAGGGATGGTGACTCCAGCTCTACCCTGGGCAGACCATTCCAATGTTTGATAACCCTCTCGGTGAAGAAGTATTTCCTGATATCCAGCTTCACAGTCCCCTGGCACAGCTTGTAATCATTTCCTCTAGTCCTGTTGCTTGACACCAAGGAGAAGAGGCTGGCCTCCTCCTCACTCCAACCTTCCTTCAGGTAGTTGTAGCGAGCTATAAGGGTCTCTCCTCATTCTCTAGACTGAACAATCCCAGCTCCCTCAGATGTTCCTCGTAGGCCACATGCTCCAGGCCCTTCATAAGCCTCATTGCCCTTCTCTGTACATGCTCCAGTACCTCAATATCCTACCTGTAGTGAGTGGCCCAGAATTAATACAATACTTGATCATTGGCTTTCTTGGCCACCTGGGCACACTGCTGACTCATACTCAATCAACTGCCACCGAGTAACCTCAGGCTCCTCTCCAAGTCACAGATTTCCAACCACATGTCCTCAAGTCCATAGCTTACCATGGGATAATTGTGACGCAGGTGGAGGACTTGGCACTTGGCTTTGTTGAACTTCATACAGTTAGCATCGGCCCATCAATCTAACCTGTCCAGATTGAGTTGTAAAGCTTCCCTACCTTCTAAAAGATCAACACAACTATCCAGCTTGGTGTCATATGCAAACCTACTGAGGGTGTGATGTGATGGCACTGAGGAAGACCTGCTCCATAACCATTCCCAGCACCACTGTCTGACAGGCCTATCATTCCCTGGATCATCATTTTGACCCTTCTTTTAGATGGGTGCCACATTTGCTAGCCTCCAGGCAACTGGGACCTTCCCAGTTAGCAGGACTGTTGACAAATAATGGTGAGTGGCATGGTTATCACATCTGCCAGCTCCTTACGTACCCTTGGATGGATCCTGTCCAGTCCCATAGACTTGTGCATATCTAAACGGAACAATAGGTGGTTGATTGTTTCCTACTGGATTGTGTGGGCTGCTTTCTGCTCCCCATCTCTGTTCCAGGGGCTGAATCCTCATGGAGAAGCTGGTGTCACTGACAAATACTGAGGCAAATTAGTCGTTTGGTAGCTCAGACTTTCCTTGTCTTTGGTCACCAGGTTCCCTCCTACACCCAGGAGTGGGTCTTCTTTTACTGTAAACATACTTATAAAAGCACTTTTTATTATCTTTAATGACAGGAGAGAGAAGGAAAATACTGTGAACACAACAGTCTGTAGATACATTAATTTTAGTTTTTCAGAGAAGATGAAAGAGGCACTTCAAAACTTGCAGCGCAGGCATAACACTGCAGTATCTAGATCAGCTATTATACACTAGCAATAATGGAAAACATGTGTAGATTTTAATTAAACTTTCCATAGACTTGAGCTCATATCACTAACAGTAGTTAAATTGCTTAGTCCTGTAATATTTATACATCTCCACCATTCTTTCTTTAAGCCATAAAGAACTATGCACAATCAGTGCTTTGCCGTCAAGGAAAGATCTGTATTAGAAATAATTTTGATTATATACCATACAAAATTACCATCTATACTTCAAGATTATTGTGGCTAGTCTGGAACAAAATTATTAGCATACTCTATTTCTGAAGTCTTTATTGGTTTCAAGCATATTACCAAACTCTGGAATAAGAATTATTGTTTCCTGCTTTAATGCAACTTGTTTTCTAAATGTGTTTGCAGTGATGCTTATACATCTTCATTTGAAATAGTTCAATTATATTTTAATGCTTCCCTAAAGACTCTTTAATCTTTTCAGTTCTCTGTGATGATTAACTATTTTACCATGTTATACTGCTTTTACATCGTTTTCAATGTAGATTTTTAAGTGAAAATTCCAGTCTAGTTCAGTTTTAATTTGCATGTAAAAATCATTACTCCTTTAAAAACACCAAGTTCAGAAAGAATTGTTTACATTTGTTAATTATATTTTTAATAGAATGCATCCATTATCTTGAAAGAATCCCTCTTATCAGAAGCATTATATTCTTCTTTTTAGTGTTTTGATGTCAGGATCACCTTTCTATGCATGCCCAGAAATTAATCTTGATTTAAGCTTTGGAATTCTCAAAGTCATTTCACTTGGCTATAGGAAAATACATATCAGTTCCCAGTAGAGTTTTCCCTACTTCCCCTTTCAGCCTGCCGGGGCAATCCAAAGACAGCGCTCGTAAGAATAGCCAAATGTGCTAGTAATGAATCACTGCTAATCAAATAAAATTTTTAATCAGGATAGCTACATTTACAGTTCTTAACACTCAAGAGCTCAGATGTGTTATCCACTTGCTAAACCACTTATGCTTAAAAGTAGCACAATTATAAAAAAAACAACTCATCAATGACAGAAGAGTCATTAATCAGAAAACAATATAATAATCTCCTCTTCTGTTTATGCAAAAGGAGAAAGAATAAAACTCAGTGTATAAAACTTTTTTATATGTAGTTCCTAGTCTACTGTTAACTACTACTTCCATTAACAGTCAATGAAATCTGTTAAGAGTGGTATGGCAAATAAACTCCTATATAAAATTTAGATAAAGTTGATTCTACATTGATGAAAAGTAGCTATATTAGAAGTGATCTCAGGAGATCAGGTAGTTCTGTTTTGTATGGTTCATATAACGAAATAGCAACTGTAGCAATTAATTCTAAAGTTGATGAATTAGTCTCATTAAGTATCAGTACAAGAATTCAGTATAAGTACAGAATTCCTAAACATATAGAATACATAGAATAAACCAGGTTGGAAGAGACCTTCAAGATCATCGCGTCCAACCCATCAACCAATCCAACACCACCTAATCAACTAAACCATGGCACCAAGCACCCCATCAAGTCTCCTCCTGAACACCTCCAATGATGGTGACTCCACCACCTCCCTGGGCAGCCCATTCCAATGGCCAATCACTCTTTCTATGACGAACTTCTTCCTAACATCCAACCTAAACCTCCCCTGGCACAGCCTGAGACTGTGTCCTCTAATCAAGGTCTGTGTTTCCTATATTTTAAAAAAGATATTCTGCCTTAATGATTTTTATCACTCAAAATCGCCATTTCACTGTTCTGCTTAGTAGCTCAAGCCTGGTAAAAGTTAGCGTCAGACACATTTCTAACCCTGTACAGAATTCTGGAGAGCTCTCATATCTTGTAGGATTCAAAAAATGTACACCAGCAGCTATCTGTGGAATAGACCCTGTACAGTTTTAGCCTGAGAGTAGATAAATTGCAAATTGCCTGATACAAAGCCAAGCCCAAACACAAACTTCAGCAGATAGAAAGCATATGGTTTATTCAAAGATTAACACCACCACATATTGACCCACTATATGACTGATCTTATGTCTAGTTAAATATTTCTATATTTCAGACACTAAGGATGAATAATTGCATTATCAAAATCTATGGGGACGTAAACTTCTTAAACTCTACTGAAAAAAATTCACTGGCAGTATTCAAAAAGTCAGCTTCTGATGCAAAGTAATCTAAAGACATTTCAATTTTAGACTGAAATGAGATGTCATCTATGGATCTTTAGTATCAGCAAGATTCAATGAAGTGGCAATTTGCAGTAATAGGCAAAACTCAACTATGGCACACCTGGGAAAGGAGCACCTTCGAAGACCACAGTATATTCAGCCCAACTGTCTTTATTCCAACCAAGGCTGCACTCAGTCAAGCTCTCTCACTCTGTTAAAGTTTTACCATGCAATAAAATTAATGTTCCTGTACATATTGATTTTTTTACTTCATAAAAATATAACACTCTGCAAAAAGAAAATTCCATCTCATTGCAAGTTTTCACATTTGTTTCTTTCTTTGGCCTAATTTCAACTGGCAGCCAAAGTGTCCCATTCCCAAGGCTGTCCCAATGACATTGATCCCTCTGTCATGATAAAGTAACACATTGCAGCTGCTATGTTATTGGCATATGCAAAACTCAACATCAAAACCTCTACTTTCAGTGAAGTGAAGTCCACCCAAATGTACATTTAACAGAGTACAAAGGACAAAGGACAGCTTCACTGGGGCATAGTAAACCAGCTCTAAGCACAGGATTCCCTCCTCCATTTTAGTACTAATTAAATATTGCCTGATGAAAAGAAAGAAATCATAATTTAGCCAGACAGAAGAGCTAGTTTGTGTCAGTTTTCTGTCTTTTTAAGTAATACTGAAGGACTTTACGAATATATTGAGAATTCTGGAGTGTAAAACCAGAAAGACATTAAAAATAGGATATTAGGCCTGGACTATCAGCAAACAGATCAATAAGTATAGTAAATCAAGAAATGCTGCCTTGAGATGAAAGACATTCGCCTATTAAACATAAGTAGTGAAATAATTCTTAGAATAATTCCTTCAGTGGAACATATATCGAGGAACAAAATAAAATAGTGACCTCTGCCTCAAGACAGACCTCTGCCTCCCTTTGCTAACCTAACTGCTTCTTTAAAATGAAACAAAATCATTATATAAAAATACAAAAAGAAAACAAAACAAACCCCAAACCCATAGCTGTTTTGAATTTTATATTCAGACTAAATTGTGTGTCAAATTAGACATAATGGAAGCATTAAAAATTCCTTTCTCTTTCTCTTTTAATCTTTTACAGCATTGTTTTTAATGGCCTAACTGCCCTAAGAAGTCTGTAATACTTCTGCAAGACTTTGCCTAACTTCTACATTTTAATCTGAATCTTGGCAAAATGTGAACCTTAGATCTAAACTGTTTACGTACTTTCCCCCTCTATATAATTATTTATGACAGTTCATTTTGCACTGATTTTAGCAAAAGCTAATCCAATAATAATAGAATCAGGAATGCTTTAAAATTATATGCATCCTAGAAACCAATTTGCAGATAAATATAACTGAGAGAAAATATTATTTCTACATTAGCGATCAAGAATTTGAAGGTCCAAACCAATTAAAAATGAAACAAAAGCTTACACATCTCATGGTATGCATCAGGACATGTGGCCAATGCTCTAAGTCTGCTGATGAGCATGGTAGCAATAACACAGGTGGTCTTTGGAGCCTTATTCTCAGTGGCTCCACCTCTCTTACCACCATTGCAGGAAATACAAAATTGAAATAGACTTTTAAACAAGCAGACGAGGCTTTTCACTGTTTCCATAAAGCAAAGCAAGTTTCTCAGTGGTACATTTGTATTTACCCATGTTAGCAACCTTAAGAATTGTTTTCAGTTAATGCAGAACAAACGTTTTCAGTTTATGGTCATGGTAATGTCACACTGTGTTTTGCAATTCAATTACTTAGCACCATCTGAACTGAAATCTTTCTTTCTTCGTTAAGAATAAAATTTTGTCAAAAACTTCTTCTCATCAGCCTGATATTTAATTAGTTTTGTCTCTAGCAACCAGAGCATTTTTTAAAAATATTTGTTTAGATAGTCCCTAAATCACTGCAACAGACATGGACAGGACAACTATAATTTCTTTCCATGGTAAAGAAGAACTACTGTGGCTAAGAACTGTAATCTGCAGAATTTACACAAACATTCATTAGCCTTCCTTTGTTTCTTTCCAAAACCATATTAAAATACCAGACACATCTGCCTCTATGAGAGATTAAATTCATGTCCTTTTTAATTCATGATGTCACCCCAGTCACAAGCACTTTCCAGTAGCTTTACTTTCAAAAGAGTGACAACTAATGAAAACACCACTATAAAAGTTTACATGTTTAAACTGTGCAGACATTCTACAAAAAATTTAGTATTCATTTGAGACCCTTTTCACACTGCTGGGCAAAGATATATAGGCCAGCATTCCTAAAGATAAATCAAACTTAACCTCCAATAAAATAGGCAGCTGCTATGACACAAGCTGAGAGCTCCAGCTTTTATTTCTATTAGAAAATCCCTTTCCCACAGACACATTACAAAATTATTTGACAGGGTGTAATGCTTAAAAATCATTGGCATTGTAGCTTGTCTGATAGAGGTGATCAGTACTAGCAGAGCACTTTATGGCAATGCATCATATACAAAGTACCATATAAATTTATGGAATAAAGTTAATGTGATGGACAAAAGAGCATTTCTACTGTCCTCAGTCTGAGGACAAATAGTAACATTAGAAGAGTAAGAGTGAGTAAAATTAGAAGACACTATTCTAGGAAATATACAAGGAAGGCCTAGAGAATGTAGGAGCAAGATCACAGAAACTGTGAATGTCTGAGTGGAATGAAAGGAGGAATTAGAAAAGAGATTTACAATAGTAAGCAGCTCTGAAGAATGCCTCAAAATACATACAATTTGTGGCTCTTGCACAAGTACTACTTTTTCACTCTGGAACACGTATATTGGGTTTGGGAACTGGTTTTTGACAAATAAGGGGAAAATGCAATTATTTGATTGTTACTGATATAATTTCTGGCACATCACAGTTAACAAGCTTATATCTGCAGCTGTACAGTACAGGTTCACTAAATGTAAAGATAGGAGATGTTGGAAAATGTCCCTCATCAGGAGGCTGAACCCATATGTCCTAGTCCATATGTATTAGACTGTCTTAAAACGAATCTAATTACCTTTATTCCTTACCTAATGTTAATGAAGACACTGCAGTTAGAATTAAATGCCAGTTACACATCATACAGTATTGTTGATGACAGTTAGAAAATCTGAAAATAAACCATACTGTTGTGAACATTCATTTTTTCACCTGTTCCACTACGACACTATTTTTTAAGTGAAACAAGCAAGAGACTGTTCACAAGTGACAAACAGAATTGAAACAAAGTATTTTTAACAAACTAGTAATTAATCTGCATTTTTGGCACAACACAGTTTTAGCTTTTTTATCTAATTAATTCTTTATCTAATTTATCTAATTTCTATCTAATTTATCTAATGATCTCTTTAATGATCAATGGTGACAGGCCCAGAACTGACCACCCTTACAAAACAAATGCACAAATACTATTTAGATCCAAGTTTTCACAAGACCAGGTCTTAAATCTCTGTCCACAGAGAACTATATTTGCACTTCTGTACTTGTAACCAAACACTTAAAATTCATACAAACAGTTTATTATACTATATACAAAGGAAGAGGCTCTCCAGGAAAATGGCTGAATCACCATCTCCGGAGATGTTTAAAAGACACATGGATATAGTACTAAGAGACATGGTTTAGCACCACAGAGGAGTTAGATAATGGTTGGACTTGATGTTAAAGGTCTTTTCCAACTGAAAAAAAAATCTATGATTCTCTGATTATAGTCAATATTGTCCTTCATTGCAACTTCCATTGCAACTGTGAGTCAGACCTCATTCAGGAATAGACCCATCTCTCTCTCTGACTTCCAGAGGAGTAATATTGGCCAGCGTTGATGTGTAAATAAACAATTAACTCAAAGTTTTTGAATGCTTATCATAAACTAATGCTCAGCATGAACTAGCCTCACTGTGTCAAATAAATTTCAGAGAAAGACAGCTTTAATAAAATATTTTTACAAACATAAATGCACTGTAGCAAGGGAACAAAATATCAAACAGCCGTGATCACCTAGACACATTATACCTACACACTTTAAAGTGATTTTACATTCATAGAATCATAGAATAAATAAGGTTGGAAAAGACCTCAAAGATCATCAAGTCCCACCCAAGACCTTACGTCTACTAAACCATGGCACCAAGCGCCATATCCAATGCCCTCTTGAACATCTCCACCACCTCCCTGGGCAGCCCATTCCAATGGCTAACTCTCCCTGTGAAGAACTTTTTCCTCACCTCGAGACTAAACTTCCCCTGGCGCAGTTTGAGACTGTGTCCTCTAGTTCTGGTGCTGATTGCCTGGGAGAAGAGACCAACCCCCTCCTGGCTACAACCCCTCTTCAGGTAGTTGTAGAGAGCAATAAGGTCTTCCCTGTGCCTCCTCTTCTCCAGGCTAAGCAATCCTATCTCCCTCAGCCTCTCCTCATAGGGCTTGTGGTCAAGGCCTCTCACCAGCCTCATTACCCTTCTCTGGACATGCTCAAGAGTCTCAATGTCTTTTATTATAAGCTAAATTACTATTACTTTGTAACCACAGAAGTCCAAAATGAGAACTGAGACCTCTGAACTAGAGAAATCCCGTAGTATTCTAAACCGCTTATGAGTTAAAGGAGCTGCTTGGTACAAGATTCCTAACTGCACGCCAGATTTGTAGCAGTAACTGCATTAACCAAACTTATCAGCTGCAGTGAAGGTAGATGAATGTAAGAAAGAGTAGACTATTGCTCATGACATGAAATCTTGGCAATCTGCTGTAACTGGCCATGCTTCAACAAAGCATTTAAGCATGTGCTAAAGGGCTCTCTTGGCTAGTAGTACTTTCCTGAATTGAGTCTAAGTGCTCATGGGTGTTAGGGACACATTAAAACATCCATTACTCCTTTTTGTGCACAAAAATGTTCAAATGTGGAGTGCTTAGAGAACTGATGCATTCAACTTCCTTACCACTTCAGAGAAAAAAAACAAGAACAGAGAGGAAGCCATTCCCTGGTAACTACTATCTCATCTTTCATCTAACAGAAAACCACCAACATGTCTATCGCTAATGTAAAAGTATTCTGTAATAAACCGCAGAACCAAAGAGAACATTCATTTCCATCTATTTTTTTTAGTGATACAGTTAATTTTTAGTTGAAATCAAATACATTATCAATTGTATAGAAGCTATGAGTGACTGACCTGCTTATAGAATAGTATATCTCTCATTATACCTAGATGCATACAGTCTGACATTTTGTGCTTTGAAGGACCAAGAGATAACTTACTGCAATATACAAATTTCACACAGAAAATCTGCCTTTTGTGCCTTAGGAAATAAATCTCAGACTCACTAAACATAATAATTACAAGAAGAACTAATTACTTCACTTTAGGAAAGGCACATTGATAGTTCCTGCCACTTTACCTCTACCCTCCAGTTTTTCTGGTACTAGGGGTAGAAAACATTTACCAAAAAAAAGGAAAAATGAACCTTTTCATTTCTACGTCTAATTTTACAATTATGTGTTTTGTATGTTCCACATGACAGAATGGTCAAGCTGCTTCCTAGTACTAGGACAAAGAACAAATCCAACACACTCCCACATGGTTATTGCTTCTCATTTCTACAAAATAAGTCATCACTGTCAGCATATACACATTTGTTCTTCTGCTAACACAGTACTACAGCTTAAACAGACATTCTTGCTCTGCCAGTGCTTTTATCTTTGACTAGAACAAAAAGACAGTACAATTTCTTTATTCTGCAATGACACATAATTAGAAATGTTTATAATACCTGGTAAAGACAGCTTCTAATTCCCAACTTTTGCAACCCATCTTGCACCTTGTCCTTTTGGAATTCACATTTCAACCATAAGTATCCAAAACTACAAACAGAATTACAGATAGGATCCTATAGTATCTTGTACATTGCCTTTAATATTTTCTTTTCACTCCTAAAAATGCTGTAATACATTTTGTTATATCTTTACATTTGTCTTTTTTCATTGCCCTGTCACATTTATGGCTTTAGTCACCCTGAGACTAATAAAGCCAGTTCTCTCTCTTTCTCTGACACTTTCAATTATAACTCACAGCATATAACAGAAAAATCTTATTAGTTCCTAATTAGACTTTGTACTACACAATTTTGTTTAATTCACCCTTGCTTCTCTGACTTTCGTGCTCTGACTTTCCCATCTTCCTCTACCAGTCAGTTTGCAGCCTTCACTTTTACACTCAGAGGAATATTTTCTATTACCTCCAAGTAAAGCCACAGTTCAATACAAATTTATTTCAGCAGTAGCACAGATCTGAATTAAACTAATCAAAAAGGGGAGAAAAAAAAAAAACCACTTTTTGTTCTCAGCCATATAGGCTTCTCTCTTCACTTTATCATATAACTTGTTCCGCCAACAGCCAACATCATGGTGAAAATGAGCCCAGGAAAAGAGGATGTGCTTCCTTCAACAGGGATGTAATCTACAGACACTTCAGCCTGCTCCAGAGGTACTATCCTGTAGTTCTTCACTAGCCTCAGCCTGTTTAACTGTTTAGTGATTACCTTGATCTTCTCTTCACTGATAGTTTTTATCTTTTCCTGGCTCTAGCACTTGTTGGATCCATAACTCATTGTACTGCTTCAAGATGCTAATAAAGTCGACCACCATTCACCTGTTTGCAGTATCAAGTATCAGCATACTGACAGGGCTGAGCAAGGGGGCAGAGAAGGAGGAAAGCCCATGGAGGGACAGAGCTACAATTAATTTTTCTTTTCAAAATAGGTATTACAAGTACCAAAATACATTCTTAGCCTACACATAAATGTTCTTTATGAAATTACAAGAGCAGACAATACGTACTAATAGAAGAGTAGACAACAGATAAAACAGTGATATGGGGGAAGTTAAGGGATGAAAATTACAGAACAAAGTTAGTTTAGTTAACATAGCAGACATTTTTTTGTGCTCTAAACTGAGTCTTCTGTTACATGGAAAGGATTGTTGTGAATCTGTGAAATGGATTACAGGAATAAGACTTATCAAAATTTATCTCCTATTGAGTCACCTAATAGCCTTATGAAAGGATATACTTTTATTTTAATTGCAGCATTCTAACTTTGTGGACCATATACCCTACAGCTGCTGCCTTAGGCAGTTGTGCAAACAGAAATCAAAGGAAGTTTTGCCAATGAACATGTTATTGATCTTCCATTGCAATCTGAAATATTTTCAGCACTATTGCTAATTTAAAACTGCAACTTCTCTGTTCTATTCCAAGGTGCTTTCTCCTCATAACCACTTCTTTTATGAAGAAAAGAAAATGCATCTTAAAAAGTAAATCATTATGGGGAGATCAATGAAGCAAATTTTCAGACCTGAAGTTTATGTGATGACAATGTATACATACTACCTGAAGACAGAAAAAATTCAAAACAGTTGAAAATTCTCAGCTAGGTTAACATTATGTGCCTCAGCCAACTATTTATTTTTTATATTCCCTAACTACTCACCTGCTTTATGTGGTTTTGGCAGTGCTAACCATTGTTCATCTTAGCTGTGAACTCCAAATAGGATCAGAATGAATAGTTTCGCTATCCTATTTATTTGTCCTTTGTTCTAGGAAAATAAGCACAAGGCTGTTGTCTAATGCACACTTTGAGCAATTGATTCTGTAAATTCCAGATTTTTTGTCTACACTGAATGGATTCCTGGTTTAGAAACCAGGTTCTCTGGTATGTACACACACACACACACACATCTTATTCAATTAGTATTCTTAGTTAATACTGTCTACACTGCATGGATTCCTGGTTTAGAAATCAGGTTCTCTGGTATGTATACACACACACACACACATCTTATTCAATTAGTATTCTTAGTTAATACTGTCTACACTGAATGGATTCCTGGTTTAGAAACCAGGTTCTCTGGTATGTATACACACACACACACACATATATCTTATTCAATTAGTATTCTTACTTAATACTGTAGCCCCATCTTTAATTTCTTTTTGATAGAAATTCCATAAGTTGCACAATAAGAATTCTGGAATAAACTCCAGCATTATCTATAAAATACATGGCATAATTTTGTTACTTTTCTTTATCTTGCTATTTTTCACTAGGTTTTTCAATTTTTTTGTAAATAACTCAGACAGTAGTATGCCACTTACCCGATGGAACACTTTATAACAACCTATTATCTCACAGTAAATTATATCTTTTCACAAAGTCCATTTTAAAGGCACACATGAAAAATAGCACTATAATTGCTATGTTATTATAAACAGGGAGAAGACTATAAAAAAATACATTAAAGGAACTAAATATGGATTTTAAATACATATGCAGTTCATATTAATGGCCATAAACCCGATAGTTAAAATACTTGGGTTTGTGCAAAGGCGGCATATTTGTTGTCTAATTGTGGCGTAGTGTCTATTGTTCTATAGCGTATTTAAAAACAAATTCAAAACCATCAATATTATCCAACAATGTAAGCAGCACAATAGATGAAATTGAATCCTAAGAATAGAATAGGGGCAGCCCATTTGAATGGGCAATCGCTCTCCCTATGAAGAATTTCTTCCTAACATCCAGTCTAAACCTCCCCTGGCACAGCTTGAGACTGTGTCCTCTTGTTCTGGTGCTGCTTGCCTGGGAGAAGAGACCAGCCCCCGCCTGTCTACAACCTCCCTTCAGGTAGTTGTAGACAGCAATAAGGTCTCCCCTGAGCCTCCTCTTCTCCAGGCTAAGCAACCCCAACTCCCTCAGCCTCTCCTCATAGGGCTTGTGTTCCAACCCCCTCACCAACTTTGTTGTCCTTCTCTGGACACGTTCCAGCAAGTCAACATCCTTCCTAAACTGAGGGGCCCAGGTATTTAATCAGCCAAACTTCAAAATAAAAAGATTCAGAATCAAGAGAAATAATAATCCATCATGCAAAATTATGTAATTTCTTTCCTTCTGTCTGTTAGGGCCAATGGCTCTTTTCATAATGTGAAAAATGAGCAGCAACATGAAACAGTTTAAAAAATCTGTGAGATTACATGCAAAAATGTTCATATAACATTGGTGTTTCACTGAAAAGCACTTTGTCCAATTTAGAGAACCATGACTGAAACTCAGAAACGTACTGCTGAATTGCTCGGGTCTTTCTATCAAGCTAATTAGAATTAGGCTAATTAAGTGTACACTGTGAAAGCAAACAACAATAAATAAAATAATATCTTAGCCATAAGGAGCTAAATTCTTAACATGAAATAAGTGCAAAGGGCAAAAGACTTTGAAATTACAGTCAGGCCAAAACTTCATCTAATGTCTTTAGTCCAACACAGGTAAAAAGCAGATAGAAGATGGGATCATCCCATCTGCAGAGAGGGAAGAGGGAAGAGGGAAGAGGGAAGAGGGAAGAGGGAAGAGGGAAGAGGGAAGAGGGAAGAGGGAAGAGGGAAGAGGGAAGAGGGAAGAGGGAAGAGGGAGAGGGGAGAAGAATAAATCAGGTTGGAAGAGACTTTCAAGATCATCGTGTCCAACCCATCATCCAAAACCATCTGATCAACTAAACCATGACACCAAGCACCCCATCAAGTCTCCTCCTAAACACCCCTAATGGTGGTGACTCCACCACCTCCCCAGGCAGCCCATTCCAATGGGAAATCACTCTCTCCATGAAGAATTTCACTTGTGTTATATAAAACTAAATTCACTATAAATGCGTATGCACAGAGACATGTACACACACACAAAGTAAGACAGTGGGGGATGCAAAAACAGCGTTATAGCAAAGTCCATCCATGAACATATATGGTCTATAAATTGCTAAGAAGCTGCATCTCTCAAAAATAACTTCATTCTCCTTTCCTCTTTCTGGAATAGCTTTGTACTAATATTGATGAAACTAAAACATGAGATTCTGATCATACTGAAATCAGTAATTTCTCTTCAAGAAAACTAATCACATTTTTACTTATATATGTTGCACACTATCACTTATTTTAGGTTATGTGCAATTACCTTTCAAAGTGCATAAAAGTAATGTTTGCAATAGCCTTGGAAAAGTGACTGGCATATGCAGCAATGGATACCATGAAAGTCACCATTTCACACCTTTTTTCCAAGGCTTCAAGAAGATCAACAGTAAATTTCTCTTTATAAAACCTTCACACAGAATTTCAGAATGTACAACATTTTAATGCAAGATCTATCTCATCCCTTACAAGCATGTTTGGGAATGATTTGTCAATAAAAGTGAGAATGATCCCATTTCCTTCAGATGTTATCAATAAATTACTGCAAATTAGCTACCAAATAAGCCCCATGTTGCTGTCGCTAAATGTTTCATTTCCATAAGCTCTTTAGCCATTCACTGCATTATCCCACTGAACTACTTGAGATATGTAGTATTAAAGGTGAGGTACATGTTCATAGAGCCTATTGAATGCTTTCAAAAATAAACACCTAAGCTTTTCATTATTGAAACACAGTTTCTCTCTTTCAACTCTTTAAAAAGGCTATGAAGATTTTAATATTCACAGGATTTACACATAGGTGAAATAATACAAGTATAGTTCTTTGAACAAAAAGACTTGCCATGTATTACAGAGCTCTCTAACACTGAAGCTTTTCTGAAAGGGTTGATTAATCATACTCTTTAAAGGTTATGACACGTTTATGCTCAAACTAATAGAGGCAAAGCTAGTAATTCACAGTTATAAACCTGTGCAAGAGACAGCTCACATGTTGGGACACTTGGTTTTAAATTCTGGACATTTTTGGACCCTGTGCACTGTTTTTCTCTTGAGGGGCCAGTTAATTGGTCTTTAGTGATTTGTGTGCTAATAATAAAAAACCCACAAACAAACAAACCCAAAACCCCTTGCTCATCATTATCTGGATTTGCTTTGAAAAGCCTTCATCATTTAGGTTAACTCAGAAGAATCATAAACTGCAAAGAGTAAGGATAATAATTCATATTGTACTTCTCCTTAGCCAAGATCATAAAATTTTAGGCTCAGTTAAAAAAAAAAAGAGCAATCATCAGAGCATTTATTTAAAACACAGAAATAGGTGTTGACCATAAATACACTGAAGATGTCAACCTAATTTAGAAATAAATATTCAAATGGGTTTTAGTAAATTTCAAACACAGATCTTCAAGCTTTATAGACCAAAAATTTATTCGAGGCAGATTTATTCAAGGCAAAGCAGTATGAAAATCTGCATACAGAGACACCGGATATTGGTGCCATCAACACTGTAGAACCCTCAGAGTAAGCTGTGATGCTTGTGGGCAAAGAAAAGGTTATACTGGCATATGCCAGGTAAAAATTTCTTATGCCAGTTCATCCAATCCAGAATACTGGGACTTTTGATTGATTTGCCTTACAAGCTTTCAAAGCATTTACCCAACAATTATATACCTTACTTCCTCTCTTTCTGCCCTTTCCTTCCACCAAAAAGAATAAAAATTAACTGCACCCATGATTTCACTTTCCCACAATTTAAACTGAGAAACAAGGTGGCAGCAGCTGCCTCCAGGAGAACTGCAGTGAGAAGGGCAGGTGCTGATAAGGTAGAATTTATGCTAATCCGCAAGTGTTCCTCCTGTCCACCCTATGCACAGATTTATTGGAAAGAAAGGAAATCCACATAAGCAGTCTCTGACCAAGGTCTTGGGCTGACAGCTATGTCCTGGGGGCAGACTGGCCATGTCTTAAGCCCTACTAACACAGACCATTTCATAAGTCTTTCTGCAGCAGCCATACAAGCAGGGAGGGCCAGTGCTCCCTCTGAAATCCTCCTTCAAAGTGTCTGATGCATAAGACACCTTGAAGAGAAACTGGAGGGCTACAACCTCCATCTCTCTAGACAGAAGCTAGCAAGGACACAGACCTGAAGAGTCAGAAAAGAAGACTTCTGAGAAAAGAAGGGTAAACCGTTGTGTTTTGTTTTGGTTGGGTTTTTTGTTTGTTTGTTTTTTTTTTTCAAATTTAGGAGCAAGGCCAGAGAAAGCAATTGTGTGTTCTTTGCACAACCACAAAGAGCAGCACAGGTAAGATGGATCAGCCTAAGGTAATTTATAGTTACCTCAGTTAGGAATATTCAATTAAAGCCTTTGAAATGCAGTGTAGGCAGCAATGAAGAGTTTGGCTTCTCTCCAAAAGTAGCTGCACTCAGACCCAGAACCCGGATGGTCTCAGGAGGAGTTAGTGGAATTAATGGCATTACTATAGAATCACCTCACCTGGTCAAAAGCTAGTGCTGCTGCTTGACATAAATTACTCACTATTTAGGTTACTCTTGAGGCACATTTGTAAATGGCAATATTGAATCTCCTTCAATATTCTACATTTGACATAACAGGAGCCATGATAAAAATATGTGGCCTGAGAGTACAGTTAGGAAAATATGAGAATGAATCAGCAGTTTGATTTCTCCCTCTTCGATCCATGCATTTTAGCTTGTTGGGTTTCCAGTTTGAATGTTATTACTATTTAATTATGGCCATAACTACCTGTGTTCCGGTTCCTGAAAGCCTATTTGGCATAACATTGGAATTAGCAGTAATGAGAAAAATACGCTCTTCCATCATCAAGTTTATTACCTTGATGAGTATCTCACTGTAGGAAAATATGAAATGAGTTAATGCACCTGCCTATTAAAGTCATTTCAGGAGATGGCTGAACATATAGGTGGCCTATTAGCTAAAGAGAAATTCAACCTAAGGCCCAAGAGATAAATACAGATATATCTAAAATGTGGATCTATTACAGATATTTCTTACAGATACTCATAGAAAAAGAAAATGTCAGCAAAATTAAAGGTGCCAAAAGATCACTCTAAAAAAAGTTAGGCAATTCACGGGCATTTGGATTTTGCATAAAAGATGACAAGGAGGCTTATATGCATTTTTTTTTTTTGTGCATATAAGGCTTTTTTTACAACTTCCTTGTTGATAATCTAAGTTCAACTATCTGTCACAAAAAAAAAAAAAAAAAAAAAACCAAGAGAAAAAAACACCCTAGCTGGAGATACTGAAACACTGCCTGAACAACAGAGTGAGATTTCTATTTAGTGATCAAAGTCACAGATGGGAACAAAACTTTGGGTAAACTTTAAGGCCTTTGTATGACAATTTGTTTTAGAGAATATTTTCAAGGGGATTACTGTCTCCAGAACTATCTAGAGAAGTGGAAATCAAAAACTGTAATATGGAGATTAGTTTCTTTTTTTTCCTTCTGAACTTTTTGCAGTGTCACTCAACTATTAGCATATAAAGATAGCTAAACTTTATAATGGTAAGTAAATGCAAACTACGAAACTTTTATTTGCCTTATTTATGCTTGCTGAGGTAAATATTGAGAAAAGCTGTTTTACTGCTTAAAAATCACTATTCCCACCAGTTGAGGAATTAGAAACTCTTGTGCTTGCAAGTACACAAGAGTATCATAGACAGTCTAATAGAATTTAGAACATAGAGATGGAGACTGGATTCATGCATTAATCTGCTAAGTAGGGTTTATCTTTGATAAGCTAAAAAAGGACTGTAAAGATCTTCCTAAAATGTTAAGTCTAGCTCCTTCTTCTGAAGATATGATGTCAGCTATTCATAACCATTCTTCTTTTATAAATATACCAAGCAGTATGTTGTAGAGGTTGTTTTGTTTTTTGCTAGTAGTTAGTTTCCTCTAGGTTGTGATTGTTTTGGTTTAGCTCTAGGTTCTGGTTGGTGGTTTTTTTTTTTACTTGAAGTATTTACATTGGAAACTTGTCACAGAATGCAATGACTCAAATGAGAAAAAGAAAACAAAACAAAACAAAAACCCCTTTTCTAATTTCCAGACTTAAATTTAATCACAGTCACTTACACATTTTGTTCTTCTGGTAGCTTTACCTTATTGTGTACCAGCAGGATGTATTTATCAGCAGGAATCTTATTTTCTTCCTAACTCTCCTACGCTATACAAGGCAAGGTTGTAAAAACCTCTGTAATGTGGGCTCTGCAGTCATCTGAATAGTATTTAATCATATGTGTTGCAGTTTGATTTAACTTTTTTTGTTTAAAGCATAAAACCACAACTGAATATGTTATTCTAAATTAGGTGTCCAAAGTGCTACTAATTTCTTACTGATACTAGAAAAACTTTCCTGCTGCATCCAAAGACCACATATGCTTTTTCATATCTGTGCCATGCTGTTAGCCCATACTACTTGATCAACCAGTAATAGAGAGATATGTTCTCCTCAGTTTCTTCTAAGTAATAAGCCCACAACCTACAGCAGAATTGCATGTTATTGGCTTCAAATGACCTTTCATCATAGACTAGAGTGTAATCCCATTTCTATTATTAAAGTTCAACAGCCTTTCTCAATGATATTCCCATGTTCCTCTGAGCTGCTCATCATGGGAAAACCTCCCTCCTATTCTTGTCCTTTGCTTCCTTCTCACAGTGCTATCATCATGAAATTTAATTGACACTGAACCATTATTTATACTATGTACCACATTTTATATTTTAATTTTTTTTAACATAATTATTTAAATAAAGCTATTAAAAATATTTGTTCCTCTTTAACTGGTAACTAGAATTGTAAATTCAGTTATTAACTCTTAATTGCCTCTTAGTATCAAATGGTTCTGGTCCTCACCAGGTAAATTGATACTTTACTTTTATACCAAAACAGATGTTAGCTTTTCCTGAGAGTATCTATCCAAGTTATTTTATTTTAAAATATTCATTTAATCTCTTTTGTGATAATATTGGTGGAGTTGGAGGCTGAGTGTACTCAGCTAACACTGTAAAAGAAATCTTCATTATTACCCAACACTAAAGATCTTATTTCTTACTGCAAGCATGAATTTAACGATAATGAATGGCAATGCTTTTAGTGTACTTTCAGACGAGTTTGTGTATCCTTGCAATAAGACAGTAGAATCCAGTACAAATTTGAAACAACATAAATACTCTGGGTTTTTTTTCCTTAGCTGAGATAAATGAGTTCTGATATCTCTACGTACTCTAAAGACATTTATTCATTTCACGCCAAAGTATTTAACTAAGTCAAACCAAGGACACGTCATCTTTAACCCAGTTGTCATTCTCCCTCTCACTTAACAGTCAAGGAGATAAAGAAGAAAATCTGTATGGGATTGGCTGGTCATTAATTGTGCACACAAATATATACACAAATAAAGTCAAAGCATATAAGCTTTAAAAGTAATCTTTTGTTACTCCAAATGATACATGAATTATGCAACATATCTTAAGAATAATTATTCATCAGACAAATCAGATATCAATTGCTGACCATATAAAGATCTTCATTTAAAATTACATTTGCTTTAACACACAGGAAAAAATATAGAATGTGTTTCTGTTTTCAAAGGCAATTAACTTCCTGTAGTATTGGGTTTGTGTCACATGTCCTTACAGAGTTTGGGGATTTTCCATCTTTGTCTTGCTATCCTGTTTGGCAGAAAACACTGACAGACTAATTCATGTATCAGACATGCTGAATAAGAACACTTACTGGCCATATACTTAATTTCCCTACAGCTCTCTGGAAATCTGTTATATCTCTACATCTCTCTGACATTTACAGCTTATTTGTAAACAATTCTGATCTGTAAGGAATCATTTAGAACCAGTTCCAAGATATTTAGAAACATATCCCCTCAAATGAGATCCATCTGGCTGTTCTAAGCCAACATTTCTTTTATGAGCATGTCAGTTAAGCAGATACAATGAGGAGTTTTTAATTCAATGTTTAATATAAGTGTTTGGTCAGCACAGAACACATAGGCTATTCATGTGGGGGGAAATGTGTTGGCCCCAATATAATGTAAGTATATTTGGTTGTCTATTTGCAGTTATGTCTTAATCTAGGAATTTTGCCAAACTAGACACTTTCCAAGCAAAGGTTTGGTCAACTGTTGAATACATACCATCTTCACAGCCTTGTTTTAGCCATTACCATTGAATAAGCACTTCTTTCTACTTCAACCTAATACCACATTTGATTTCAGGAAATGCAAGTCAGAAGTCATATTTGACACTACCTAAATTGTACACCAGATTTCTCAAGTGTCTTTTGCATGCAAAGTGCAGTACAAATCAACATCTGATTTCCTGGTTTCCTTATTAATACTTTCATTTAGTTTTCAATAGGAACAAACCAATCAAAATGTATATATAGACATCCCTCAAATCTAAACAGATGTGTACACTTTCATAAGCACATAATACAATATAGACTATATTCTTTAAAGAGGTGGTGGTTTTAAGCCTCTCTTATTTCCTTTGCCTCTTTCTCAGTGCTATAATGCAATCCTCAGTGTTTGAGCACCAGACTTCAAATGAGAGATCTATTCAAAACACGCACAGACAAAATAAGTGGTTTCCTTAGTAATGGGAACTATGTGAAAGCCTCTGAAACAGCTCCTCCTCCAGTAAGTCATTATGTACATGATCCTTTTTACCCCTCAACTTAGTAATGTAAAGGTTACTTTGCATTTAAATAGAAATACCTCATGAGCACCCACAGTTTTTGGCAGTCAAATAAGAGAGGAGAGGGGAAACATTTACTTCATTCCTAATTAAATAGTTTGATTTTTTAATCAGTAAGGATGTTGCACGTTCCTGTGACCTTTCAATTAATTTTCAGGATCTGCAAGTTGAAAAAAAAAAAAAAAAAAAAAAAAAGAAAGAAATTGTGTAACTAAACTGCTAAGAACTTCACTTCAGTAACCATTGCACTCTAATGGCTTATTGCATTTGCACATCATATCCATGCTGCTCCTTGTCACCACCAAGACAACTTCATAACAATTACCCATGACCACAGTTCAACAAAGCCGTTGATGACATGGGAAAAATTACTATGATGCTTCTTTTAGTCAAAGTAACTAAACCCAAAATGTCTCTATAGTTCTAAAATTTATCTCAGTAACCTTGTTTGAACAGACTTCTAAATCGGCGGTATAGCTCTTATGCAATTATTTTTATGAAAAGCAAATAATCTAGTAGCAGTATTGTTATCAATCCTTCTTTAAATTAAACCACAATAAAATGCAACAAAAATAGCGTTCATTTAGTTTCATTAGAAAAGGTAAGAAATTCACGTCTTAAATTGTGTCCTTAAGGCTTGACATATACACTTGGGAAAAAAGCTCCTTGTCATTGAGCATGTCATATTTGCCACACTCAACAGTGATAACAAAAGAAAAGGGTACTATTGTTTCAGGTAAAAATACTGTAAAATTTCCATAGAAAGGAAAGCAGATATGAGCAAAGAAATTGAGAAAGTCCTCTCTAGAAGGACAGAAATTTTGAGATTTATCATCATCTGAAAGAGTTACAACTGTCAATCAGTATGAAAATTCTTGGCCTTATAGTCAAATCATCACTACCATTATTTTTTCATCAACCTCAGATACATCTTTGCTCAAAGGTATATCCCATGCACATACCAGGTCCCGTAAGCAACAGGCAGATTCTCATGAAGTCAACAAGGTCATCTCAGTGTTACAGGTCTACCATTGACAGAATTCCAATAAATTATATCCAATTCCTATAGGTTACAGATAAAGTGAGATATCATCAAAGGTAAGGTATAAACTTACTGAGCTGAAATAATTTTAAAACGGAATACATACACTGAGCTTGATAACCAGTTTTCAGATCCCATATTTCATCTAACTAATCCAGCTGCACATAAGGATTCTCTAGCTGTTTTTCACTACTCCATCTTCATTAAGATTCCTACGTGGCATAGCAAGGTTGTGGTTGCTATGTGTGACTCACTTCCAGCTTTCAGCAGATGCTGGTATGCCAGAGATTCTTGTCTATTAAAACAGAGCCAGGGATGAAAACTAGAAGAACTTGGATATTTGTCTGAGTTGGGCTCAATAGGTATAAAACATGATAAGATTTTTCAGACCTCAGGCCATTCCTGAAGAAGACTAACTATAGCTCTGGGACCTATCATGAACCTAAATCTTTTGTCCTTTCTGTTTTGTAGATAGCCATTGATACATAAATAGGTAAATTTGCTAGAAAATGCAAAATACCTTTTATCACCAAGATGAGCATCAGCTTGTCACCACTGCTTTCATTCATCCCCATCACATACAATGGAATGTGCCTGTACTCTATGACTTTTATTATACTGTTCCATCTTTTGTTAAGTTATGTAGCACCTGCTATCTATATAGTTTTTAATAAAGTAACTGGTGGTTTGTGTAAATGTGAACTTTCCCTTATGTGAAATTCTTTACAGTTTCATGGCCTAGGTTTATTTCCATCTGCTTCATCTCTATCCTATCTAATCTAACTCCGAGATCTGATAAAAGAAATTTGGTAGGAGGTTAAGTAATCGGAGCATGACACTTTCCATGCAGTACAACTGTATGGAACACTCTCCATACAGTACACTTTCCATACAGTACAACTGTACTTACTGTATTTAGAAACTTGAACTCACTGGCAACAAGCCTTTCATCTTCCAAAATGACAAAGAACTGGAGCCAGAAATGTTGCTTTTGCTGATCACTGAAAAAATAATTCTGTTTCGGAAGGATACATATTAATAAAAGTTACTCTTTGTCTGTATGGAAACATAGGCTTTAGGAACATGTCAATAATTGTCATAACAGCTAAAAATGTGCCTGACAGTGTCAGGTTAAAGGCACTGCAATGAAAATGCTGGTAGAACAGAACTGCAGTAAGTGGTAGCACTTTTTTCTCTCTTCCAGGCAACTCATGCAATGACAACCACCTATAATTAATAAGTTAATTAATACCTTAACTGATGATGCCACAAAGCAGTCTTCTTTCAATCTGAGCAATTCTGGACCTTCGCTCAGATAGCAATACTTGCCCACACTTCACTCAGACGATATACTACAGGTATGCTTTACAGAACTGGCGAAAATTGATCTGCCAAACATCATCTCCCTTTTTTTTAATTATTGTTTTGGGTTTTTTTTTAATTCTAAAGGCTACAAGAAGAAAGTGCAAAGAGCCACAACTGAGTACTCTTCCTTTTAGCTATGGAGCCTGAGTGACCAGAATAGGAGCGCATGTACATGAAGTTATTACAAACGTGATGGCTCTTTTACAGTTGGACAAAATCTGTATGGTTACACACTGAAAAAATATATGTTTTTATTTCCAATCTCTGTCATCTTTGAATTTAAATCAAATAGGTGTGCAATTTTTTTACTTTAACTGCACACTATTCCCATTTTTAACTATACTTGCTCCATTCTAAACACAGCTGTGTTCTCAGAGCATATAAATACTTAAAATGGTTACTGTTAATTCCTGGAATTACATCAAGCCTATGGAACATTAAAGTCGAAGGATACTCCACCTTTCTGTATAATGAAAAAAGGGAAAAGTTTTTAAATCCTCCTCCAGTTTTGAGAAAAATGTAGACACAGAACCACTGCACTTTAATAACTAAGGGGTTTATGCATCGTGTTAATTGTCCATTGCAAACAAATAATTAGCTTATTTTCATGTGCACTCACTAATCTGATGAAATTAATGCTAAATAAATACCTGGAGCTAACCTACATTACTTTCATCATCTGTCTATCAGTCTGAGACATACTTTTCTCTAGCCTTTAACCTAATAAGCTTTATATATAATTCTGGTGAAATAGACTACATAGCTATTTTAAAACCAGCAAGCATCATTGTGAAATCAGCAGGAAAATAACTTAATGAACCTTAATCATCATAATCATATTGGTTATAAAAGATATCTTTGTCCTGCAGACAGTTTTTGGGGAAAAAATAATTCTTTACCATTAGCTAAATTAAAAAATTCAATTATTTCACGTATTTTTTATGAAGCAGAATTGTATTGTGATATAATAACATTTTAACTCATATGTAAATGTATGCCTATCAAGGAGGTACTTTAATTGCATATATAGTCTATCATAAGAACTCACTTTCTTTATTCAAGTATACTTTAGCTGATTTAATTATTTAGCCCTCTAATTATACAGTCCATACCAATCAACCAAAATGAAGTACTTCTATAATCTTGCATGTCAAATCACTGAATATGTTTTTGCATGACTCGTTTTGAATGAACTACAGTAAGTACTTGAGGTTAGGGACAAAACCCAGGAAAGCTTTCATGTAGGGCAATGGTAGTCCCTACCTACTCCCTTTTCCCCGATCTTCTGTTTCTCCACCGGTTCAGATAATAGAAGAGCAGTATTTAGTTGGCTTTAGCAATTTTCATCTTTTCAATTTTGCCCAAACTTTTTGAAATTTTCTAATCTCTTACTCCACCTGCCATCCCAACAGGTTTACGCCTTTTCTTTGGGACAGCTGTGATGGATTTCCCTTTTTCCTGTGAGGGCCAGCATGGAAAGAATTCTTACTTCTCTGGCTTTGGGCTGTGCTTCCATAACACATCCCAAGTATTATCCCATCAGATGCGGGCCATTATGTTGTGCATCAGGGAAAGCTCATAGGTTCACTTTGGGAAATTCACAATGGTTTGTATTTGCAGCTTGTGGTGGTGAACATTAAATACTACCAGAAACTTCAAGAGCCACCTTGTGGGGGCAAAGGCGAGACAAGTTTTCACCAACGAGCCCTGAGGTTACAGAAAGGAAGGTATTGTGACATCTTTCTGGCCTGAGATGTTCCCTGTCCACACCCCAGGCAGGAAGACCTAAAAAGCAAGCAAAGAAGGGTCAGCCCCCACTGTTTTGGTTATACTTCCATAATTCATATTAAAAAAAAAAAAATTAATTCCCATAATAAAAGAATGCGAGGAAATGAAAGGCGGCCTTTCTCCTACCCTGCAGTATTTCACATACCTGCAGCCTGTCACGTAAATGCCATTATTGTATATACCAGGCAGTCCTGCCCTACCTCAGTTTATGAAAATTGAACAGCAGACATTATTAGAAGTTTCCCCTGTACATAGTTTAAATGCAGTATTCAAAAACTTGAGGCAAAAGGGACAAAAAAACCCCCAACCCTGCTGTATTACAGCCACATTGAAAGTATTAGTCTGTTGAATAGGACTTGTTTTGCAAAATTTGCCCTAACCATTTATGCCAAACTGAAATGTATTCAAAAAGTTGTCATTACTCATATTCACTTTTCATAATAAATGATTTTATGAAATGTAAAAAATGTAAAAAAAAAAAAAAAAATGCAGTCCACAGCCTCAGCTGCAAAGTAAACTGAAATGATACACAGTATTCATAAGTTAGCAACCACTACAGCTACTGCTGTTTCAAAAAGTACATTAATTTGCACTGTTTACTAACCTTCAGAAAAGTTTCATACTATTATTAGACAGGACTGAGAGCCTTCTTTCAAACAAAGCAGAAGTGTGAAGTGAGAACCACATCTCACTTCAATCCACTAGAGGGTGGCCTGCCTCAATCAGGGCTGGAGTACTGAGCTCAGGCAAGGTATCCAACATTCCCTTCGGTTTGACCTGTTGATAACCAACTCTTTGTCTTTCACTATTACTCATCTTCTGTTGCAGAGTAATTTCCTTTATATAAAACAGTATGTATCATTACAAAACCCTTTTCCTTACTACATCTGTCTCATTTATTGTTTTGTGTATCTGGAGAACGGATGATGCATTTGAGTGTATACTTCCCTTAAATTGAAAACTAAACCCATAAATTATTTCACAATTTGTACAACCTTCACAGTTTGCATGCCCTTTGCTCACGGATACACAATAAACTGGAAAAGAAAAAAAAAAATCACTGAAGAGTATGGCACAAAAGGAGAAAGAAGAAAGAAAGGAAGAAGGGAGGAAGGAAAGGAAAAATCTGTGCACTCCATTGTTTATACAATTAGATAGCCATTTAAAAAAAACCAAACAACAACAAAAAAAAGGAGAGAGATTGAAAGAAATTGACTTTAGCTAACCTGTTCCTCAGCTTATTCTGAATTTTTCTTTCTCAGGGAGATGTATTATTGCTCTTAGTTTCTACTGACAAATCTACACAATAAAATTTAATATTTTATAAAATTCGGAAAAGGAGGAATATGAAACATCCTTTACTTTCTTAACCGGGTGGGGGAAGGCAGCAAAATTGGTGGGGGGAGCATTTTTCCTGAATTGTTTCACCATGCAGTATCCTCTGAACTACAACAGCATTCACAGAACTTCAGAACTTCAGTGATCTCTAATCAGTTGTTCTGAACACAGATAACATCCTCATATAGCCTAAAAAAAAAAAAAAAAAAAAAAGAGAAATTTAGACCTCCCAGGCTGTTCGGTACAAACACAAAGCATGCCCTGCAACTCCCACAAATCGGAAGAGATATCTGGAAGCGTGCAAAGGCTTGTTCCGTGTATCCGTACCCAGAGCAGCAGTGTCACGTAACAGACAGCTTCCCACGGCCAACCAGGCTGGCGCAGCCGCGCATACTACGCGGCATCTGGGCACGCCAAAGGACTGGCTTCTCTCTGGGGACTGGAAGGGGCTCAGTTATTAATGACCACTGAGCAGGCAGCGCCATGTCAGTGTGACAACCAAGCGAGTGAACGATGCACCACTAACCACCATGGAAACAAGGAGAAATAAGAAGAGCTAGCAAGCATCTCTCTCTCCCCCACCCCGCTCTCTCCCTCTCCCTCCCTCTCTCTCTCTCTCTCCGCTGAATTGCGAGTCTAAGCCAGCCAGGCAGCAACAGCGCTCTGGCAAACGTAAGGGATCTCAGCTGGCAGCACAGAGAGTCTCTCGTGTTGTAGGATATCAATAGATACATCTTTGCATTATATCCTGTTAGACACAGACATGCATATCGACTCTCACACACACATACACGTATGCACATCTATTCAGACTCTGGCTTTAATACAAGTATGTGGCTACCTGAACTAAGGAATTGAAATTACCGAGAAGCAAGAACTCCTCCAGCTCTGAAACTACTCTTATTATAGGGTAAGTTCCTTTTTATTTTCAATTCTATTCTGACTTTTATCTTAACATATAAACTCTCTTCCCTTTCTTCTTTTCCTAAAGTTATTTAATTAAACATATTTTACTTTCTGAATGTAAATACAAATGCAATTTTCTTTTTGTGACAGAGCTAACCTAAATATGCTTGCAACAGTATCAGATTTGCACCTTTGTTAGTTTGAAAGGACATCAAAGGATACAAAATTATAAAGGAAGAATGTTTCCCCTGATGTTTCAGATGCAAAATCAAATTACACAGTTGCTCTGTGTCTTGAAACCAATAAAACAAGATACAGGACAGCCTCCTTTCTTCTCTCCAGTGCTAGACTTAAAGGAAATGCTGTTTATGTCAGGACCTAAAAACCACTGAGCAGCAAGGCTGAATGAACATATCACAAACAGTTACTGAATTTCTGCCAGCCTACATCTTAAGGATTGTGGCAAATGACTTTGCTTAAAAACATCCCCTTTCTAGTCAGAAGGGACAGTGTGAATGTCTGATTACAGATGCAGCTGGAACAGACGCGTTAGGTAAAAAGGCTCACATTAAGCAGAAGAGTTCTAATCTTCTTTGGTAATTAACAGCATCACAGCAGGGTGCCTCTAAAGTATATTTTCATGTAAGGAGACTGTTTAAATCCATCACTACAAAAGCTTTGCCTGGTTTAGTATGGGAAGGCTCAGAACTGTTTGCCTTTGCTTTCCATGCCTTTGTTTTCACATGTCTAGTTCGGAGTTCTTGCCCAGCACTGCTGTTCAGAAAGAGAAGAGCCCACCATAGGGGGATGGAGAAGAGAGCAAATGCAAGGGGCTACAGAAAAGACACTAATTTTCTATTTAACCAATATAATCAACATAGAATTCAATACTACCATTAGTGCTGCCTAATGTATTTGTGTTTATGCTTGTGCGTGTCATTTCTTTCATGCAGTGTAACAGTACCTCAGTACCCCTTCAGATGAAAACATAGTCTGTAAAGTCCATCAGCATGGATCTGTGATTCATGTACCAGTGAAAGCCAGAGATTTTACTTTACACCATGAAAAAGACATGTTTTCTACCAATGGCATATCTCAAAGTGAAAAAAATACAGCCTGCATTTTCCTGAATATTTTTGTTTGCTTTTCAGCATACTATTTCTGTGTTAAAAACAGCTCAGGATTTGTATTATTTCTCCTACCCCTTTTTCTCGGCCCCCCCCCCCCCCCCCCCCCCCCATCTCCTCACTCCTGGACACTCCTTGGAGAACATCATAAAGAATCTGTTCCTTTGCAGCAGCATGATTATTTGTTTGTAATGTTAGAGTTACAGTATTTTGAGAAACAAACATTGTGAAACAATCATCAACAGATAGCCAGTGGCTGTAAACCTGCCACCTTTCCATAAACGTCAGGAAATGGGTAGCTTAACAATACGTATGGTAAGAAGTCAATTAATTCAGGTGACCTTTTTAAATGGTGACAATAAAGCAGCTCTGACAATATGCCACAGCATTCGATATTCCCTCTGGAAAATGAATGAGCTTAAGAAGAGGTTTCCTTTTCAGAGTACAAAATGAAAGGCATTGAAGCATTAGCTCCTGCTATTGGCAAGCTCGCTTCCTCTATTTCAGATAGTCTATGAAATCTGTTTAAAGCAAGCTGGCTTATTTTATTACATGCACCACAATCTTTGGTTCAATTAATTAAATATTCTGGGTTTGCACACATTGCACATGCATTTTAGTTGTTAAAACAAGAATTTTAAACTACTTGTTTGGATTTTTACAGAATGTGCTATACAATAAGGAGAAAACCTGATTCTGATCTCTTCATGCTATATGCAAAGGACTACTCAGATGAAACTTTTTCCATGTACCACAGTATATGCTCAGCTTTTCTGAATCTTTATCCTTACTCATTTTTAATGTAAAAATTAAGTAAATATGACTAACTTTACACTAATGCACACTGGGTTTTGCCACATATACACTAATGTGCTATTCTAGAATATTATACAGATATGCCAAAGATTTCAGAAAAATGTGATCATTTGAGTCATATATGCACAGAGAAAATATGCTACACATGTATTGTCTGAGTATACAGCATAGACATTCTGAATTAGCAAAGCACTCAAAATGCATGCAGATTGTATTTTGGTTAATACTCCCTCGAAGCTCCTGCAATAATGTTGTAGTGTCAGACAATGACTGGCTGATGTTGTTATGGTAACACCAAAGTACCACCTTTCAGGGTGGTAGATCTGAGCATGGCCTCCAAGCATGCCTGTTTAGAGTACCCAGAATTAGGTGAGTATTTCTCTTTTGCACCAGAATTAGACCAGATCATTTCAGCTATCTGTACTACAGATAAAAAAAAAAATACCACATTTAGTCTCTGTTAACTGATCAAGAATGGACAGCTCATGAAAATACTCACTTCCTGCAAATCACTTGTGATAACTTGTCCCTTGACATTAGCAGATGAAATTACATGTTAGCAAGTAGAGCAAACCATTTAGGAGCGTAGGAGCCACTTGCTTTGACTCTTGCCCCTAATCTTTATTATATTAATAATGATTCCACAAGCAAAGCAAAAGCTTTGCTGCTTGGTGACAACCACTCTAAATAGTTGGTGTTCAACAGTAATAGAAGAAGATAAGAGGTAGAACACTGTTTTTCAAGACAAACTCTACTTCTGAAAGAAAGGTCACCACAGAGAATCAGTCAAACCTTTTCTGAACTATAGGTGTATGATTTTAGTGAATTATGTTACTTCAATATTTTAGTTAATTCATATATTCTTCCTTCAGCTAGTACCATTAAAAGATGAAGGAAAACAAAACTGTTGAGGCATTGCCAGAAACTATCTTAGTAAATCTTTCCACTTTAAATTCCACAAATTCTCCTTAATATCAACTAGTAAAAGCTGACAAGGTAATTTCACACTTAGCACTCAAGGAACTATTTTCTGAAGACCACAAAACAGGCAGCATCTAAAATTTTTATTTTTCATAACAGTCTTCAAGACCTCGTACTACTTTAAAAAGAATACTACTTCTCATTCCAATGATACAAGAAGCAATTAAAATCTTTTACTGGAAGGGAAAAGCCAGTAGAATTTGAGAAGAAACAGTAGTGACAGATGTCATTAGAAAAGTCATTAAACACATTAGTATTAAGAGAAAAATCAATATTTTTCATTACAACTGTAATGTAACTGTAAAAACTAATTACTGTGCCTCTTACTTATTCAACTGGTCACTCCACAAACTGTTAACTGCTGAAATGACATTGTTCATAAAGAACTTCCCTTAACACCCTTGAAGTCAAAACCTTCATCTAAACAAACAGTCTGACCTTCAGTGTTATGCACAAAATCTATAAATGATGTCATCAATGTTTCCTCAATAAAATCATATCCTCAACTGACCTGAGCTGATAAAGTTCTACTGGCAAAGCACATGGAGCTGTACTCATCTACACCAGAAATGGACAGCATTAAGACTTTGCCACTTTGGGTTCATTGTGGAGTAGATAAGAGTGACAGCTGGTGAGAAAGAGCATTTTCATGAAGGTGAAATAGAAACTACTTTAGCTTGATCCAATTACCCCCTCCCAACAGGATTTCCTGTTCTTTATACATGGAAGACAGTGCTGTATAAATCAAACATAATAGAAAGAACAGCAAATGTGCTTGTTTTCTTCTTTCAATATTTAAAGACATTCTAGTCATATGAATCAAAGGATAGATCATTTGATAAACAGACTAATATTTATCATGCTCATTTACTTCTATTTTATGATTTCTTAGTTTTAATGTACATACTGCTGGAAGAACAAACTACTAGTGTGCTCCCAACCCTAGCATTCCCAAACCCATTTACTGGTTTTCTGCACAGCAAACACAAATGAGGGAGAAGTTTAATGTCATAAACTTTACACTTTACAATGTATTTTTGAAACAATTATACTTCATTTTAAAATAATCATTCTTCACAAAAGATTTATCTCAGTAAAAATCACTCTCTCAGCTTTCCTGTTCACTGTAACAGCTTAGCCAAAATCAGTAACACTAATGCAAAGAAAATAAGAAATAAGATCTCTGTATTTCTGTTATTTCTGTTCTTGAATTTATTAAAATATCTGCCCCAAATTTAATGGTAGCTTAACTCTACTTACCTCCAAATTAGAGTAGAAAAGAAATTTTGCTTCTTTTTTACTTTCAACTCTCACAATCTTAGTCAAACTGGGAAATGCTTTTTGACAAAATTTGCACAAAATAAATCATTTAGCCATTTCCTTTCCTGCATCAGCATCCGTATTTAAATGTAAACACCACAAAGTTGAATAAACTACTATAGATACTATTTTAAAAATAATATCTACTGATTCTTATTATTACCCCAAGACTCATTTACTATGAGGCAAATAATAAGCACTCTTCCATGAAAACATTTTAAAGTCTCTAAAACATTTGGTATGAGAAAGGCAAACATCTTAAGTTTAGCTGTACAAACAGTTACAGAGAAAAAAAAGATTGGTTATACAATTCTCTGCTCAGGGATCAGACAAGTTCAGAAATAACTTGTTGAATAAATTACAGAATAATAAACCAGAATAAACATCAGGTAATAGCTCACACAAACAGCAATTTTTTAATGACCAGAGAACAGCCATCATCCTGTATGGGAGAAGATGAGTCTCCTAATAGTCTTTACAAAAGAAATATGATGGTCAGACATTACTAGGGTTTTTCTAGTATGGTCTGGAGAGGTTAGAAAACACCATGGCTAACAAGCAGGTTGGTTAGATTTGGCATCCTCGTGCAAAACTAAATTGTCATCATTATTCAAGACAGCAGGAGACATATATCCGTGACTTGGGAGGCACTTAAATAATTGCAAATGTTTAACTTGTTCCCTGAATAAGGGTAAAGACAAACGCCTCCTATTTCTGCTTTACAATAGTGGCAAACTATGCTGAAAATGGAGATTTACATGTCACTATTTGTATCGTATTTATGTGATTTATTCTGTACCCAAAGTCCTAATAAAATTGTTCATTTTGACAAGAATATTTTTTATGCAGAGAAAGGGACTTTTCTCAAAGATATTAGCAACTGTCATGGTAGCTGTATATTGAAGGACTAAAGACATTTCTTTCTTTATCCTAAGCTCATTCCCATTGCCAAGTTCTCTCAAGTCCCTGAGCTTCCTCTCTCCCCTGGAAAGCAGCTTTCTTTAGATGCCATGTCAAGCATCAGCAATTTTTGCAGATGACACTTAACAGTGAGCTAATTCACAGTGTTTCCACCAAAGTGCAGAATTACCTGCTGAGTTCCCTACACCAGCTGGCTCCATGCTTCAGGCCACAGAATGAACAGAGATGCAGGAGAGTCCACTCTGCCCAAGGCTCCCATGAGGGCTGAGCCTTCCACAAAAGCTTCTTCCCTGTGTAACAACAGATCCAAGCCCACTGCACAATATGAAAGATCTCTTGTCCATGTGTCCCATACAGAAATCAGATAGTGCTTTAAAAATTCTTCCTCCCTCTCCATTGCAAAACTGTGTTTCAGAAACAATACAATGAATTTAGAAAGCATATTATTTTCCTTTTATCAAATTCTAAACAAATAAAACAGCCTTTCAGTTTAAAAAAAAAAATACAATTATAGTCAAGTGGTGCTTCATTAGAACTGTAGCTGGAGAGACATTATCTGCACAATGTCCATTTAAGACCAGTTTATAATAAGCCAGCGTTACTTAGGTTATCATCTAAGTGTACTACTAGTTTATCTTAGATATATTCAGGGTGTTACACCTTTTTGAATATGTATTTCTTTTTACACAGGATACATCATGTACTTTCCATTAAAAAAATAAAAAAGACAACAGAGACTGCACAGTAGCTATTCCATGACACTTGTTTGGCCAGTTACTTGCTGGCAAGCCCAAATACAAAGCTAAAATTCTACAGCACTTGAGAGAAGTAGAATGATTAATGGCCATTATACCAGTTGATACAGATATCCTTATGAGGTGATAGAAGACAAGATGAGGTAATTGCAAATATAATGATCTGTTAAGTTAGAAATCTTTGTCTGAATAGCAATTTCACCCAGCATGTGTAATTCAGACAACATATTCTTCTCAGTGTTGCTGTGATCTAGATTATCCAGTCATCAATAGTGTGTCAGACAGACATTCTCAGTCATTTCGTTCTTATTGTGAAATAAGTGGCAAACGGGATATTCAATATAGTACTCTAGGGTTATACTGTAAATCCAAACTCAAAAAAAAAGGGGGGTGGGGGGTGGAAGTACTCTGTCTTTCCTGGGAAGAAAGAAAAGCTGTGGAACTGCACAGCAATAATTCTACATTTTCCACTTTCATAGATCCAAGAATACTTTGCGTGTTTGGACACACATCATATGAACACTATGCTCACTCTAATAGGAAGCAATTTCCTTAGATATTTGTGCAGCCATCATATGTAAAATAGTACATCTTCATACCTAAACTTGATATCAAGGACAAGTCTTAGTATACTTGGACAATATGCTCACCACTGCTCTATTTCAGCAGCAGTTAGGAGAGTCAATGCATTCATGTTCACGCAGGTATAGATGCTTCCATGCCTTTAAAGGATAATAAAAACCAGATACTAGTTTTCATTCTATGACAGAGACACTCATTTTATAACAAATTCTGTTATTGCTGACCAGAGGGGGGAGGGGAAAGTGTGAAAGACATATTAAGCCAACTTTAAAATATGAATCAAAGAAAATCTGATCAACTACAACTCACCATATGTCCACAATTTTGCCTTATTGGCCACAGATACTAAATCACCCTCTCCTGTACCTCTAAAGCTGGTGACACTGTGTATTGCTGATGATGTCTGATGTGTTCAAATACCTCAGTAAAACCAAGCTGGATCAAAACCATTGTCAGCCTCTCACCTGATATTTTTATCTTTCATTCCTTGCTAATTTTTTGCTAATTGTGTTTGTTTTCACTTTCCCATTAACATGGTTTTAACACAGTTTTGTGTAAAAGTAAGTATAATAGAACTATCAGCTAAAACGAAGCAAATTAAACTATTACCATTAAAATTTCCATATTAAATAGAACAATCCAGAAACCTTTCACAGATGGTCCTTACAACTGCCATTTTTAAGCATAATTCTACTTCCATTTGTGGTAAATGGCAAAATTCCCATTGATGTCATCGGATACAGTAGGGCCTCATAAATGTTTTTTCTCTTTGCTTTTTGATGTTTCCATCATTTTTCTATCTAGAAATACAAAACTCATTACATTGCTTCATTTCCATTCAGCCAATGAAGTAAAAGACAAAATTAATGCTTTGAGAACTTTTCTTCTTGTTTAGAATATGCAAATATTTCTTGTTTAAAATACCTTAATTATTGCACATCCTCTGTCTAAAACATCTAGATGGAGATCTAAAACTTTCTAAAAACCAAGATTTCTGATAAAAGGGAATCTACCTTGCCAATTACAAAAATCAATGGAAATCATAGTCCATAGTGCCTACAAAAGCTGGTTAGGTAATTTTTCAAGTACCACCCTGTGAGAGACACTGGAATCAAACCTAGCTTTCAATTTATGGTCAAATGGAATTTAATTAAGCAGAATTATACCAAACATTTGGCAACTACTGTGCATTTTGGCTTGCCTCTGTGGAGAAATAGTAATGTTCAGAAATAACAAATAGCATATCATCAGTCTTGATGAGGAGAAACAAACATCTTCAGTATTTAAAAATGCACCTTATCTTGAAATATAAGTCATAGACATTAAAATTATGTTTCCTAATGGAAACACATGGTCCTCACTGTAACTTTTTCCTCCTATTTATATTTCACTTGTCTGCAGGAAACATTTTTTTCACAAAGGATACTAGTGTTTACATGACAATGAGGAAAGTAACACATTTTGTCCAAAGTGCATGGACATCAAAAATGTATTCCTATTTCTGTCCTTAGTAGCAGTAGGAGTTCAACCTAATGCTTCAAGCATTCACAGGGGCAACTTATTATAAAACTATGGCTTTTTACTCTTTAGATATATGGGTTAACTCTCAACTTAGAATTTAGTGTGAAACTGTTCATGATTGATATCCTATTTTCTCCAGTTCTACTCCAGAGCCATGTGCCTTTCTCTTGTCCATTAATATGTTATATCTCCTGGAAAATTAAAGAATATGCTGTGATCCTCTGATACTCAGATCTTTACATTTGCTACATAAAGCCACTCTCTCAAGTCTATCAAACAGTTGTCTCATGCTGGAGTTTGGCTATTCTTAAAGAATGCTCAATTCACCTATAGTTAGCATGTCTCAAAAATTCTGTTTTGTTAATGATTGTGCAAATTTGGAAGTGTATGGATTCAAACAAAACAGAACACAATCCCTTGTAACTATGTATTTGTCAAAAGGGTTCTGAAAGTCAGAGAAAGATTTCTCAATTTGTATTCAGGTACTTACATAAAAGAGCTTCCTTTGATGAAGTTTGCATTTTAAAGTTGACATTGCCAGTGCTCCTGATGCTTTCAGAGGCTTCTCAATGCAATGCAAACCAAGTGTCTTTTTTAAGGCATTTAAATATTGCCTTCAGTAGGTATCATCTAATAATAAACTATAAGTAGAAGAAAGAAGTGAAATTACATGGAATTTCAAATTCAGTTGCTTAAATGTTGAATTACCCATACACTGTCCAAATTCTCAAGTACATTTGGGGTCCTTGGTCTTCTCAGTTAAAGTAACATATACAGAATCCTATATTTGGAGTTGACATGCTTGGTGGTATGCCAACACAGGTCCTGGCCTTCTGTCCCAAACTGAAATATCTTTCGCTCTTTAGAGGGGTAGAAAACTGATAAATTTTCTGGTTTTCAAATGTTGTTCTTCATCACTGCTCTGACTGTCCACAGGTTTACCAAAAGTTCACAGAAGAAAGAAACAAACAAAAACAAAACACACACAAAAAAACCAAAAGCCAAACAAAAACCCCAAACAACTGGATTAAGTTTTTATAGTCATTACTTTGTTTTAAATTTGCTGTATGTATTAGTTCTTCAAATATCTTAAGCTACTATGTCAGTATATAGGCCCCAGCTATGGCACAAAGACATAGAAACCGTTACCAAAAACATGAAGACAGAATAGAATACATAGAATACATAGAATAAACCAGGTTGGAAGAGACCTTCAAGATCATCGCGTCCAACCCATCAACCAATCCAACACCACCCAAACAACTAACCCACGGCACCAAGCACCCCGTCAAGTCTTCTCCTAAAAACCTCCAGTGATGGCGACTCCACCACCTCCCCAGGCAGCCCATTCCAATGGGCAATCACTCTCTCTGTATAGAACTTTTTCCTAACATCCAGCCTGAACCTCCCCTGGCGCAGCCTGAGACTGTGTCCTCTTGTCCTGGTACTGGCCGCCTGGGAGAAGAGACCAACATCCGTCTGTCTACAACCTCCCTTCTGGTAGTTGTAGAGAGTAATAAGGTCAACCCCGAGTCTCCTCTTCTCCAGGCTAAGCAACCCCAGCTCCCTCAGCCTCTCCTTGTAGGGCTTATGTTCCAAACCCCTCACCAACTTTGTTGCTGTTCTCTGGACTCGAATTGATAAAAGGTTTATACAAACACATATCATACATGCCTGGCACAAATATGGCAACCCACCACAGAAACAATAATCCTTAGGCTGAGATTTTATCTATCTACAAATACTCTTTGACAAGCATATAAGCCACATATGCTTATATTTAATCTCTCATGTAGAGGTTAGCCAAACTTTCAAAAGGTTTGAATAGAATTTATGGATGTCATCTGTTCAATCATTCATTAAAATGTAGGTATTTTAATAGAAGCAACAGAGAATAATCAAAGATAAGGAAAATGTTCAATTCCATAAAAAAATAAATTTAGTATTACTTTAAAATAAATTTTGTTTGGCATGTCAAAATGCAGTATTGAATCCACACAGATCAGCTGTAATCTGTGTGAAATGGGATGGTCAGAGCACAAGATTAGTAAATCCTACATTGCAGCTAGTAAGAGTCTCTAAAACTTGTTTTTGCCTTCCATGAATTAGTCTGACGTAACAACTTCCTGCTTTGAGCAGGAGGTTTGACTAGAGACTTCCTGAGGTCTCTCCCAACTTGAATATCACATGATGCTATGATCATCTCAGTGGAGAGACTCTTTCCTCTGCTAACATTGTCTTCTGTGTCAACCTACAGCACCACTACCCTCATCAGAGCCCCTTTAAATGTGTTTGTATGACTTAATCAGATTAGAGCAATTAAGATGTTACCAGAGGTTAAAGGCACTGTCCAATCTGTCTTTCTACGTGTTTTGAGTAGAGTCTCTAAGCCAGTGGTATGGAGTTTAAACTTTTGAGAAGGCAGACTGTCCGAAAGACTGCTAGCTGCTAAAAAAGGAAATAAAACTCCATTTACTCACAATGCAATATTTGCTGTACTGTTACCTACTATTTGACCACATCCCAGCAGGATACTCAAAATTGTTTAAATACCTTTTTATCTTGTTTAAAATTCTTAAAATAACACACTATATTTATTCAGATAACAGAAAACAACTATTTTCTAGTAAGAGAGAACAATTCCCAGAATCACTAACATCTTAATTTGCAATCTGTCTGTTTCTGTTCAGCCAGGTGGTTCAGTGTATTCCACAGATTCAAGGCTGAATACACCACCATTTTTAAAACAGGCTTTAAAATGCAGCATTAGCAATCATGAGAATAATCATTTCATATTAAGCTCTAAACTTTGACTTTCACTTCCCAGATGTTCTTTTACTTCAAGTAGTGAATATATTTAAGCTGTTAAAGTTCTCATGCAATGGGTTTCATGAAGAGTGATTCTATTGAGAAATCTTGCCAATTTGGAGCTATTATTTGTGCTAACTTTCACATAGTTATCTCCAGTATCAAGATTCATCTAGTAATTACTTCTACCAGAGTAATTTCATAAACATGAACTAGTCAACTAGAGTTGCCTGAAATTTAGCAGATCCTAATAGAGATGATTAATTGCACACTATTTCTAGTCCTGATCTTTGAAAAAAAGACATCACTGTGTAAAGGATGACAAACTAGAATCATGCTATACTATATGTAACTTCACATAGCCATGGAGTGTAAATCAGAGCACAAATAAGCTGCAGCAATAAATTCCAGCACTTGCTCTACTTTTATCCAGTGAAAAACATCAGACATCCCTTTCAGTTCTAAGGTCGGAATGTGCATAATGTCATTGTCATAAGATTTACTTAGTATTTAAATTTGGAGGGAGGGTAAGAAGTTCCTTAAAGTATATTTCACTGCCATATTGTGCAGGCAGTTTTAATTTCTGTTCTTTAGCAACTCTCAAAAAACCCAAATATGTTAATCACTGGTATTACATCAACTCTTCTATTCTATTCTAACTCTTTAAATCAATATTCCAACAAAAACATACTGTAAATTCAAAAGTATGAAGCAAAAAGAAGTTTTAGAAGTACCAAATATTTCACCAAATTATTACCAACACAGTGTTACAGAATATTTTTAGCTATGATCTTTATATTTGCCTGACAAAGTCCACATGTTGCATTCACTGGGGTGAAGTATTTGAATATAATTTAAAACAGATTGTTAATGATACCTTATAAAATTACCTCCTTTTAGAATGATGTATTTCTCATTATGCAATAACATGCAGAATTCATTGTCAAACAGTTTACAACAACAACAACAACAACAAAAAGGCACAAAAATGTTTGCCTTAAGAACTCTTCCTGTTTAGGCCCTAAATTGGACTTGAATGAACAAAGTAATCTAAATTGGACTTGAATCATAGAATCATAGAATCAGTCAGGGTTGGAAGGGACCACAAGGATCATCTAGTTCCAAACCCCCTGCCATGGGCAGGGACACCTCACACGAGATCAAATGAGCAATGAAATCTTATCTTTCCATATGCTTGCTGGCTTTCACTCTGACACTCAGGTTCAAAACAGAAAAGAGACTTTTAACAGAAAATTTGGCCAATTACAGGAAACCATGGTTAGATGCAAAGAGCAGCTTTTCAAGTTTGATTCAGTTTCTGCTTATGTAGCCTGACAACCACACCCACCAAACATGATCAGCACTTACAGCAACCAGAGCTATAACTTATTGTAAATATAGATAGTCTGACAGGGCAAAAAAAACTTTAGCAGTTGAGTTCCCTCCTGAGCCATGCAAAATTCAAGTCTATGGGAGATTCAAGGTAAAAACTGAAGCATATATAATTCATTGTTATGAAAATATCACAAATCATAAAGGAAAATCATAAAGAACAAATCGAGAAGATGATACTGCTTTCCACATTGCCAATTTACATGTGTTATATTCTTGGACTTTTTCTGCAAAATGCACAAAAAAAATTGGTTACCCTAGTAACCGCCACATGTTACTCAGTTTATTTATGAGATACAGAGCAGCCTATAAAAGAATAATACTGTACACTTTTATCAGGATCTCTCAGCACCACAGAGAATTGGGAATGAAGTGTCACATGTACATGGTATTTTCTCAAAGTTTTAAGTAGGCATATTAGAGAAAAAATAGCTGTATATATTTTGCATGTATCTTTTTGCCACCTCAGTTTCTTTATTCCTTTATGTGTAAATCAAAACCAAAGATTACATGTTGTGTGGAGAAAAAAAAAATATATACTCTGGCCAACCTGAGAGGTCTTTTCTGCATCTTCTTTTTCTCATAGTCTTATAGACTTCTGTACTAAACAAGTAACACTTTCTAAACTTCTTTAATGATGTAGGAGATATCATACAGTAGTACAGCATAATCATACAGTAGAGCTCCAGTTCTTACCATGTTTCAAAAGTTAAGGTTTAGTTCGAAGTCAGAATTAAAGCATTCACCTGCACTCCCTTCACAAATTGAAGTGATATCCTTGTTGCCTGCCTAGGTCCTATATAATTAATGAGGAGGTATCTCTCAAAAATAGTACAAAAATACCCTGACCATGCTAAAAAAGGGGGGCAAATGGAGTTTATTTTTGAAGTCTGGAGAAAGGCTTCTGTGTTCACTTAGGATTCAGAACCCAGGTCCAAAACATAGACCTTTTTCCAAACAGCCAGACTGAGAATCACACCAAGACTTGTAACTGATAGTGTAGAGCAAATTTAAGCTCTTTCCCCTTGTCCCAGTGTAATTTTTCTGTTTTCCACATGAAAATGGATTCGGATAGAACAGAGGGAAAGCCCCGGGTTAAATCCTTACTCCTCATTCTAAATACAAGATTGTGCCTATTCAGATAATAAAAATATTTCTAAATTTGTACTTGAAACAGAATAATCAAAAATTAAAAAGTCTTTGGATTTATGTAAGCATTTGTATGTTTGACTGTTTTTCCCTCTAGCTATTTTCACAAGCTATAACCAGCAATGCCTGCCTATTTTGCTTGTCTCTGATGATTTTTTCTGTATCATCATTTACCCTAGGAAAGAATACAAAAGCTGAGGAACAGCTCAACAGAAGAAAACATGCCTTGATAACTTTTTTTTTTTATGCAGTTATTAGGGACAGGGATTTTGTAAGACTTCAAAAGAAAGGGATGAGGCTAAAACTGCAAATGATAGTATTGAATTGAAAACAACCAACCAACCTAATAAACACAGTACTTGCAGAAGCCCTGAAGAGGTCAGAAGTTTCAAACAGGTCTGTCAACACAGAACCTTCTCCAATTGTGAGGGCAAATTAATAGAGGCTAATTCTGTGCTTAGGCTTTGGGAAGCATTCAAGCCAGAAGTGACTCAGACATTAATGATGGCTTATGTCTGTGAAACGGACTAAGAGTAACACACAATTTCATATATTCCACACATAAATATGTACATTGAGCATTTCAAATGCTTCCCTTTGGATATATACCCTTTGGACATGTTTGCCTTTGCATATGTACTTCAAAAATCTGTTACAGATACATTAAAATGAACACAGTTCAGTGCAGTGCTAGTCCAGAACACATGCACAAACAAATAAGTAATTAGACTTTTTCAACTCAAAATGATTTACCTTTAAAATAAAATAAAATACTCTTTTGATGCTTAATCAAACTATAGAAATGGAATAGCAGGGAACACAAACAAAAACAAAGGTCTTTTTGTAATCCTTTGGTGCACAATATAGAGTAATCAATTACAAATTAATTGGAGAAAATTTGTTTTGCATAGCATAGAGAAGTAAAACATTAATTCAGAATCATTTGCTTAATGGCATTTCTAATATGTTATGCACGTATTCAGCCTAATTCTCTACAGAATAGAAGAGAATAGAATAGAATTAACCAGGTTGGAAAAGACTTTCGAGATCAAGTCCAACCTATATAGTGAAATACAAAACAATTACCAAGGATGTAAATACCAATAAACTATAATCTACATCTCTATTAAACAAATAAAAGCTGAGTCAAAATACTAGATTATTTTTGGTTTTTTACCAAGGAATATTTAGAGTAGTTATTTGAGTGTATTTAATCCCTCATAAATTAATGAGGGTGTATACTAATTTTATTACATTTAGGCACAACCAGAGCCACTTGACAGTAGAGAGGTTGTACATTGTACCATCTATCTGTATGCAAGCATTTAACTCAGTGGTTAACTCCTATGTTACTGACTTTTTATATGAAATTAATAACTGCTCTAAGTACACTTTCAACAGAAACAAATACTGGTTTTTAACTGTATGAATATATATATGTTTAGAAATTAATATTTTTATTTTTAAACAAAATCCTATTTTTAAAGTCTTCAAATACATCTTCAAGGGAAAGCGCAAACACATAAAGTAATAAAAGAAGAATCTGCATTTTGCAGGCCTTAAGAAAACTAATTTTAATTGGTGACTTGCTGGCTATAAGATTCAATAAATGCCATTCTTGCTCTGATTAAATGTCAAGGCCATAGACATGTCCTTTCAAAGTGAGTGAGCGATCATTTGGTGTGTATAACAAATGTTCCAGATGATTAACCTGTACAATACTTTTCTTATCAATGAATTTTCGTGATCTAAGATCTTAAACTGTAGTTTCTTTATTGTGATATGTTTTGGTTTCATAAATTTAATTTTTATTTTTCACTTCAGAGGCAACTTGATGCAAACCTAACCTGGTTGTGACTTGATCTCTGTCAGTGAAGTGGAGAGGAAGGAGCAGAGATCTTGTTGCTTGTATGTAAAGAGTGGGTTGTGGTGATTTTGGCTTTTCAAATCATAAATGAGATTCAAGAACCTCATATTCAAATTTCTGTCCTCAAGTCTGCTATTTCCATATCCACAGGCATTCTAGTTCAATGTGGTTATCTTAGAAAGATAAGGTTTTTTCTGTCTGTATGCATCTAAGCTCCAGAGGCACTCTACGTACATGTGGTTATCTTAGAAAACGAAGCTCATCACCACAGTATTCTATAATCTATGCCTAACCAGACACAACCAAGCCCTTAGGAATTAACAGACATATCTTAAGTGGCATAAAAAGTCTCTCTCAGCAGAAAAGGCCCCACTGTGCACTGCACTATTCTCTTCAAGTTCTTTGCATATAAGAATTAAGGAAATAGTTTACAAGTATTTCTAGGCATATTTCTTGTACTTTTAGAATTTATAACACAGGAAGATAAACCTAACAAAAAACCAAAAAAATAGCAAAGACAGCATTTGCAAAGGCCACTGAGATGTTTTGGATTATAGTTCAGGACAATATTTGCACTCTTTTTTGTTTCTTTTCTTTAAAATTTGTTAATAAATCCATGTTCACACAAAAAAGCTGTGCAAAATGAATTTTGACATATTACTCGAATTTGTTCAGCTGCAAAGCAAATTCTAGTTTGAATTCAACAAAGTTAATAAGTAGCAGTTTATGAGAAGAGAGTCATTGACTTAGAAAATAGCTCAAACACAAAGCATTAGAGAGAATAAACAGTAAACTCAGAATATCAAAACCCATACATGATATGATTTACTGTATATAGAATAGAATAGAATAGAATAGAATAGAATTAAACAGGTTGGGAAAGACCTTTGAGATCATGTCCAACCTATCATCCAACGCTATCTCATCAACTAAACCATGGCACCAAGCACCCTATCCAGCCTCTTCTTAAACACTTTCTGTGATAGTGACTCCACCACCTCCCTGGGTAGCCCATTCCAATGGCCAATCACTCTTTCTATGAAGAATGTCTTCTTTACATCCAGCCTAAACCTCCCCTGGTGCAACTTGAGACTGTGTCCTCTTGTTCTGGCGCTGGTTGCCTGGGAGAAGAGACCAACCCCCACCTGTCTACAACCTCACTTCAGGTAGTTGTGTTCCAAACCCCTCACCAGCTTTGTTGTCCTTCTCTGGACATGTTTCAGCAAGTCAACATCTTTCCTAAACTGAGGGGCCCAGAACTGGGCACAGGACTCAAGGTGTGGCCTAATCAGTGCTGAGTACAGGGGCGCAATGACTTCACTGCTCCTACTGGCCACACTGTTCCTGTCATAGGCTAGGATGCCATTGGCCTTCTTGGCCACCTGGGTACTCTGCAGGCTCATATTCAGCCTACTATCCACCAGGTCCCACTCCCAGGTCCCTTTCTGCCTGGCCGCTCTTCCAGGCACTCTGACCCCAGCCTGTAGCACTGCATGGGGTTGTTGTGGCCAATGTGTAGAACCCAGCACTTAGATGTGTTAAATCTCATGCCCTTGGACTCTGCCCATCCGCCCAGCCTGTCAAGGTCCCTATGCAGAGCTCTCCTACTCTCTAACAGATCAACACCTGCCCCCAGCTTGGTGTCATCTGCAAACTTACTGATGGACTCAATACCCTCATCCAGATCATCAATAAAGATACAAATTGCTAAATATTTTTTTTTTTAAGGCAGATAAATGCTTAACAAAATAAAATAAAATAAAAATTATTTTTTTAAATAATCCATGCAGTTACATTCTGTAATTCAAAACTGGCAAGTGAAATCTACTACATAGTACAGCACAATGCAGAAAGGGAGAAACATTTATAACTCAAAAAGTTAGAACCTTAGGCTAGAATATAAGATCTTTCCAATTATGTGAGATAAAAGCTGCACTCTCATAGTAGGCTGATGGCATGATAATTGCTACTTTCACTTGTCTCTTTGGAGCCTAGGAAGGACAGAATTCTCATTCTTACCATATGGGTCCCCAGTCACCCATAAAACACATAGCCTTAGTTTAAGCAGAAAAAAAGAGCCCTCATAGGACAAAGCAATGATTTTTTTTCTTGATCTGAGAAGTGCTGGAATTCACCCAGTAGAGCAGAAGTAAAATTAAGCTAACCAACTAAGTTTTGCTTCCAATTCAGTTACCTTCCAAAGATGGTGAGCAAGAAAATGACAAAATGGGACAAAAGAAAAAAACTTCGTCTCTCTTCCCTCTCATCATACTCTTGCCTGGCTGCCTCTACAAAAAAAATAAACCTGTTATAACTATTTGTGCCTACAAACTTTCAGAATAAATAATAATAAAAAGTATTTATAATAATGTTTTCCATTTAAATTGTGCTCAGAATTCTAGCCGTCAGGAAAGAAGTCGACAAATTCTTTACACCAAACTAAACTGTAATTGAGATGACATTAAAAATAAAAGAAGAATCATATGTATCCTAAACAGTTTGTAACTTCTCTTACCAAATACTTTTCTTTTAATCTCTGAAGCTGACAAGCAGGACAACTATAAATGCTATACATTACCCTTTCCCAAATTAGGACATGAAAGGCTGGGAGATATGGATGGAGCTACCTTAAACTGATTTCCAGTCAAAAACTATTCTAATATTTTCCAGCCTCAAAATTAAATGAGGCCACAATTAACTTCAGCTGGATTAGAATAACTCATTTCCAAACTGCAGAATACTGTCTGCATCCTCCTTTCCCACATCAGTCTCTGCAATCCTATTTTTAACTCTACTGACAATATTTTTTTTTATGAAAAAAATAGATGGAGTATTGCAGCAAGTAACAGAACCCTCATTAGTATTGTCATATCAGACAGAATCCACTGAAATCTGATGTTAATCATTTTAAACAAAACCCAAACCAAACCAAAAAAGTAAAGATTGCATCACAAGAACCGTTGCTTTGAAAGTATGTTGCCTGATAAAGCGAAAGAATTACCTGCATTTCTCTGATACTTCTTTGTAAAATCCATCCAACCCTGCAACATTCTTTCTGTAGCATACAGAATGGAAGCCTAACACTTCTAAACGTTAGAATATCAAACTAGTATGTGCAGCCTCTAGAATTAAGGGAGGTTTTTTCCACCTGTTTCACACTTCTTAGCTATTGTTATTTTTAAATGAGAAAGTGAAAGCAATTAAAACAATGGTGAAAAATTCTTCAAGAGTTACTTTTCCTAATAAAAATATGATAGACTCAGTAGCAGTAAGATAGTAATGAAGCCATTCCAAAATGATCTGCCTAAACTAATTACCAAACTAATGAAGGCTAATCGTTTCAAACCTTAATAACATCTTGAAAAATATGCTTTTTCACAATTAAGCAAATGAGGCAGGACGATTTTTTTTTTACAGTAAAATATGCAGATCTATCTTTCTATTAGATTTCAAGGATCACACTGGTGTATCATCTTCTATTTCATCTACACAGGAAAGCAAAAATGAATCAAAACAAAGCTTGTCATTCACCAAAAATAGTTACTGGGTTGTAAGGTTCATTTACATTCTGTAACATGTTCAGGAGATAAATGTTTCATCTCTCTCCTCAACAGCTCTAGAAATTGAGTCCATATATATGGAAGAAGTATTTCAGAGCATCAATAGGATCCTTTCTACTTTAACAAAATTGAATTCTAACTTCTCTGACAAGTCAAAATTGGGAGGTCCTATAGCAATTCCTGAAAGAACTAAAACCCTGAAAATAGTCTAGAAGACCAGAAAGAGGGACAAATGAAATTCATCACAACTCCTTCACTTTAACATTTACTAGGATATCAGTTTAGCATCTATACAGTATTAAAATATGATTATTCAGCCTAAGCTAAACAAACTATGTGTGTTTATCAGCTGCTCATAGTTAATAGTTAACATTTTGATCTGTTAACATTAGGTGATCATTACCTATACCCAAAGCATCCTTGATACCATCTTATTTATTAGATCATCATCCTGGACAGATACTATAAGGAAAAGAATGCACAATGCTGTTGGAGATACAATCAAAAGATCTGATCAGTCTCAACAAAACATCAATCCATTTCAAAGCAGGAATTCCTTTGACAGAAAAGTGTTTGGTAATAGACCAAGCTTCTAATAACAGAACCTACTCAACCTATTGAGAAAATTTTTGGACTGACACAGATCACTACATGACAATTTCAAAGGAATACCAAGCTTTGATTTATCTTCATTAATATGGAACTGCAGATTTCCATATTTCCTTCAAGGTAATGCTAGGATTTTGTAACAAAGTATCTATGTCTCCACTTGCAGTAGATTGTCCATCTTTCATTAAAATATTAGATTAGTGAATATCAGTGACCATATGGCTCTATGAGCCACAAGAATATTGAAAGGGATTGAGGCATCCTGACAGCAAAAATAACTCATCTCAATAATTCTTCCATACATTGTGCCCAAATATGTATTTATTAACTAAAAATGTTGACGCTTGAAGACTAATTATTCGTTGAAAAATGAGCAACCAAACAGCAAGTGTATTTGTAGCATCAATTATCATTCCATTCTAATGCCGAGCAGCAACATGGGAAATACAATTAAACTCAACTCCAATTTTCAGACCAAACATTCTCATAGCCTTTAGGGTATTTTTCTTGCTGCTTGTAATACAAATCTTAATCAATCCTAAAAGGCTGTTCCTAAAAGACTGCCAAACAAAGCTATTTCACTTCATAACCACTATAACTTTCTACTTATTACCTCCAGAACTTCCAAAGCTACCTTGTCTTTTCCAGATGTATGATTCACATAATCTGTCATGAACGATAGGAAAGAGGAAAGAGCATTCTGTGAACTTCAGAGCAATGTTTTCAGGACTTTTCAAGTTCTCAACTGTTCAGGTGTACTGCTTTGCCGATTCATGTAATCATCCAGAATAATGTAAATTTTTACCCACCTGAAACTTACCAGCTGGCACTGAAGATTCAGAATTGGAATTTCAGGAATAGGTCATGAGGTCATGATCATTCTATATAACTGGTAATAGAAACTAAACCTGCTTGCTCACAGTTTGAAAACAGAGGAGTTAGAATGCTCACAAAGTTCTGTACTCCCTGTTCCAAACAATAAAAGTTAAATCTAAATTCACTTTCAAAATTTGCATTTCCTACATGCAATAGAATACTATAATAAGGAGAGGTTAGTGCAGACTCATACAAATTTGACAACTGGTATGGATTTTTAACTTCAGATCCTTTCCATGCTTTGTTTTCATTGTATTATGAATGATAAAGCTATTTAATGTGACATTTCCATGTTCAATAACAGAGGACACAAATTCATTTGCAAGGAGACAGACAGGTGGTTTACAATATCCATCATTGTAATATTGAACAAGGTGACAACTTTTGCCTGAAGGAAGGATAATTATACTATATGAGAACTTAAACTATATATTCAGTTCACATTTATAAGAACAGGCAGATAAAGCCAAAATGGCAAAGCTGAATTATCACCCTTTACCCGTTTACATTGCGGTTAACCATATTAATCCTTACTGCATTTTTATTAGTATCAGAATTCCACCACCTAACTCTATCAAGTGAATTGGCTATTTTCCTTCAAAGGCAACTACACCATCTATTACACACTCTTGCAAGAAAGTAGACTTACACACACCTAAACACCTTATCACCTGAAGCTCTTTTTTGACATGGTGGATCAAATGCACTTGTGATGCTGTCTGCCTGGTTTACATATACTAGCTCAGGACGGACCAGTTCAGAATTTAACCCTTCCAAATGTTGGAGTTGATACGCATTCCATTCTTTAAACAATTGTGATGTTATATGTGTGCTTTTCTTTTCTGAACTACAGCAATAGCTTTAAATATTGCAAATTACAAGAAACCTAGGCAGCTTTAGTATCTAAATTGTTTTGGTTTCTTGTGGAGAACAGTGGAAAATTCTACAAGCTCAAGAGTTTGAAATATCCACACTCCTCAAAAAATCCCGACACCATTTTACCCTTCTGTTTCTACTTTCTTCTATTAAATTATGGAACTGGGTTGGACCAACCTGGTTTATTCTATGTATTCTATGGTTTATTCTATGTAACTTATGGTGTGTACCCAGAAATCTTGTTTTCTTCAAATATTTCACAAGCATTTACATAGCATACAAAGTTCTCTGTTTTCCTCTTATGTTTTTTTTCTACCATACACGCTACTATGTAGATATCTTCCATACATGCTGGTATGTATTTTCCACTAGTTCTAGTTAATTTCCATAAATACTCCTAGTTAACTAGGGAGAACAGTTTAGTAATTCAATAAAGACCAGCAGCAATATGATGGGATGATTTCTGAGAATACTTTGAAGAATTGGAAAAAAAATACTTGCAATCTTCCTTTGGCTTTTTTCAGTTGATGTATTTTCTTAGAATTATCAGGCACATACGTGGAGAGAAACAACAACAAACTTTTTTTTTTTAATATATAAATACATATATATATACATATAACTACTTCTCATCTACCTGTAAATTATATAATACTCCACTTAATACTTGTAAAAATAACAAATGACTATTTCTCCTCTGTTGTCAACAAATTTAAAGTTGTTTTACAAAGAAAAAAAAATATTATTTATCCTAGATTCCTTTCAGAAAATGTATCATTTTCCTCACACTGACCGATTTCATTGCCATTCCAAATTATTGTATTGAACTTGAGTGACCATATACAGTATTTCATGGGAGTTCTTACCCTTACTAAAGGGGTTTGGCATACAATAGATTCATATTTGATGTTTCATAAGCATTCTAGTCAGCGGTCCCCTTATGAGTAAGCACACCATGCCTTTTTCCTTACTTCTGATATTCCCTCTGATGTTTTCCAACTTTGAAACAGAAATTACCACTAGCCATTGAAAGCATAATTTGTCATTTCACACTATTGAAATGTCACATTATTACAATATCTGTCTTTACTTATTCAATTGGCTTACTTCTGGAAAAAAAAGACCATGCCATTGTCTGAAAGCAGAAAGGTTGAAATCAGACTTTAAAATACATGTATCATAAAATAAAAAATGTCTAATCCATTTTTGCAAGGTCAAGCTGAAAGGACAATTTGAAATGGTTCAGCACCAGTGATGAACAAAAAGATTCATTGTATCATTTAATAATCATCATTAATGAGTTCTTTTCCATATCTTAACTCAAATTTAGATTTTGTTCAGTTTGAGGAATCATTTTCCCATAGAAAGAGGTAGCGTTCCTACATGTCTTTATTTATGCACCTACAGCAGATATGTCTATCCATAGAATTTGAATAATTAGGAGCCACAAAAAGCACAGAATGACACAGAATCACAGAATCGACCAGGTTGGAAGATCACCAAGTCCAACTGATCACCTAACCCTAACTAATCAAACAGACCACAACACTAAGTGCCTCATCCAGTCTTTTCTTAAACACCTCCAGGTATATTGACCCCACCACCTGCCTGGGCAGATCATTCCAATGGGCAATCACTTTTTGGGTATAGAACTTCTTTCTAAGATCAAATCTAAACTTCCCCCTACACAGCTTGAGACTGTGTCCTCTTGTCCTGTTGCTGGTTGCCTGGGAGAAGAGAACAACCCCCACCTGCTACAACTACCCTTCAAACAGTTATATATGTCAAAGAAAATCTACTGCAATCTTTGAACACAGTGATCACAATCTGGTTGATTGACTTGAATATTGGTCACAATTCTGAGAGATCAGAATGATAATTTTAACGTTACTGTCAGATTTGGCATCCAAAATGGAGAAAGGTGCTGTAGAATGATGACAGATGCTGGAGAGCTAAGACAGAAATACAAAATCAAGACATGGATATATCGTGTAAGTTTGGCAATCAAAATAAACTTGTTCAGTGACATGCTAATGAGATCAATCATCTAACATTAACGGACTGGGTGAATTCTGTCACCTTAGACAAAAAAGACCAAACAAACAAATAAAAAATGCAGTTAGTAGAAAAAACAAGGAGTATTGTACATTGGGAAAAGATGGACTGGGGAATGTGGCTATGAATCCATACATGTTGGAGAGTCATAATGATTTTTTTAAAATTGCAATTTTGAAATTAAAAGCAAAACACTTGAAAGAGGATTCAGGTACTGTTCCAGATATTCTATGATTATTTAGTTGTAGTGTCATACAAAGAAGAAGACATACTGAACATAAAGTTAAGTGTTGCTATTTATCCTGTATTTGTCCTCTTTCTTCTTGTCTTATTCTAAAAAGCAATCATGAAGAGAAAATAAGATCAGGATTTTAGTGTATTCATTGCTGGGGAAACAAGAACTTAACCAAGAAAATCCTATAGTGTGGATTAGAGCTGATGAATGGGTCATATAAGTACAAAGAGCAATCCTTTCATGTCTAAAAATAACACTAGTTTTGTAAACCATATTAAAAAAAAACACTAAAATGCTATGTTATTAATGAGATGCTCAGCTGAGCAAAAACTGTAATTAAAACTAAATGCAAACTAAAATACTTTCCACAATCAGCGTTCACAGTATCACTGTGAGTTGGTAATTTATGAGTACACATAAATCACTCCAAGTGATATAAAACCAGCAGTAAACAGAAATTTTTATTTCTTAATCTTTATAATAATACTCTTTTTTACACATTGTCAGATTTTGCATTGTGAAATTGTTTTTCATCAATTCATTCCTCTACACTGCCTCAAGCTAGATTTTAAAAAATCCATTTCTGTTGAACAATACATTATGAACCTGTTTACTCAGGTCAGAATGGCTCAGAATTAAAGTAAGCACCCAATCTATTCACAATTATGAAGTTAAAGCAATTCAGCCTAATTTGATAGAAGAATTCATGACATAGAAAATGTAATCTCCTCCAATATTGGCACCTCAAAAATAAATACTTTTTGTTGTGGTTTAGTAAGGAATTTCTGCTCTCTATAGTGCCGGAACAACACTTTTTTCCCCCTTCCTGTACCTCAAACCACACCCCAGTAGCTGGGGTTGTAGCTGGATATTCCTTATATAATCGCATTCATTAAGTTCTTGTATATATTTGGATTGTTATAGTCAACATAGTGCACACTGGAAATGATAATACTTCATCATCATCATCATTATTATTATTGTTGTTGTTGTTATTGTTATTATTACTATGGCATTTAGTTTGATGTGACCATTTCCCAAAACAAATCATAAATATACCAAAAACTAAAGGTTAATTCACTAAATATTAGTAATCTGCCCATAAAGACTGACAATTTAAATTTATTTAGGTTTTTCAAGCTTAAACATTTGTTATTGAAAAATCACTGAATACAAATTGCACCTCCTGAAATTATCATGCCCAATATGCTAATTTTATCACCGCTAATTTTTCCCATGATAGATCAAAAACTGTTAAGTTAATAAATTCCCAAGGAAAATATTAAGTACAGCCACTATATTTCTCTTTCTTTATTATGACTAGCTGAACACATCTATTTCTATGTTTTAGGTCTGTTTAATATTTACATTTTAACTGCCACAAAGAAGAAAAGAAATAAATAAATCACAAAATGCAGATTTTGCCAATATCTCTGCTGGATTTTGGCTGGGATTTTTACTAGCCAAATGTACTACAGACCCCCAGAATCGTTATGGTAGCTTTCTAGAAAATCAAGCCAAAACTGGTCTCACTCATCTTTAGTTCTGGCCATCTGCTTGAAGCATCTGGTAACTGAGTACATTCACCCACATCCAGAACGTGACTGCTCTCTTGCCAACTATGTGCCTAGGTAACTGCCAGTATGTGCTTCTCCACTACTAATGTGACAACTGTCAAAAAGAAATTGAACACGTACGAATAAATCTAAATTAATCTAGCACATTACTTACCCAATTTACACCAATAAATTTTTTGACATAACTGATTGATAATGGCAGCAATAGATAAGTCGCTTATGCAATGAAACCTTCCAAAGGCTAAGAACTAAGATCTTAATACATTGAAAAATTAAGATCTAAATACATTGAAAAATTATTTTGAACATTTAATCCTTGCTATTTGCCCTGATAAGTAGAAAATACATATATGCAGCCACTATGTAAGAAAAGCAACAACAACAAAACAAGTAACAATACTAGCAATGAGTTAATTTTTTTGATAAAAACATCAGAATTATAATTTCAGTACCTGATTTAAGGTGAAATAAACCAAGAAATCAGTTCAGGCTCCTGTCAAAGTTTCTTTTACAAACAATTCAAGTACATAAAATTATTAAATGTAGTCCAACTGCCAGGCTTTAAAAATATTGCAAGAGGATTTGGAATGGCATATTAGAAATTAGAACATCAATGACAGATTAGAACACAAATGGTAAAAATATGTGGAGCTTCCATCAAAATGCATTCTCTTTTCATGTAAATACATGTTTGAACAGCTCTGCTCACTCAGAATAATACCCAAAAATTATTTTGTGGACTTCTTATTTGGAGAGGTTAAAAAAAAAGTAACTGTAATTACCGTATTTGCAAAAAGAAATCACATTCTGCACGAAACGCTTTGCTCCAGAGAATGGAATGAAAGCAAAACTACATAGGCTAACAGGAATTCTTTCCATTTTCTAAAAGCCTATGTAATTTCCAGAAACTGTATCAAACCAGCAAGTAGAATCTTACTTCCAGAAATATTGTATTTCAAGACTGATTCTGTTACAAAAATCAATTTTATTCTATTTTTGTGCTTTAACCTAAAGGTACTCCTGCCTCAGTCACAAACTTTCTGTGTGTATTTCAACACAAACATCTCATTTACATTTTTATGAAGGAAAAAAACCCCAGATTTTTGTGCCATTGCTTAAAATATGTCAAATAAATTAGTTGTTGCATCCTCTTATCAATTGTCCTGTAACAAACTGCCCAAAGAAACACTTTTTTTATATTTTGGTCATAGAACAAACAAGGAAAAATTGCCTTATAAGATTATCAGAAAGGTATTAAATGTTTAAATACAAGTCTGTATGTTTCCATATCTAATATTCAAAAAGAATATATATGTATTAAAAAAAAAAAAAAAAAGCCTTAGTGCTGTACCTACAATCAAGTGAAGTATGAAAATTCTTACACCCATTTTTTGGTTAGTGACATTTCCAAATTTCTATCCATGGAACTGCTCAAAGTGGTTATAATGGTAAGAATCAAGAAGTGGCTCTTTCAGTTGATGTGTTTGAAAGGTAGCTTTGTATGAACAGCTGTGTTTTCAAAATGCTTGCCACCTCTAAATTGGTCCTTGTGAAGTGAACTGTTTGCCTTATTGCCAGCAGGGCACACTGCAGTGTAGCTCCTGCATTTTTAGTTTTTATCACTGTCTCTCTAACTGCTGAAGTGGAAAAGAAAGATTGCCAAAACCTGACGTGTTCCTTTTCCTTTCTGCCCACTCTGACATGGTTCTTAGCTGTCTGTTGCTCCAGTGATGAGAAACGTTGCTCAGTTTATTCACTCACTGAATGTCTTTTCCAGCTCAAATAATGGCTAAACCCTCCTGTAAACCAAGGCTCCAGCTGTCAATAGCAGAAAATGACACAAACCTAGTTAAGACTATCATTGTCTACACAAGAGATAATTAGGTTGAAAAAAGTCACACATAAGGGCACATTTTTCTAAAAGAAAGAGATACTACTCTAAAAGCAAGAGGCACAACATATTTAGTAAGTACAGTAAGTATGGATTGCAGGAGGGACGAACTACTACAGAAGAAATTAAATCATCTGTCCACAAAGTTTTAAACAGTTTTAGGACAGGATTCCTAGTACAGGCAAACAATAATAAAAATACTGAATATCATTACTAATGAGCAATACAAACTTTTCCGATGCAGACATTAGGAAGAAAACCTTACCATATTATCTGGATGAGGAAATATATATAAACAGCCTACACAAAGATTTATAAATGCAGCTGGGTACAAAGTTACACGCACAGCTCCAGCTGCTGCTTGTGTGAAAAGACTTATCCCACAGCTCAGCTTACAGCTTACTGGTGATAATTTGCTGCTGAGCCTCATCTCTACAAACTTTTCTATTATGCTCAATAGTAGGTACAAAAAAAAACCCCAAAACCCAAAATAACCACCAGCATTTTTGATTGTCAGATACTGATGACAATTGCATCATTTGAAACAACACTGTTTTTAAATGAAAATATCTACTTTTGCACATAAATCTTTGTATGTAAATCTCAGACACTTTATGTACTACTCAAAGGAACAGGACCTTAGGTTGTCTTTTTCCTTCTTATTAGTACCTTTAAAACTAGACATTTGAAATGCAAAACTATCATACAAAATTCCAGATGGCACAAAGTATCTAGCTTTAAATCATCGGTACCCATTAATAAAAATGGTGAAAAGCACTGTTAGTAGGAGTATTTAATTCTAATTTTCATTTAGTGTTATCAGTATAGATTTACTGTTATCAGTACATTAATGAAGAAAGAGAATCAATGCACTCCTAAAGTACAAAGTATCACAAAGTTAAATGCTTGTGTTCCAATTCAAAAATTTATCTCTGTGATGTTACATTCCTCAAGGAAATTGAACTTCAATTGCAGTTTATAGTGTTGAGTGCAAGATGTCAAGTACTGTGTTCAGTTTTGGGCACCTCAGTGAAAGACAGACATTGAAGGCCTGGAGCGGGTCCAGAGGAGAGCAACTAAGCCTGTGAAGGGCCTAGAGAACAAGACTTAAGAGGAGCAGCTCAGGGAATTGCAGCTGTTTAGTCTGAGAAGGTGGTGGTTGTGGGGACACCTTGCCAGTCTATAACTACCTGAAGGAGGTTGCTGTTACATAGGTGTTGGTCTCTTCTCCCAAGTAACTCATGATAGAACAAGAGAGAATGAGTTCAAGCTGCACCAGGGAATGCCTGGACATGTGGAGAAGGATTATAGGGTGCTGATAGGTGAGAAGCTAGACATGAGCAGACAGTGTGCACTTGCAGCCTAGAAGGCCAGTCACATCCTGGGCTGCCCTGAGAGGTGGTTGAGTCATCATCCCTGGATGTGTTCAAAAGCCATGTAGATGTGATGCCTGGGGATATGGCATTGTGGTAAACTTTGTAGAGTAGTGTCAATGGTTAGACTCAATGATCTGGAATGACTTTTCCAACCTAAATGATTCTATAATTCTATGTTAATTTACATGTGGTTTACTTTGTTAGAGTGAACTGCAGCTCATTTCTCATTCAAGGTTATAAATTAATTACATACATGCAGACAAAAACATATAATCAATAAAACCAGCTGGCATAAGTAAAGTCATACTGCATAAGTTGATTCAAGATTTTGATACCTTGAAGTGGGATCAGAAAACATCAGCAATCCATGTTTCCTTACCTTCTTTGTCATTACTGTATATCAGAGTCACAGAATAATAATATTACAAACAAAAAAGACCAACAAAAATGTTTTGCCACTTAAATGATTCTATGGTATTTTTGCTGAGTATTTCACTACTTTTTTTGTATATTATGTCATATGATACATGCTACAGTCATATGATTTAGTTTTAGGTTGTCTTGCAAGGAGCAGGGAGTTGGACTCAAAGATCCTTATGGGTCATTTCCAAATCAGGACATTTTATCACATGATTCCATGATCTCATAATCCACCAATGATGTCCATACTACTCCTGAAATAATATTTTATTTCACACCTTGAATGACAGCTAATACCAAACAATTTTAATGTGAAAAATACAGAGATATGCCACTATTTAAACCAAAAATCTTTCTGAAGTGAAACAACATACTTCAGAATGACAACTCTGCGGGCTGGGAGAGAGTGTGAAAACTATTCTAAAATCTTTTATTTAAGGCACTCAACTCCGGCAAATATTTTACACAAGGCAGAAGCACTTTAGCTGGAGAAATAAGAAATATTTATGCCATAAAACCACATGAGCTTGAGCTGGTGGCTTATTAGCTGGAGCATTCACTAGAAAGAGAAAAGACATCATATTAAATCATGAAGAAGAATTTCAGACCTTCTCTCTCAACTCTTCTTTTTTTTACTGCCTTTTGCAGAAAGCCCACTTTGATGCATATCACATGAAAAAGTCCATTGGTGCCTTTATTTTTGTCTTGAGAATCCCAGAGATGCTGAGATATAAGCTCAGGAGGAATATAAACTCAGTGCCAGAAGGATGTTGACTATGTACATGAAAGTGTAGCAGTTTATGTGCTTTAACTGGTACAGCTTCTCAGGTATCTGGGACACACATGAAAAGTGCCTCTTGGTCCACATCCTATCTTTCACAGTGACCAATAATAAATTTTCTGCCTGGAAGAGCAGAAAACCAGATCAGCTATGTAGTTCTGCTCCCCCAGAATACTTTCCCAGTACCTCTACAGGCCAGAAGTCCCTGAGAATCATAGCAGAATCAAAACTCTGCAATTAAGTACCTGCAGTAGCAATTTGTTGAATCTCAATTAATTCACTGTTCAGGTAAGATTTGCAATGACTTTTCAATTGTTAGAGGCCTATATCTGTCATGCTTACAGATTTATTTTTTTAATATGCATTTTGGAATTTTATTTTAAATATATATGTTTTCAGGAAGTTTATCAAGAACAAAACTAAGCAATTTCCCTGCCATGGCTGTCCTGTTTTCTCTAGACATAGTAAATTACATCTCAATATTTGACATAGAAGGATTTCTACTGAGATCTTTAACAATTGGGACAGTAGCACATATAGGTGTATCACTTTCCTCCTGGTGGCAAAATTAAAACCAAGTTATAGCCATTAACTGTCCAATGCAAACCTGTATTCTTCTTCACACCTCACGTTTATCACACTTTCTAGAACAATGGAACAGATTACAATTTTACTGTTTCGGTCAGTATGCAATTCCATTTCAGTATAAACTGAGCCATTTGCAAAAAAAAAGATATTATTATTCTTCATTTTCTGTATGTTTATCTCACACATTGTCTGTTCACTTTATTGATATATGTTAATACAAAATATTAAATGTCCTTAAATGTACATAACACAAACAGAAGCCTCAAAGTCCAGTGTTCTCATCACTCAACATGGTCCGACACCTTCCCTCTCAGCTGGTATGAAATGCGTTATGTGTTCAACATGCCCAATTCCCCCAGGCCTAGAAAGGGAACCAAAAATCCAAATCCCTGACACTTGACTTTTGCAATTATGTCTATCTATACTAGCAACAACTCAAAAGTTACTTATTAATGTCAGTGAAGCATTGATCTTATCTTACAGTTTGAAAACAATGTCACTGTGAATTATAAGGCTGGAAAAGGGCATGAATATGTTTCTTACAACAGCCTTCTCAGACAAAGTCTGGTTGTAGTTACTGTGTCACCTATGTTCTGAAGTAAATGAAGCAGTACTTCATATACAAAAACAAAGAAACCTTTGAATTCTATAGCTTGGAACACAGTGTACATTCAAAGTAGGATATTTTTACTATCCAAAATAGTAAGTACATACCAAAAATCTGGAGAGGGCCCATCTGATGTTTCAGTCTTAAATATAATTTGAGACATTAAGATATTCTGCAACATTAAGTTTCAGATTCTTGCAGAGCTACAGACCAAAGAAGCAACTGCTAGTGTAGATGTTCTTTCTCCTTTTTATCACTCTAAAAATACTTTTCTGTTATTATTATTCCTTGCAATTGAAATTGTAGAAGCCAAAATAAGCAAGCCAGTAATTAGCCTGAATTTGTGATCTTGACAAGCTATTTATTATGAAGTACACATATTTTTCCAATTAACACTTTAAAGAGAAAAATCTCAAGTTTTCTTCCTAAACAGCAGCTTTTAAAAAAAAAAAATTAAATCATAAAACCTGTGGATTATCAGCTTTGTATGTTTCTGTATAAATATCTCACAGGCTTGCCTATGAATGTCATCATTAGCAACATGTACTAATCCAACCGTTCATTTTTCCCTTGATTACACATAAAAATGTTCTTTATATTTATAAACTACATGTTCAAAAGTTAAATATTCATGCTCTGTAGGAATTTGCTGAATGTTTACATTTTCAAAGCCAACAGAACTCAGTCTGCTTCTAGTGATAATTGAAAGTTAAAATATATTAAAAGCAGCATAAAATATGTAGAAAAATCTTGCTGATATATTTTGCTTTATACTTTCTGGATCATCAACTTTTTGAAGAGCAGTTCTCCACTTCATGTATGACAGGCTGCAACTCTAAAGATATCTTACTATATTAACTTAATTTATGCTATCTGGATACCACCACAATACTCTAGGCACCACAGTCATTTTCTTTTCTTACTTGCAATAATTAACATTAGAGAGCAAAAGACAGCTAAATTAATTTATAACTTTATAGTTTCTTATACTAATTATTTCCTCTTCTTATATTTTAGGTCACCCTGTCATTTCTGCAAACACTAATCAATCATGGGATTTGAAGTTAATACTACTAAATAAATGAATTGCTTAATCTCCTATGACCATCTATACATACTTCATCTTCACAAAGACTATCAGTTTTGTGTGTTACCAAGGACAGAGTGATCTTCGTTTCCACAAAATGCCTCTTACTACTGGACAAGCTGGTTACAACTTTATTCATTATCCTCAGGAAGAAAGTCATTTGCAACCATCATTTGATAAATCCAAGTGTGTGTTTCATCACTTGACCAAGTCATACTGAATTCCAAAACCATAACTGTGGAATACCAGAGTCTGCTACTTTTCTGAACATCTGAGCTAAGATGAAGGACATGCAACTCAAAATTAACTTTCTACTTGGCCTAGTTATGACTGCACTAGTACAAGCTGTAGAAAAAAAAGCAGATTGTCCAGAGTCATGTATATGTGAGATAAGACCATGGTTCACCCCCAGGTCTGTGTATATGGAGGCAACAACAGTGGACTGTAATGATTTAGGCCTTTCTAATTTTCCAGCCAGACTTCCTGCGGACACACAAGTTCTACTTCTACAGACTAATAATATTGCAAAAATTGAACATTCAGTAAACCTTCCAGTGAATTTAACTGGTCTAGATTTATCTCAGAACAATTTATCCTCAGTGGCCACTTTTAATCTTAAAAAAATACCACAGTTGCTTTCAGTGTACCTTGAAGAAAACAAACTTACTGAACTCCCTGAAGAATGCCTCTCTGGACTCCACAATTTACAGGAGCTTTATGTTAATCATAATCTGCTTTCTGTAATTGCACCAGGAGCTTTCATAGGCCTCAGTAATCTTCTCAGACTTCATCTCAATTCAAATGGTCTGCAAATGATCAACAGGAAGTGGTTTGAAGCTACTCCTAATCTTGAAATTCTCATGATTGGAGAAAACCCAATAATCAGGATCGAAGATATGAACTTTAAGCCTCTTATCAATCTGCGCAGCCTAGTTTTAGCAGGCATAAATCTCACTGAAATACCAGATAATGCTTTGGTTGGCCTTGACAAATTAGAAAGCATTTCCTTTTATGACAACAGATTTGTTAGAGTGCCCCATATTGCTCTTCAAAAGGCTAGAAATCTCAAATTTCTGGATCTAAATAAGAATCCAATTAACAGGATACGACAAGGAGATTTTAGCAATATGCTGCACCTAAAAGAACTAGGAATTAACAACATGCCGGAACTGATTTCTATAGATAGTCTTGCTGTTGATAATTTGCCAGATTTAAGAAAAATAGAGGCTACCAATAACCCCAGATTATCGTACATTCATCCAAATGCATTCTACAGACTTCCCAAGCTAGAATCACTCATGCTCAACAGCAATGCACTGAGTGCCCTGTACCGCAATACAATCGAATCCTTGCCTAACCTCAAAGAAGTTAGCATACACAGCAATCCCATTAGATGTGATTGTGTCATCCGCTGGATTAACATGAATAAAACAAACATTCGCTTCATGGAGCCAGAGTCCCTGTTTTGTGTAGATCCTCCTGAATTCCAAGGCCAGAATGTGCGGCAGATACACTTCCGGGAAATGATGGAAATCTGTCTCCCTCTGATAGCTCCTGAAAGTTTCCCATCTACTCTGGATATAAAAAATGGCAGCCATATTTCCTTACACTGCAGAGCAACAGCAGAACCAGAACCTGAAATCTACTGGATAACGCCATCAGGACACAAACTTTTGCCTAATACTCTTTCTAATAAGTACTACATTCATTCCGAAGGAACATTAGACATAAGTGACGTAACACAAAAGGAAAGTGGCTTGTACACATGTATAGCAACAAACCTAGTTGGGGCAGACCTAAAGTCAGTCATGATTAAAGTGGATGGCTCTTTTCCTCAGGACAGCAGTGGATCTTTGAATATTAAAGTAAAAGACATAAAATCTAATTCTGTTTTGGTTTCATGGAAAGCAAGCTCTAAAATTGTGAAGTCCAGTGTCAGATGGACAGCCTTTCTGAAAGCTGAAAACTCTCAGGCTGCACAGAGCGCTCGAGTACCATCTGATATAAAGGTATATAATCTTACACATCTAAATCCATCAACTGAATACAGAATTTGTATAGATATTCCCACAATCTATTCACAGATCAAAAAACAATGTGTCAATGTAACCACAAAAGGACTGGACTTGGCAGTGAAAGGCTACAGCTACGAAAAGAACAACATAATAGGATTCCTTGCTTGCATCGGTGTTCTTCTGGGAATCATCTCTATGATATACATCTACAGCTGCATCTCACGAGAGATGAACTATGATGCTGGACACAGCTACCTAAAGAATTACCTGAAGAAACAATCCTTTTCACTCAGTGAGCTTCATCCTCCTCTAATCAGTCTTTGGGACACAGGAAAAGAAAAAAGCACACCAATGGAAGTAAAAGCAACTGTAATAGGTGTACCAACAAATATGTCATAAATATGTCATTATATCACTTAATTTCTGAAATAAAAAGCACATCACTGCATTTGTGCTGAATAAAAAGGCAATGAGTATTACCTTCAGAAACTAGATGCCTGGACTTTGCTGCTGCTGACAAATGAGAATATATACTGACTCAGCATAAGAGAATTTTCAGTAACTGGCTTCTAAGGGTATTCTACCAACCAAATACAATTGACTACATTTTCTAGAACTTTCACGGGACTTTTAAGTCTGGAATACAGTGCAAATAGCCAAGAACATTTTCTGTTTTGTTTTGGGTTTTTAATTATTACACAAAAGTAGTGGAACTGAGCAATACCTCCTCCTGTGCTGTATTACACACACTAGCCATGAGTTTTTGCAGTGAACAGATATACTAGGATTGACACATGGTGTAATGAAATGGGCAAGTTCTGTAGAGTAGACACAGTGAGTATGTGAATTTTTTTTATGAAGAAAATACATTTTTGATTAAAATCAAAATAGTTTTTGGCTTGTTTGTTTCTAAAAAGGCATCCTGGGAGCTCTCGTCTGACAATAAACAAACTCATTCTAATATTTAATATCTCCTTACATATTCTCCTGTTAAAATGCCATTCTGACCACAAATCATATTTTTGCTGGGTTTAGGCTGTATAACTGCAATAAAACACATAATAAATATATTTCAAGTACACACCCATAATAAAACCAACCATATTTTACATGTTGCTTGTTGTGGGAGGAACAGGAGAGGAGTGAAGGAGATGTAAGACTGATAGAGAAATAGATTGTTAGCTACTGATAACAATAGGTTTTGAGCTGCTTTGGTATTTTTCCAGAAGCCTGACAACTTAGTGCAATGTTTAGACTCAAACAATACAAATCCAATACTTTTTCTCCAGAAAAAAGGGTAATTCAGTTATTAATAATGTCGAAACATTCCCTGGCTGTACAGAGAACTCAGATAGCTTGAAAAGCTTAAATGATATTAAGGTTTTCTTTCTGACCTGTACACTTCTGTGTAGCAATAACAACTGACTAGTTTATAAATTTTCTCAGCTTTTGTGTTACAAGTAATAAAACGACTGACAGAAACATTATTAGTTGAAATGAAATGAAACTAAGCTAAAAGCGAACAATGAATACCTGACTACTCATATTGAAGCTAAAGTTCTCATGGGAGTAGGACTGGGCCCATAAGCAGCAAATGTGCTGCTGATTAGAGCGTCAATTACAAACTAAACCCACTCCTGTTAGGATGGAAAAAGTGACTACTCCTAAGCCTGGTTGAAAATAGGCATATGACCATCAAGCTATCTGATGTAAAGACATGACAAATAAAGCAACAGCAAAACTTTTGGGTTATTTTGGTTCACATATACAGGATAAAGGGGAGGATTAAGAAAAATTGATAAATTATTGCTGAATACTGTCCTTAAGGAAGTAAATAATCACAGAATGCATAGGTAGCTTGAATTACAAAGTAAAAACATGATTAGCAACAATTCTGTATAAGTAGATTTTAATAGTTTTAAAAGTACACCTGCGCTTTTCTAGACTTGGTTGCAGTAAACATTTCTGTGGAACCACTGGCATTTTTTTGCTGATAGAAAAAGAAGAATTATTTTTTGTGTTTAGATATTAACGTTTTCTTTTATTGATAGTTTTGGGCATAATTCCAAAAGATTATTGGTCTATAAATACTTATACCATGGAAAAAAAAATTTTTGGTTGTTATTAATGAATAACTTCCTTCCACATTAAAGATATCCTTGTTGTAGTTAAATCCCACCATTTTTAAATTATACAAAGATAATTTGCAAGGTCACTAAATGCAGACAGATGAACCTAAAGGAAATTTTAAACTGCCAGAAATTGGGATATTAACAGAATCGGTAAGTCGCACCGAAAAAGGAAGTTTCGAACCTGATGAATCGCTACCACAGGTCAAGGCACGCAGAGATTGGTCAGAGATGCTGCTGTGGCGTGCAGCTTTCAGCACCGCGGACAGCTTCCGGTGCCGTGCTGCTCCTCAGGAAATGAAAGCCAGTGCCCACCCAGCAAGACCTCGTGTGACTCAGCAAGACCTTGCAGGTACAGCTTGTACGTTTCTCTTTGGAACCAAACTACATTGGGAACTTACAACTCTTAGCACTTCTAAATAAGAATCTAATTTTTTTCAGGCAAACACATCACTGCATGATGCTATAAACCAGCAGATGAATACAAGTCTAATGGGGAGCAGTGACAAGACTTCTTCCCCTCATAGAATAAGTACAGGCTTTATTTACTTTATTTAAATATCTCATTAAAAGTTCGTCTTGACAGACAAAATGTGGGTTTATATAGAAGAATTCTCATACTAAACTTTTGAGAGCTGAAATCTAAGTAGATATGTCTCAAGTATTTGAATGGTTCTATATACTGGTATCAAATGAAAAAAAATAATTACATTTTAAGAATAAATGGACTATTCTTTTAAGATGTAAATTCTTTCCTTTATAGCTCCCCCACCCCCCAATACATATATACACATATATATGTATACCTGCATTTTCTTACAGGAGCCTTGCAATCTTACTCTCACATGACCTTCTTTGAGCCATTTTACATTTATAGTTTCCTTTCTCTGAAAGTGTCTCTGAAAGACTACACCAAGTTTTTGTTTTCAGCATATCAGCAAGATGAATCTTCAGTACCTCTCCATTACTAATATTCTTCATTTTTGCAAATATGCATTCATTGCTGTCACTCAAAAGTGAAACTTTAACACCAGGAGTCGGTCCATAAGAAAAGGTTCAACAGTGTCTCTACTAAAAAGGTGTGAGATCACAGGATTTTTAGTGATTTACAGAATAAAACATTTGTGGTTTGGTAGGAGTGCTTAACTGACTGGGTACAAAGAAGGAATACAATTGTTGTCAACAGCATTACAATCCTTCAGTATTCTGCTAAGGTTTCAAACACTCTTAAATTGAAATTTTATATGTTTCTAACAGAAATGCAAGTTTGGTGATATTTTCTTATATACTATAAGAACATGTTAAAGGGAAAAAGTACTTTGCAGATCAGGGTGTTCAAGCCCACTTAGATTTCAACATGTATATTAATGAATGGTTGTGTCATCCTTATATATAGTGTTATGTGTGAAGCACTTCTTTTCTTTATACCATTATATCTGTATTGCAGTATTTTATCTACTATACAAAAGTAATATATTGTAGAACACATGGCAATGCTTTCAATGGCGGTGCTGTCAGCCACTTGCCAACATAACATTTTTAATAACTACACAAAAACTTCTCCATGATATTAGCCTAAATCCAGCTCTAAAAATACTAATTATTTCTCCTTGACCTTAGACACTTTTCACATTAAAATTCCACCAGAAGCTACAGGTGAGCCATGTGACTCTTGTGGAGCTGTGTATAGAACTGAACAGCTGCTCCTTCCGCAGATATACTGCTATGTAAACCTGAGGGCCCTTAGGAAGTAATAAATCCTCCTTTCAGCTTTAACAGCTTAGTTTATATTTAAATTACATCACTCCATAGACATATGCAAAAAAAACCCAGAGGTTTTTTAAGCAAAGGAGAATGTGTTAAAAAAGTATAGAAATAAGTTCAAGCCACTAATAGTAGTACACTATACATTTTAATACTCTCTTCACTGAAAGGATGGTTGTTCTGTGCACACAAAGCAGAGGGCTAAAATTATCGTATCTTTTACTAATTGGGATGTTTGCTCTCATTAAGAGAGGGAAGAACTGACAACAAGCAATATTTAATTTCCTCAGAAATGGAAAAAATGTTGTTACACATCTGTGTTTCCATTTATTTAATAGTTTTCTCTCAGGAATCCAATGAATTGAAAGTAGCACTTACTGATTAATCAAACTAGAAAATAGTCGCTCAGAAACAGATTATCTTGGCACTTGACAGCAAACCTCATTCTGAAACATGCTATTAATGAAAGAGAAGGCAAACATGAGTGCTTGAAATGTCTGGCTAGACAATACCCAAAACATAATATCGAAAAGACTTTTTAATTCCATTTTTTAAATTCAGTTACCTTACTTCCTATCAGCTACTAACCTGAAAAGTAGTATTATATTACTAAAAAGCTTAAGCATTTAGTTCTTGTTAAAACGTTTGCAAAAATAATATACAATAAATACTCCATCAGCTGTCAAATGCTAATTTGCATATATACATTTAAGTTTGTTTCAGCTACAATCCTAATTCCAAATGGTAGCTAAAAAAGGTATATAAAGGATTACAGAGTCAATTTTGATTTACATCCTAAAAGGATATTTCTTTTTCCAAAATTCCTGAACAAAATTAATTCACATTGTGTAATGTTAAACAATGACCTCAAGCTAACTTCAAAAAGAAATGGAAATTCTTACCCCAGGACTGTGCTGGCAATGGATCAGCAACAATTTTATAAAATATTCTTTGCTATCCAAAATCCCAAGTAATATTTCAGAAAAATGTGTCTATGGAAAATAAGTTCAGACACTAGACAGTAGCAGAAGAAATGAGGTTTTATAGAGAAAAATATTAAAAGCATCATTTTGTCAGACTAAAGAAGAAAACAACTTTTATTAATGAACTGAATGGAGTTCAAGCAGAGCGGAGGTGTGGCACTGACAAGACACATTACAAAGCCAGAAGTGTATACTAAAGATGAAAAGTTCAGTATGAAAACTAGAGAAAACATTTTGTTAATTGGAATAGAGAAGATAGCCATTGAACACAAGCCAGTAGAGACAAACTGCAACTAACAATTCACCCCACACTAAAGATGAGAAAATGTGCTTGGAAACAGGTCAACAATTGCATGCAGTACTTGTAGAGATAAGATACAAGCTGATTATAAATGTATCCAGAATAATGTATCCAGGTATTGCCTAATTAAGATCATGAGATTTCATCACTACGTAGCTTACAAAAACACATCTTGAATAAAATTGTTGGGGCAGCAATAGATAAAAGTGATCATTTTAGACCACCTTTGCATTCCATGAGCAACAATAATGAAAGTAGAAATATGTTGGAATAAACTACACAGAGGAAAAAAAAAAAACAAACCATAACTAAAGTTACAAGCATCTTTCTGGAATGTTGGTAGACCTTGCAAATCAATTGTTTTGGAAGGGCAGTTGGTTTGGCATACCAAATATGTGACTTGAATAATATCCAGTTTAATATCACTGGAAATAATTGGAACTAATCTTCTCAGGAAAAGTGTATGAAAATACTCAGGGAAAAAGCCAACCTACCACAGGGAAACAAACAAACAAACAAACAAACAAAAAGATGGTTTATCAAAACATTCAGTAAATAGAAAATCAAGATATTGAGAACAAAAATGAACTTAGATGCCAAAGTTAAGATTAAAACAAAACAAAACCTAAATACTAAAAATTGCCTTTACTCACATGAAAACTCTAAAGCTGGATATTAACCAAGAGAATTGCAATCACTCTGCGAAACGTATAAATTCATTTTGAGTTATTACTGAAACTTGTCAAGACTTGAATTGCTGGATTGTTGAAATACACAACCATAACCTGACTAGTGAGAACTGTGCTTTGAAAATGAGACCCAAGATATTCACTTCAGGTTAAGTAAAAATTCTGAGGGAACTGAGTCCACTGGAGGGAAGGAATGTCATCCAGAGGGACCCTGACAGACTGGAGAGGTGGGACCCTAACAACCTCATGAGGTTCAACAAGGCCAAGTGCAAGGTCCTGCGTTTGGGTCAGGGCAATCCCAAGCAGTGACTGGTTTGAGAGCAGCCCTGAAGAAAAGGACCTGGGGGTGCTGGTGGATGAGAAGCTCAACATGAGACACCACCGTGCACTTGCAGCCCAGAATGCCAATTACATCCTGGGCTGCATCAAGAGAAGCATAGCCAGCAGGTCAAGGGAGGTGATTCTCCCCCTCTACTCTGCTCTGGTGAGTCCCCATCCAGTTCTGGAGTCCCTACTAGAGGAAGGATCTGGATGTGATGGAACAGGTCCAGAGAAGTGCCACAATGATGATTCAAGAGCTGGAGCACTTCTCTTATGAGAGACTGAGAGAGTTGGGACTTTTCAGTCTGGAGAGGAGAAGGCTCTGAGGGGACCTTATTGTGGCCTTCCAATATCTTAAGGGGGCCTAAAAGAAAGCTGGTGAGGGACTTTTTAGGGTGCCAGGTAACAATAGGACTAGGGGGAATGGAACAAAACCAGAAATTAGTAGATTCAGACTGGATGTTAGAAAGAAGTTCTGCCCCATGAGGGTGGTGAAACGCTGGAACAGGTTGCCCAGGGAGGGGGTAGAAGCCCCATTCCTGGAGGTTTTTAAGACCAGACTAGATGTGGCTGTGAGCAACCTGATCTAGTATGAGGAGTCCCTGGGCATGACAGGGTGGTTGGAACTAGATGATCCTTGAGGTCCCTTCCAACCCTAACAATTCTATGATTCTGTGATTTTCTTCAGTGTTTGCAGGACAGTGTGAAAATAATGTATCAGAATAAATTTTATCCATAATTAGCTGCACTGAGCAGCTGAGGCAAAATGTGCAACCATAATTTTTAAATAGCATAAGCACACAAGACAACTAGTAAGAAATAATGAAAACTGTTCCTATGCTATGTCACTGGCTATGGTTTTGTTATTGTTTTGATTACACAAAGTAGTGTGCCATTTCTATAGGTAGGGCTGTCCAAAAGATACATAACATTAAGCCAATTGGACAACATCTTTAAAAAGCTTATTTTGAACACTAAAGAAAAGTTGTATTTGTATTTGTTGTATGTACATCTACATGGTTGTAGTATTTTGAGAGACATAAAGTTGCAGTTATATTGAAATACCTGCCCATTTTCGACATTAGAAAATTAAGTAGACTGATCTTCAAAGAGGGCAACTGTAAATGAAAGACTACAAATAATCAAAAATCTGGACTAGTTTCTTCAAATAATGGACAAATTACTTTTGTCTTTGGCTGTTTAAGAAATTATGATCAATTGTCACAGCTACCAAACATGAATGAAACAAAAACTATGACCATTTAATTTCTGCTTCTAGGCATAACAAGTATAAAAATTTATTTTTATGTTTAATGATGCCAAGAAAAGAGTACCGATATTCTTTTTCATTAAAAAGGAAAGTAAATTCACCTACCAAAAAAAAAAAAAGTCTATATATTTTACAGATAGCTATACTATTTATTTTTTAGCTAATCACTTAACCTGTGAACTGCAATGATTAATGACATAAAGCTATAGCAAGTTTCATCTTGAAAGCTATTGGGTGCATCCCTCCCAAGTTGCTGACACATGGCCACCCATCTCTCATAGATCTTGCCTACCCTGTATATGTATCCCTGGTATCCTAGGGCATCAAAAAAGAAATCTAGGTGGTTATATTCAGGAATGTAACTATGATAGAATAATCACATACAAGAAGAAATTCAGTTATGTTTCAAAGAAAATTAGCTAACTGATGGGAACTGGTTTTTATCTAAAATGTTATTTTACAGTTAATAAATAATAATAAAGGAAAAAAAAGGGGGAGGGTTGGAGGGGTAGAGTAGTGTGCAGAAAGTTCCAGTATTCTTAGCATATTAAAATGGTTTCAGATGATTCCTTTAGACATTTAGGAAGAAAACCTTCCATTTTCATTTGCCAAATTAATGAAGAAAAAAAAAAAAACAAAACCAAACCCACAAGTATTTATACAATATGAATTCATAAAAATCCTGAAATGAAATGCTTATGTGAAATGTTGACATTCCTGTAAAACATTTGATATTCACTGAACAACAATTTCAGATTTTAAAATGTTCCACTGGAAAACTATTAATTCTTTCTAACGCTCATCCCACAAAGACATTCAAGTATAATGCTCATCCCACAATGACATTCAAGACTATAAATCAACAGTCTTCAAAGAAACTGAATCTTTTATTAAGTCGTTGCTCTTTTCAGATGAAGCTGAAAACTACAAATGAAAATCCTCTGGCAGCTAAAAAATGCGTTTTTACAAATCTCTCTCTTTTTTTCCAATGTCCTTTTCTATGTCTTGATGCAAATGCTCTGTTCTTCTCCCTTACAAGATCCCTGTAGGTCCTTTGCTTATTTCCTGCTACTATCATTGCCAGACTGCCACATCATTTCCAACACTGTCAGCAAGGACAGATGTTGTCTGACTTAATTAAAAAAAAACAACCAGGCAAACATCATATTGGAGGCAAAATATTTGAATAGCAAAATATAAATATTAAAGAAATTAAAGACAACCCTAGTACCAAACTAATCAGATAACAAGATGATTATCCTTCAAGGAAACAAAGCATAAAAACATAATGACATTCAGATGAATATCAGTAATATGGGAGTAAGATAAAGTGGAAAGGGCAGGCAATTTGGGCAGATGGGCTACTCCTGATCCTAAAGTACCTGCCATTCTTTTTAAGAGTGGGGGGAAAAATAAACCACCTCCGTCTGCCATACCCTTACGCAGATATTGTTCATTATTCGTATTGATGACAATTTCACTCTGTGCTTCAAATAGCCATAAAGCCTTGGGGAATCCAAAGACAAATGCTGTATGTATTCAGGTGTGGAATTCAGAATAAACAGTCAAAAGAACAAGATAATTGTAGCTTCTTGATCCAAGATAATTTACATTAATGTGTCTACAAAATATACCCTTCTAATATGGAAAACTGGGATTTCCCTCACAAGTTGAATACTTTGAATCTCTCCCACCCATTCAAAGCATACTTCAGTCACAGAACAGTATTTCCTTTAGTAAGAATTCTCTGCTACAATAGAGAAATGAAAATAAGGCAGTTAGGCAGAAAAATACTTCAATACTGAAATAAGAATGATCCATAAAAGATACTACCAAAACCTACAGATTATTGAGTTCTAAACAGTTCTCTGAATTCAGGACTTTTCTCATTGTGTATCCTGGTTACAGCTCAAGTGAAAACAAAAGAGCTGAGGACAACTGCATGTAAAGGGGATGGTCTTACATAACTCAGCACTAAATTAAGGTCCGAGGAAAGCTGTATCTCCTGTCCTAGATAGTGCTTTCTGCTTTCAAATGTCCACACGAGACAAAACTACTTTACACGCCATCATCATGAAAAATAAAGGTTGATTCATTTTGACAATTCAAACCAACTTTACTCTTTATCTCCATATGTCATGCAGATTTATACTCTTTCCCAGGACAAATGCAGGGATGTTATCCTTCAATTACATTTGGCATAATATATCACCCTGAGACTACTTGTTGGTTCTTGCACAGTGTGGATTTGATGAGACAACACTGTTGATAGTCCTCAGGTTCACAGACAAGAAAAAAAAGATGGAGTCCCATTTTAAGGACAAGACATCATAGATAATCCCTTCAGTTCATATTGTTGCTGTAGATAAATAAATAAATAAATGGACTTCTACTGAATTATGTGCTTATTTACTTATCCAGTACTTAGATGACATGGGTGCTAGATGCCAGAACATGGGCCAATATAGCAATAAGAGTTTCTTCCATCTATAGAAAACAGAAGACAAGAAGGAAATCTAGACACAAAAAAATGAACCTATTTATCTTCAAATCACAGAAAGTTAGAGGCTGAAAGGGACCTCGAAAGATCATCTAGTCCAACCCCCCTGCCACAGCAGGACGACCTACACCAGTCACATACAACTGCATTCAGGCAGGTTTTATGTTCTTTTTAAGGATTAAACTCACTAAATACAGTTTCTAATGACATCACAACACTAAAAGAATTGCCTTGTTCATCATTTTAAATCTAGAAATTATACCACTGAGCTCACCAGAGCTTGATGCATAAATGGGAAGATTACCTCTGCAAGGCAAAAAAGAGTGAAACATGCCCAAAATGAGTTGTGCAACAGCATAGACAACACAAAAATGAGTTTTCAAGTTAAAACAACACAAAACTGCTGGTTTTCAAGTTAAGCAAATAAATAGGAAACAAAAACAAATCTCAAAGCTTCAGAACCTCAACAGAGAAGAAGGGACATTCTCCTTTTATAAGTAGAATAAGCATGGGCTTTGCACTGGTCAATGACAGATAAAACTCAAGGAGAAGTATATAATATAAATTTTGAAAAAGCATTGATTATAATCTCCATCTATATATACTTCTTCCAGCACAGATAAAGATTCCATAAAGAAGGCTATTTTAGCATTCATGTACTACACTTTACATGTCAAAGGGTTTACAATTTTGTCATTTAGCATGTAAGCACAAGTCAGAATCCTTGACATGGCTGTTGGGAATAACATTTGAAGGCAGAATCTTGTCAGATTTTTTTTTTTTCTTTTAAGTCCTATTAAAAATTTGTTTCTTTTCTTTCTTCTCTTCTTCCCTCTGAGAACATCAACCTCTCTCCCACATATCTTCCATTCATTGAGCATTAATCCACTGTTTGCTCTTACACAAAATCACACCAGTGTGGGCATATAGAATAGAATAGAATAAACCAGGTTGGAAGAGACCTTCAAGATCATCACATCCAACCTATCATCCAACACCACCTAATCAACTAAACCATGCAACCAAGCACCCTATCAAGTCTCCTCCTAAACACCTCCAATGATGGTGACCACCTCCCCAGGCAGCCCATTCCAATATAGCCCTCCTTTGCAACTACTTTCACCTTCATTAACATTTCATCTTTCCCCAAGTCTCCTATGATATGTATTTCCAAAGTATCCTTCTCTGTGCTATTTGCTATCCTCTCCTATGATATGTATTTCCAAAGTATCCTTCTCTGTGCTATTTGCTATCATTTTGTAATTTTCAATTACATGAGAAAAAGGAAGAGTAAAAAAGCGGAATTGTTCTGTGGATCTGAAGCCAAATTTCAAGTGTAGCCAGAGGAAAATTACAACCCTCAAGACTGCAGTCTGGTCCCCCAACTACTTTAGCAGTGAACTCTATTTAAATGATATTACATTAACTGAAGCTCACTTTCTCTTCTTTGGTCTTAGGAAAGCAGTTAAAATTGTGGATATCCACTACCACTAGTGTAATTTAAAGTTATTTCTAGGTTGTATAATGTTTGGATTATTAGAAAAAGATTCCTGCTAACCTGAACATCCATTAACTGAAAGTTTTGAACAAAAGAAACAAAAATATATTGACAGTTGTGGGCCCAGCTCTCCACCATCCATATGAAGAACTAGATAAGTGTCCATCAGTACTTCTTCATACGGCAAAAGCATTTAGGTGCATAATTTCCACTGAGTTTAACAGATATGAGACCCAAGTGCTTTGGACATTATGAAGCATGCTACTGGATGATCTAAAGCCTGGCCCCATGAACCTATCTATCTCACTGACAGCACTAAAAGATTTGCGTATGCAGAGCTCTACTAAAGACAATATAAATTAATTTAACTGAAAATGTTACACATAATTTTAATTAAGACAAAATGTGAAATGAACTATATTATTTAAAATGCTTAGAATAGAAAACTTTGTAGAGGACATCTGTTTCAGAATAAAATTATTCAATATTCATAAAAGAAATATTGGATACTCCAGTATTTTAAGTACCAGCAAAGAAATCCTTTGTGTTTTCAGTTATTACTTAATTAAAAACAAAACCTTTTCAGGCAACCAGCATCAGAACAAGAGGACACAGTCTCAAGCTGCACCAGGAGAGATTTAGGCTGGATGTTAGGATGAAGTTCTTCACAGAAAGAGTGATTGGCCATTGGAATGGGCTGCCCAGTGAGGTGGTGGAGTCACCATCACTGGAGGTGTTTAGGAAGAAACTGGATAGGGTGCTTGGTGCCATGGTTTAGTTGATTGGGTGGTGTTGGATGATAGGTTGGACTCGATGATCTTTAAAGCGTCTTCCAACATGGTTAATTCTATTCTGTTCTATTCTATATTACTTTAAGATATCAAAAATAATAAAGGTTTACCCTAGATTCTTACTCCTAAAAAATTTGCAAGAGCCTTCTCCTGCCATTCATCTTTAACAGTTATCTTCTTATAGCAGTTTTTAAATGTCAGTCTGTCTTCCTCCCCTTTTTTTGTCTCCTTCATTTGAATTTTTTTGTTTCAATTATATTACACACAAAGTTCCCTGTCTATGCATGTCATGCAAAATCATTCCTCCACTACCAGCATCACTTCTTTTGTTTGTAATTCTGGCACAGAACTCTATTTTTCCTCAAATTCACAGTCCATCAAACTGAATACGCATAAAATACTCTATATTCTTCTTGCTATAATCCTTACATCAAACATGCCAAACTGAGACATCATTCCAGTGAGTAGTGGTTTACTGGTTTACTTGAATCAAGAGATTAAGACTGTGAAAACGATCTCAAAAATTCTCAGAAAACAGAAAGTCTAAGGAAATATTTTAAAAACAAAATAAACAAAAACAACAACAAAAAAGTCTTAAAAAATAATAGATTGCAAACCTTATCATATGCTGCTAATAATAAATTAAGTGCAGACCATGTAAGTATTAACAACAAAAATAAGGAAAACTCAGCAAGAGTTTGTGCTTTGGTTTGGCCAATATATATAGTACACACTACAGTATATATAGTACAAAATATATAGTACAGAAAAAAAGCTTTAAGAATCCTGACAAAGTAGATGCAACACATACTGCCTTCATTCAAAATGTTTCATCCAGCCAACAATTGAATGTTGATAACCCTGTGTTATTAAGCAAAATACTTCCAGAAAGAAATCTCAGAGGGAAGGAGACAATACTGCTTCTAATTAAAGGCAGAGTTCAAGGTCCAGGAGCTGCTTAACAGTATCAATTATGATGCCACTAATAACAAATAAGGTTTGTGATTTTACTAAACATTACAAAAGCCACAGCAATTTTTATTGTTGCTTTTAAGAAGCCTCAACATTCCTTAAAGATAATTAATTCTAAAGGATTAACTCAAAAAAATCCATATAAAGACAATAACAAAAGGCGCTGGAATGTATTCAATTTTCTTCTAGCACGTACCCAATGCAAGTATATTCCAACAAAAGGAAAAAAAAAAAGGCCAATCATTGTCACACAGGAAGAAAGAAGCTTGAACAAAAAGAAAAGGGAAAAGCAGGAGAGGAGAACAAAGAGGGGGAAAAAAAACCACAATAAAATTAAGAAGAGGAGAGATGAAACCATGAATAAGTTAATACTAATCTATACAGGTAAATAAATTTATATATGAAAATACTGTCACAAAAGAGCTAGACAGAATACAGAAGCAGAATATTTTTTTAAAAGGATTCTTTTAACTAATTTTAAAACTGTGAAAACTGGGAAGGAAGAGAGTGCAACGTGGTGGGTTGAAATTTACACACACACACCCCCCCCAGCATTAACTTTGCCAGACCTGCTCAGCTGGAAGCAAATGGAATCTGTATTTACAAGCAAAACTACACTCTACAATGGAATGCAATGAATATGTACAAAATATACAGTATTTACGATATTTTACAGATATTTACAATTAACAAACAATATGAAATCTCCCCTGGTCAAAAAGACCAGGGAAGCCGTTCCTCTGCTCCCCTACCCCCTGTCCAAAAGGGAGAAAGAAGCAGAGAGAAAGCAGTGGTTAGACCAAACCAAAATAATGCAGCCAAGGTCAGCCGAAAGCAGGTTAATCTCTCCCAAGTGAAGCAAGCAGAGATGAGAAAAGAGAAAGGTTTTGGTACAGCCAGCCTTATAGCAGATATTTCTCCAATGAATTTGTTTAGAATTATCTTTAGTTTTCCTTTTTACACCCAAGAGTGATTTATTTATACTTTTCTACTTTTTCTGTTCAGAAGCTGTAATGAAATTTTAAAGGCATAGCCTAAAACTACCACAGAGAGACTGAATAAACCAACTAAGTGTATACACAAAGTCACTAATATACATGGTACTAGCTACAATAGCTTTGACAACTCTCCACTTAAGGTTGGTGGTAAATGATTGGTACTGCTTAGAGACCAGTCACAAGTAGCATTCTTCAGGAGTGTATTTTACTGAGCATCTTCATCAATGCCTGGAGGACAAGACAAAATCCTTATCAATCCAACAACTCTAATTCAGAGGACGCAGTCAATCTATCTGAGGACAAGGCCCTGTTGGCCTAATTCTCCCACCTTTCTATATCCCTCTAGGAGGCTATCATGTAATTCAACAAGGAGACATAAAATCTTGCACCTAGGACAGACTAGCCCCTGGGAGCACCTCACTGGGTGCAGCTCTGCTGAAAATATCTTGGAGGTCCTCAGGACAGTTGGCTCACTGTATACTGGGCTGTATTAGTGTGAAATTAACTACAGATTGAGGAAAACAATCATTCCCCTTTATTCAGTACTTGTTAGATCACCTCTGTGATATTGTGCCCAATTTTGGTTCCTTACCTACCTCCCCACATAAGACATTGATCAACTGGACTCTTCTCTCATTGATTCCTCTGAGCAGATTTTTAATCTATGTAAGTGTTTAGCATCCAAAGCCTAATGTACCAATGAGTTCTAATGATGTTTTAATAATGTGCTAAGAAGATATGTTATTTTTTTGAGCCAGATGCAATTACAGCAGTCAAAACATTTTTCCTTTTAACTAAAGAGTTAATATTCTCAAATATTTGGTAAAACTTATGTTAGAATTCTAGTGCAGTCAGCATCCTAATAGGGATAGGTGGAGGAACCCCAAAAACCTCATCTGTGACAATAAAGCATACGAAATTAACACCTTTGAGGCCATTACAAAATGGTTAGACAACCTTTGCCAGAAATTTCACCTCCCCTACGAGGACAGGCCACAAGAGCTGGCGCTGTTTGGCCTGGAGAAAAGAATGCTCTGGGGAGACCTTACAGCAGTCTTCCAGTACCTGAAGGGAACCTACAAGAAAGCCAGGAAGGAAGTTTTAATATGGGCTTGTTGTGATAGGAAGCAAGAACATGGGTTTAAGCTTGAGAAGGGTAGATTTAGATCCGATATTAGGAAGAAATTCTTTACTGTATGGGCGGTGAGAGACTGGAACAGGTTGCGCAGGGAGGTTGTGGATGCTGCCTCCCTGGAGGTGTTCAAGGCCAAGATGGATGAGGCCGTGAGCATCCTGGCCTACAAGAAGGTGTCCCTGCCATTGGCAGGAGGGTTGGAACTAGATGATCTTTAAGGTCCCTTTCAAGCCAAACCATTCTATGATTCAAAACAATAATTAATCAACATCAGTGTGAATTTGGTATCTTTCTCTCAGAAAAAGTCAGCTTTGTAATTATTTGACTACTAGCTCTTAATTCTGTCTTACAGCTATTGTCTGCAATCTTGACATTCTTTGCTAAGCACTGGCCAGATTTTAACCCAGTTACAGATAGTCTAAGCTCTACCTTTATCCCCATCCTTGATATTTTCTTAGCTTTGCTCAAATGAAATGGAAAATAATAGATGCAAGGACTTAAGTTATATTTAGAACATCTGTTTCTTAAAGTCTTGAGATATACAGGTCTCCAGTAATCCTTACTCCTCAAGCTAAAAAGTTAATCATGCTACAGCAGTAATAATTCCTCTCACTTGTCAAGATGCTAATAATGGAAGAACTTGAATTATCTAAGTTTTCATTCATTCAAAATTTTCTATTTGTGTAGTCCCCTCCATAGAACCCACATTTTAATTTTATTTACAGTATTAGGTAGGTAAGTGACAAGGTAATCTCCATTCTCTTTGCAGCTTCATGTTTCTCCAGCTCCATGATAGTCAGACCTGCAAATGTAACTTATTTAATGTAATTTCATACTAATCATGCATTTAACTGCACCATTACCTTGATGCCTTTCTTTGATTCAAATTTCACATTTGTGTCAACTGCAACAAGCCAGCATTTCTTCTTTTGAGAGTAGCCCTGCAGAGAAGGACTTGGGGATATTAGCAAATGAAAAGCTGGACATAAGCTAACAGTATGTGGTCACAGGCCAGAGGAAAATCTCATCCTGGGCTGCATCGAAAGAAGCATGGTCAGCAGCTACTCCCCTCTCCTGAGACCCCACATGGAGTACTGTGTCCAGCTCTGAAATCCAACACAAGAAAGGCACACACCTGTTATAGTGGGTCCAGAGGAGGGCCACAAAAGTGATCAGAGGGATGGAACACCTCTCTCCTATGAGGAAAAACTGAGAGAGTAGGGGTTGTTCAGCCTGGAAAAGAAAAGCCTCCAGGAAAACCTTACTGCAGCTTTTTAGTACCATAAAGGGGGCTTATAAGAAAGATGGGGACAGACTTTTTAGTCTGCTGCAGTAGGACAAGGGGAAATGGTTTTAAACAAAATTAGGGTGGATTTAGACTAGATATAAGGAAGAAATTCTTTACAGTGAGGGTAGCAAAATGATATAACTGGTTCCCATTCCTGAAAACATTTGAGGTTAGGCTGGACAAGGCTCTGAGCAGCCTGATCTAATTGTAGATATCTCTGCCCATTGCAGGAGGTTGGACTCAATGACCTTTAAAGGTCCCTTCCAACCCAAAACATTCTATGACTATGATTCTGAGATTCTTTTTTCTTTTTTCTTTTTTTTTTAATACTGTGCAAGTTTGAGACTTTGATATTACAGCCAATATAATAGCCATTAAAAGTACTGACTGAACACATTACTTTAGGAAACATCAAAGCTGTTAAAGATTCTTCACAGCAACAATTCTTAACAATTCTTAACAGCTCTTAACAATTTATTTAAGCAGTGAGGCAAAATATTTAGCAATTTGCAATATTTTATTCTATTTACTTGACTTTTTAAAAAGATTTCACACTTTAATTGATTTGGAGATACTCATAATGAAATCCTCTTCTGCAGTTAAGAGGGCCAAGTTTCCCTTTAAAATTATTTTCCTATTAAAACAGCCCCTCTAATGAGAACTTTCTATATAAATTTTGATGGTGTATAGTGCAATGTTTTCAACCCAGCCTACAATATTGTAAAATCAATTGTTCTCTGAATGACTGCTCATATCCACTCAGCATGAATTACTGCTTTATAAAGTACATGGATATTTTTCCCTTGTGTGCAACACAACAAACCGTATCTAGTTAGAAAAAGGAGAGTTTGTTTCATACTTTCTACTACTTATTCAAATTTTGTTTACTGGAAATCTCTTTTTCTAGTTGTCTCAAAATGTTATACTGAAAAATTCTACCTATTTTTATGAGCTAATAGTTAGCTCATATAACCTTGCTTTTTTCTCATTATATAAAAACAAAGGATTCCCAGTAATTTGGTAGCAGAATGAGTCATTCATGATATCTAGCCTACATATATAAAATTATAGATGCATGTGTCCTGTATCACACATTATTATTACTTATAAAAATCAGCAAAAGGCAGAAATTAGAAGGTTGATTCCCACCTTAAGAACAACTAAATCAACAAAAAATGGCATTTGTATAAGAACATATTTGCAATTTTCTAACCTTGAAATCATTTGCTTTAAAACTAGACAGTAGAATAAAATTTAGCACATACTTAGGCATGTAAGTGCCTGTGAACTCAGATCCAGGATGCTCTGGTAGATGCATCATTTGCTCTGTCAGCTGCTGTTCAGCGTAGAAATCAAGCGCTCAGAAAATTCTGAGTTCATAAATAGGCATGCAGTGTTATCAAAACCTTGCTAGATAACTTTCTCATTCCTAAACATCAGGAAATGCTGTATTTCACACACATCAAAACCCCCTGATTTACTTTAGACAAAAGCTTCTTATGAACTACATGCAACTTGGAAAAGCATTCTGGGTAGTATTCAATTACTTATTCCACTTATATTACTAGATTCAACATGAACATTGGAGAAGTAATAGCTCTTGTGTTTACAGTGAGTTAAGGTATCATGAAACACCTGTTTTCTTCCTAAATGCAAGTATCATAGCATGACAATTTCTGTAAAAGCAACAGACAAAAAGCAGGAAAGAAAAAAATTATACATTATAAATTAATTAACTGTAATTGCATTAGAGAGTGGAGATTTTTTTTCTAGATTAGAGAGTTCTAAAAGGTTAGTAACACGTCTCACAACAATAATCATAAAATTAATTGCCTTAATTACTAGTCTAAAATGGAATGCTTCCAAAAAAAAGCCCTACCTTATGCATCTGTAGCACTTAAAAGGATGCTACAAAAATTGAACTAGACTTTGGAAACTATTTCACTGAAATTTAACTCCAGAAGGGCGTGAATTCCATTTAGCTATCAATATGCAACCCAAACAACACAGGCACATTAAAAATTGAAATCCAGAAAAGAAACAATTTCATGAAGCTTTTTCAGGATTAGAATTACAATAAACTTAAGCCAGAGGCAAGTTTTATTTTGGAGAGTTTTATAGATCTCCCTAAACCTTCTCTCCATGGTTCTGATTCAGTGACATGCAATGGCTGCATAACACAACAGAGGTTTAGGGGAACAGTTTTACACAAAAACCCCAGTGTCTATTGTCAAGATGACATAAAAGAGATGTTAACGTTTGTTTGTTCTTGAGGCTAAGTCTCAGATATACCTCTGCCTCTTTATGATATGTTTCATTTATTTATATTCACAAAGCAATCACTATACAGATAACACTGTTATGATGAAACCAGATTGCTGCTTTTTGTATAATAAGGAAAATTAATAAGAATTTCCAGCCAATCAGAGTTTCATCTTAAGTCACTTTTTTAAAGGAAATGATTCAAACACTTGCTAATGACTTTATATTAATAAATAGCACATGTGTTATAGAGCAGATGCTCTGAGAAAACGTCCCCATATTTACCACCTAGTATATGTTGAAATTATTCTGCATTTTCTCTGATGATTGGCATTTATGCCGTATCAAATGTATTTTTATTAATTCTCTCTATGTATATTTAAGTGCACAAAGACTTCAGATGCAGCTGCAATTTGACAAGGGAACTACACAGGCATGACATGTCTGCTAAAGGCCACTTAGTTACCAGTATGTCTGCACTGGATGCAGTTTGTCCTGGAAAGGAAAGAAGGAAGAATAAACATCTATAGGCAGCATTTTATATCTGAGTAATTCTCCTCATTATCAGTGATGCCCTGTGTTCCAGAAGTTAAGTATACACACTGTGAAAAGAAAGAAAAATTAAATCTCTACGGTGTTTGTAATCTTGTGGCTTTTGGATTTCTTAACAATATCTTTGCTCTTGTGTTTCCAGAAGCAGCAATCAGCACAGTTCAATTGCCTTCTTTGTACCAATCATCATTTTTTCACACTTCTCTAGAGAATATTTTTATTCATCTACTGACCAAATTAAGTAGTTGCAGTTTTTAAGACCTCTCAAGAAAAATTTCACTGTGTATTCATCTTTCTACCTGACTATATGGTAATAGTAAATTTAATGAATTCACTTAGGAACTCTTAGGGCAACTCAGCTGACTACTACTTCTATTCATCTGTTACTAATGATTTTTACATTCCATTAGACTGCCTATTCACCTTGGCTGTTTCTCTGGAGTTCCTCGGTCTTCCATGGTACTACCTAATTTAACATCACATATGAAATTTGTCTCCTCTTTGTTAGTACCATTCATTATCAGCCCAAATATTACAAAAACATATTAATTTACTAAATTTCCATACTGAAACAGGAACCCTTCATTTATCTGATCTCCACAGAATCTGAGTACCATCTGGAGAAAAAAAAAATAGCAGTAAGGTAATTTTAATGGATTCTATCACAATTACTTGGGAATACTTAAGGTGTCACTTGGGTCTAAGAAAATCTTACTATAGGATTGAGGCTTATTTTTCTCTGAGACTGTCAAAAAATAGATTTACTCTGTCTCTTCTGGAAAACAAAAATCTGTATGATGTGATTTATTTATTTTTTTAATTAGTAGTTATATCACAGTCTTTAAAACTGTGTTTTGAAAATGTTTTCTTCTTTTGAAATGTGTACGTCCACACAATTTGTGCCGGCATGTTAGCCACATCTAGCAAAAGGAAAAATCCTGGTTTTATGCTCCAGCTACAACTACAGTTATTAAAAATTATTTAATTAATTAATTAATTAATTAATCAAGGAGGAAAGGGGATTTAGGGTATCACACTTTGACAAAGAAACAAGTAATTAGGACAGAAATTATTCCGCCACAGTAACATGAAATAAGTACTCTGATCATCTACCACGCATCACTGTTCTATTCTCTCACAACGCTACACAGCAATTTATAACACAAAATAAGATGCAGTATGTCATATACCAGTGTTGTGATTAGAGCAATATATTTTAGAATTGCAAATGATGCATACATTTCTTACGGTGTATGGAACAGCTAAATGAGGAAAAAACATCTGATGAAGGAAATAAATCATGGATGAAGTTCTTGTGAGAAAAAAAAATTTACTTGCTTCCATAATTCATGCTATTTCTACGCAGCCTAACCATTTACAGAAGAAAAGGCAGAGCCAGGTTTACGTTTTGATTAAGCCAATGTATGAGGAAAATCCTTTCTAGATGCTACTAAATCTCAACCGCAGTAAGCGTATTTTAGCTTTATTTCCTGAAAACTTATCTTGAATCACCCATTTTTATTATAGACTTATATATAGTTAAATTATGCCCAATATGAACACGTCAACCACTAAAATGCATGTTGTCTTGATGTAAAAATAATTTTTAAAAAATATTAAAAAATCACAGTATTATAGAATGCAACGGGTTGGAAGGAACCTCCAGAGACTGAGTCTAGCCCCCCTGCAAAGCAGGACCAAAGCTGGTTACACAGGAACATGTCCAGACAGGTTTTGAAGATCTCTAGAGAAGGGAATTCTACAAACTCTCTGGGAATCCAGTTCCAGTGTTTGCCACCCTCACGGTAAGTTTTTTCTTGTTGAGATGGAATGTCCTGTGCTTGAATTTGTTCTTCTGATATAAATTTGCTGGAAATGAATAATGGAATAATTTCGCTTGGCAAGGATATGTGAAGTTGATTGTGCTCACATCGTGGCTAACTTCATCATTTGATTGGGCTACCCATGCCCCTTCCGGGTGAAACTCTGAAAAATTTATTAACTTCTTGCATCCAACTTCTTTGAATCCTTTTTTCTCATTTTCAAATTCTTCAGACTACCACTACATTGTAACACCTCTCACAGGACTTTCCTGTATCATACTGTTGCACAACTTGGGTTTTCGTTTTCTTTTGTTTTGTTTTATGTACATTTTTCTAAAGGAACTGATTGTAGATATTTTAAACTGTTAGTCACACAAATTTATTTTCCTGTGCATGGGGAAAAGAGTCTCCTTCTATTTAAGAGTCCCAGAAAACTCAGAAATCTGCTTACATTTTCCCAAAGTGTACTGCTAGTTGCCAAGTTTTATAGAAATTAAAAAAATATATATATTCTTCATGAATTTGAGGATATAAAATTGTTATAGAGCATTGTTTATTTTAAAAGACAAACAGCTGTGGATTTATTTATTTAGGTCATCAAGTGGAAAAAAAAATAAAAAGCAATCTGGCTATTTTTACACCAAATTTCACAGTATCTTGGGGAATGTTCTCCCTCCAAAAAGCTGTTTAAAATAAATAGTCAGCTTAAGCAGAGTTGTTTTGGTTTTTTACTGAATTAGGTAACCCTTTTCAGATAGTAGTAATTAAAACACTAAAGCCATCTTAATGTTTATGTAGCTTACTTTCATTTCATTGGTGAAGACAACGCAGTAGTAACAAAGAAAGAAATGTTCTGGGAGAAGGGCGAATAAAACCAAGCTAAATCTAAGACAAAACTTCCACATCTCTAATTCCATAGACCTGAAAGTGTTGGGAATAACTGTTACAGAAACAAGATATTCTCAAACACAGGCAGAGAAAAAACAATTTGGATAATCTATAACCTAATCTGGATACCTACTGACATTCCCCAATTAATTTGTTTTGTTCATCACAAGGAAATCTAGGTGTTGAAGATCCAGGTGGTGAACACAACCTGCAGTGGGGACGCTATAGGATAATGAGGGACAAACATTTTGCCTTTTGACTGCATTCCAAATGAAAGCAGCCCATTTTCAGATCTGAGAAGAATTTTGAAGTAGTATGGACATATTTTTCAGCAGTGCATACAAGATAATGTTGCCCTATAGTCCTGAGCCATTTGAGTATGGAAAGAGCTTAGTGATTATCATACAACAGTACCAATATAATTTCAAAGTGACATTAATTTACTTACACAGTCTAGTCTAACCTGTAAATCACACAACTTCAGTCCCTGAGCTCAGCTTACTGTTGAACTAGAGCATATAGTTCAAACAGTTTAATTTCTTTAATTAAAATATGGAGAGCCTTCTGTTTCAATGTTATAGTGGAGTGAAAAGACCTCAATAAAACAAGGGGCTACATTTTTAGTTAAACTGATTTATGTAGTTATTAGGAAGAAAAACTAACACAAATGACCTCTAAGCAACATCTGCTACTATCTCTGACTTGGGGGGGGGGGGGGGGGGAGGGGGGAACAAACCAACCAAACAAAAACCAACAACAAAACAAAACCAACACATTTAGACTTTCAAGTGAAAGAAAAAGTCAGTAGAAGCCGTTTCTGTGCACAAAACCCACAGCATTTCAACATTCTGTCAGAGAAGATGCTTTCTTCTCTTTGTGCTTCCTCTACCCAAACTGTTGGTCTTCCTTTTAAGCATTCTACACTCATCTAGCTGTGAGTCTAAATTCCCTATGGGTCCATTAAGTATGTTGCTAGGCAAACAGTCCAGTAGCAACTGTAAAACAGGACATTTGGATGGAAGCCAGTTTTGTAGGTCACTACACTGTAAACCTTCACGTCATTAGTCTTGCCAACTGCAACTGTTAGGTTTAGTATTCTTTCAGCTCTCTAAAAAGACTGAGAGTCATTCATACCACACTAAGTGTTCACTAATGAGTATTTCTAAATCAAAGGCATCAATGAGTATAGTATTTCTTTCATATACTAGGCGAGTAATTGTCTACTAATGAATGCTTTAATACCATAGAAAAATATAAATGTTGAGGTTGGAATAGACCTTTGTGATCATCATTCAACTGCTTGCCTAGAGCTCACAATCCCACCACTACTGCTAAGCCACTATCACTAAACCATCTCCCTAAGCACCACATCCACACAACTTTTAAACACCTGCAGGGATGATTTTGCAATAAAACAGTCACAGTCATGTTAAACATGAACAGTTGCCATGCAATGGACTTCTAGATAACCACCCTGAAGAGCACATATAACCGAAGACTCGAAGTAGAATATATTGTGTTTTCTTTATTTATTTTGTTGACAGTAAATCAAGAAAGACCTATTCACACATAATTACCACATTACCTGATTCATGAACTTTTGACCTATTAGGCTGAAGTATTATTTCTTCACTGTAATGTATCACTATCTTTACACAGAGCACATAAACTTTTCAGACTGATCAATTCACTCACACAACACCACCAGAGAACAGCATACTGCAGAGTCCTCTTGATGTGACCGCACTGCATTAACATATGGAAGAAATGGTGCTCCAATTAGTAAGCCCAGAGATAAATATGGTCCCAGAAACTAGAATACTTCAGTACCATTGTTCTCATGGTCTGGAAATGCATCAATGAAAGAAAGAACCAAGCAGCACAGAACATTTAAAAATAAAGACAGATCCACAAGGAAAATGTATGGCTTAGATATGTGTAGATTAAAATTTCTCTAGTTAATAGTTTCACATTGGAGCATCTCTGAGCTAAAGAAACAACGTGAAACAGAGCAAAATAAAAACATTTACTCTGTGAACTTAAATGTATACTGCTGAAAGTGTATTATCACAAAAGGAAAAGTCTTTCAGAAAGCAAAGGACTCATGAGTTTCTCTGTCCTTGTTTGTTCATCATCTATAACATTTTAAATTTTCTGGTAATAGAAGAGCAGCAATACTCTCCAGACATTATGTATTTAGGTAAAAGAAAAATGGTTCTGAATATAAGAAATGGAAGTTCATAAGCTGAAAGATCACTACTGTCAAAGAGGAAAAGATTTAAGCAATGCCAGGGATTTCTGAGTACAGAGTAAGTAGCAGCAATACTTTTCTCAATTAAGCCCTAGATAATCTTTGCACCTTCTGACTTTTTAGTATGATTATTTTCAGTCTTAACATGATACTCTGTATATATGTGTTTCTCCAGAAATACAAAAAAATCTCAGGCAAAGAAATTTGCTAACATAAGTATAATCTTGAAAAAAAGTTTTGAAATTGTCTACTTATCTTGCCAATTCTTGAGGGGAAATAACATCAGACAAAGCTATCAGCATTATTTACAACCTCAGAGGAATGTATATTTGGGCTTCAACAGGCAAGAGAGCAGCTCAGACTTCTAGTTTTACAAACAACAACTTCCTCCTGTTATTTGGCCTTTTTAAAAGCAAGATTAACAGAAGTACCTCATGACTTCTCACTGATTCTGTTCACACAAATTCTTGTATTTGTGCAACCTATGTACATAAACAAAGTCAACAGAAGGGTTCATTAAAGAATTCCTTTTTTACAAAACCCTGAGTCCCTATCAAAGCCAGCTGCTACTAACATGACATTTTTCAACTGTTCCTAAAAACTTGCAATATAATTTGCATTCAAAAGACCAAGATGCACCAGATACTAGTAAAACCTGTTGACAGAAGCCTCAGAGCTGCTACCAAACCATTGAACCACAGGACAAAATCTGGTACCAGACATATGCTAGTTTTATTGGAATTCTGTCAAAAAACTTGACCTATACATCATAATGACAAAGCAACCTGGCATTTGTCTCTTAATGTGCACTTAAACATAACCAATCAGTGTTAGTGGTGCCTTCTGTTTGGTTTTTGCAGACCAATGTCTTTGTCCTGTGTCCCAGCTCCAGTGATGTTGGGGGCAGATGTCCCTAGCTATCTAACAAGGGGCTCTCTGAACCCCTGCTTCTAGCCTGTACCCAGCCCCATCTCTGGTTTCATCAGCTTTTGCTACAAATAGAACACTTCTGATGGCCCTTGGCTCATCACTGGCTGTGTGTGAACCAGATGCCAGCTCCATTCCCATGAGTAAGGGCACAGGTTTCCCTTGGATCATCTGCCTTGCTTTTGCTGCTCCCCGACAGCAGATACAGGAACATACTTGTTTTAATTCATGACTTTATGTGAATGACAAAAGCTTTGCTCTGAAGCCTGGACATGAGGTAGATCATCCCTAGCCACAGTGGAAGCTTAAAAAGTTTATATGCAAAGAGCAAACAGGTGCTCTTATCTTGAACTGAGCCAGATGCTAATTTCTTATTCATGCATTTAGGCATTGAAATATCTTTGTAAACCTGGCCATCTATTATTTGCTAATTCCTCTGATTAAATAATCACTTTATTTGCCTGAGTTTTCCTTACATTGTTTTAAGTTCAGAGTGAAAGTTTCTTTTATTAATATTCTCTCATCTGCTGTTGCTGCATCAAGAAAAAAACAGGGAAAAAAAGGAAAAGGAGAAAAAAACCCCATAAATATAAATTAATGAACAAAAGTTAGATGCCGTAATGAGGCAGACCATTTTGTTGGAGCCTCAGAAATCTATGAAGTCCTCATTGAAAATCATACCAATAACTCATTTTTGCAGATATGCAGTCTGCTTTTTTGGTACACACTTAATAAGCACAGACAAAACCCATATCATGAATTTTTTGCGAGTGATTTTCTGCCGCCAGTGTATGACAGAGATGGTTAAAGTAGCTCTAAATGGGCTAGCTTTGTTGCTAAGATAGCATAGTCATGTTAGCACAGGCACTGCATAATGTACTCAGACCATTAGCTGTAATACATTTTTTATGATACTGGTATATTTAGAAATAATTTTTGAAAAGCTATATGAACCTAAAGAATCTCAGTCACTTTAAAAAGCTGGCAACAGGAACAGGAAGGAATATGATCAGCGCTTGTGTAAAAAATAACCACATCTTCTCTAAATAAAAAGGATAGTCAGTAAAATGGAATTTAATAAAGCATAATAGGTAAGGATCTTCGCATGCTGCAACAGTAAGTGAAGTACACTGCCACTGTCTAATGTATGCTGCCTAAATCAATAGAATTTAGAGGAAAAGGAGCTTTCTAACAAAATAGTAAAATGCTCTCCAGTTTAATCAATATCAGAAGTAATGAATTTACCATGCACCTCATTTTTCTAAAGTGGTCTTTATGAAACTTTAGAATTATTATACACCTTAAATCAAACCACAACCTAGCATTTTCAAACAAATTTTAGACAATAGATAGGAAGACATGTGATTAATTAAACCAAAAGCAATGCACTCCAAATGTTCAACCCAAATACTACAATTCATACTGCATGGTTCTGTCAGTGGCTTTATAATTTACAAAATAATTCATAAACATATTGCTCCCAGGCAACCAGCACCAGAACAAGGGGACACAGTCTCAAGCTGCGCCAGGGGAGGTTTAGACTCAAGGTGAGGAGAAAGTTCTTCACCGAGCGAGTCGTTCATTATTGGAATGGGCTGCCCAGGGATGTGGTGGAGTCACCGTCCCTGGAGGTGTTCAAGAGGAGATTGAATGTGGCACTTGGTGCCATGGTCTATTCATGAGGTCTTGGGTGACAGGTTGGACTCGATGATCCTCGAGGTCTCTTCCACCTTTTGTGATACTGTGATACTGTGACATTTATTGGAAATTTAAGGAAAAACAATCCTATACCACACACCTTCTTCTGGAAGAACTGTATGAACACTGGGCTTCATGTTCTATAGATTGTAACCATCTCTTTGCATTAACTGCATTTTTAGGTATTCCCTCCATCAATCTCAATCAAATGAAAGAAAAATCACAAATTTGTTTACCGTGTCTGCTCACCAAAAAATGTAAACTTCACTACATACATACTACTTACTGCTGATTAAACAGTTAAATTGTATCTTGCTCCTGTTCATAAGAGGCCAAATTAAAATTTTCAACTCACAAATGTTGGCCATGTAGTAATACAAGAGGATAAGCCCATTACTCAGTGCTTTTACTTACAGCTGCAGCTCGGGAAATTACAGAGATTAAGCTGAGTTAAAAGTTGGAGACATGTAGCCACATTTTATACCATAAATGGCATTTTGTAAAAATTATGTTTGCTACATGAGACAGCAAAATTGGCATATCAGGTAAGTTGTTTTCAACCTGTGATTGTTTTCATTTTGGGGCCTATACAATGGTTTAGGTTTTTAAAAGACAATTTTTATGTTTATCAATTTCCGTATTTAGTAAAATGACAACAGAGCAAACATATTTATTTGTAAAGCCTCGAGGTCAGCTTGACTTTGCCAGCTGCAAGAGAAACTTAATCCGAGCAAAAACTGAAATGCTTTTAAATGTAAAATGTGCTTCCTTTCACATGAGCAAGCAGCCTGCAGGTAAAAAATGCCTGCCATGGACTGAAAAGATAATGGTGGCACTTACAAGCTCTCTTTGCAGAATATTTGGAACTAAATTTGTTGATCAGAAGTTCACTGAATATCATAACAAATCCTATTATAATATGTGATGGGCGCAGATGTGACATCTGACAATAGGATGTCTTTTTCTTGCTCTTTTTTTGTTGTTGTTTTTTTTATTAAGAAATGTAACCATTTCCTCTCACAGCTGCTGCTCTGTTGGATTATTTATGTTTGTGAAAATGTGGGAAAAGGTGTGTGCGGGGGGACAAGAGAATAATGATATCACATTGCCTAAAGAATGTTTTTGGCCTGAAAACATTAAAATATTTTACAAGAGTTGCCACTACCACTGTGAGCATTGTTGGCTTGGACTGAGCATTTCTAAAATTGAAAGCTGTTACCATGTAGATTTTAGCCTGCATAAAATTAGACTGAGCAGTGCCATTAGAGAGGAGACAATACAAACAAATGTACTACCTTCAGTGAAAACATACAAAATCACCTAATCTTTCTAGCACAGGGAATATACAATCATTAGATACTGACAAACTTTCCTTGTTACCTGTGCTCAAGACTTGACCATAGTATGATACTGCATTTCCAGTTCTGCATCACTGGAAAAATCCAGACCATAAAAGATCTAAGTGTAACATTTATACCATTAAAATGCCTTTTAAATTGCCAGAATGGCACAGACATTTGTAGTATATACATGCATTAGGCTTCAGAGATTTGGACTGAGGGGCTTGAGGATTTTTCTTAAATTCCAGGAAGACACTAAAGTTTTCTTAAACATTTACTACTCCTATCTGAACTGAATACTTCATTAGTTAATTTATATTTTGACACATATATAGTTGACCGAATCAAACAGGAGCTTTCCATATTTTTATTTTTTTAAAAATAGTAATTCATTGTTATGAAAAAAATAACAATTTGGGGGGAAAACAATAAAAGACATCCTTCAGGATGCTAATTTCATGGTTATCCATCATTCTTGCAATTTTTGAATGTTGGAGCATATAGTATTCTCATTGGACAGGCACAGCAAATTCTGATTTATGGCTTGTTAGAAACAGAAAATGAAAAAAAAAAAATATCTTCATAAACACACAGCATAGATGTTTAACCTCTGCATGTTAAAAAGCTGCTAAAGAGAAGAGTCCAATAATCCAAAGCATTAAAACTCCCTAAAAATCCTTTTTTAAAAGGGCAGTTGATGATTCCTTTTCATCAGACTGTTGTTGATTTTCTTTTTCTTTTAATTAAATCAGCATCCATAGAATTTCCAGCTGTTTTACATCTGCTGCCTGAATTACCATCCAAATTTGCTACCAAAGGATTGATGAAGAAAGTGCAGCCCTTTAAAGAGATAGATATAGTCATGGTGCTGTCTGAGGGAGAGAAGGCAGCTATGAATTTTCTTCCAGCCTTGTGATGCAAAGCAGATGCGAGATCCAGCAGAAATAGCATGGTGCAAATTCTTCCTCCCTCTGCACACCAGTAAGTCTGTCTTGCAAATACTGCTGTTTCAGGAAACACAAACTGTCCATTTGCAAAGCTAACCACATTGCCAATGTAATGAGGTAATGAAATAATTTTTGGTTTGCCTTATATACAGCTACAAAATTATTTCAGAGAATGGGTTTTTAAAATAAACACTAAACAAAAGCCATGACAGTAAGGATAAACCAGCTTCTATAAAGCAGAGCTGAAAAATGGTTATTATTTCCCTGCTTTTATCTCTAAAGTAATGGTCTCCTCCATCTATTAGGACTTAAATACCTCTGGAACCTATCATTACAGAAATTCAGGGAAAAGGAACATAGAAGTCAGTTAAAAAAACACCTTGATAACTTAAGAAAACAGAAGGAAAAAAACATATAAAGAAATAATGAAAATTGATATAAAGTTTTCATGCCAACTTAAGTGTCTGGATGACTCAGTCAACCATCATACTGAAGTTTGCTCATCATTTATAGTTTTGGCTCCCTTTAGTCGTAGTACAAAACTCATACAGTAACAAAGATTCATATCCAGCTAGACTGCTGGTATGTGTTGTAAATAGGTATGGTGTGGTTTTCCCCCATTTATTCCTAAAACATCATCCACTTCATATTTGAAAAGGATATATAAACTGCTGAATTTTCACATATGTCTGACTTAAATATGTTATATTTAGCCATCATCAAAGGCCACTACTCAGACTGTCAGACTAGTAAAGCAACAAAGTATGGCAAGAGGAGAACAGATCTGAGGCATCACCCTCCCTAAGGACACAGTGGTAATGAGGCTAGCTGGCAGTTTATGGGGCATATGCTTGTATAGTTCCTTTCCTCTTGTCATTCCATAGCCCACAGAAAGAGATGGCAAGCAGGCAGTGAGTTTCCCATTGGTCAGAGGGACAGAGTGAAGCACCTTAGCATCCTTTTTAACATCATTCAAAGACATGGGGTACAAATAATTTCCAGAGGCTGGGATACAGGGCAGTGACTTCACTTAAAAGAGGCCATCATGCCAACAGGTAGGGGAGGAAGGACAGAGAACAGCAGCTGTTCTGCTTCAGCAAAATTTTACTATTCATTAGATAAAGGCAAAATAAGGCATTTTATTTTGGTTCTCAAGAGGGCAAAATTCAATTTTTTCCCAACACTGCTGAGTAGCACTAAGATGTGGTACACCTAAGCTAATGAAGTCACACATTACCTACACTTGGCTAATACCCTACTCAGTGATACTTTGTGTCACTGTAAAATTGCAAACCTATAAAATCTCCATTTAATTCACACCAGTAAACATCTCTTTGAATTGAGTGAAATAAAACATTTTGATGCATGCTATTCTCAGCATTTATCATTGATACTAGAAATATTTTAGTAGGATATAAAAAAGTTGTAATTCCCCAAGAATCAAAGTAACAGGGCGGTTAATTGCTTCAGACCAATAAAGGAAAAAATACGGCAGAATCAATTACAAATATATTAAACAAATGTATTCTAGGTTGCAGCATCCCACTTTCATTTTAATGCATATTTCCTTGGCTTTTATGAGCTTACTAAGTTTTACATCAGAAACTGTGAGGTATCTTAGGGACTGCAATCTAAGCCACAAGGTAAAACCAGAAAAAAAGAAAAAAAATCACACCAAAAAACCCCCCACAACAACAAACCTAAACCAAAACAAAAAACAACAAAACCCCAAACACACCAAAACAAATACAAAACAATAAAATATATCTTAAACTGTTTGGAATGGATTCGATAGTCTTGTCAGAATTCCTTTCTGCATTTTCTCTACCCCAACAACAACCACAAAATATTAAAACAAGTGTCCTGAAATGCGACAGGGATCATTTAAGAGTGTCACATCTTTCTCAGTTTCCTCTGCTTTCAGGACCCTGGAACCTGATCTTTTAATTGCTGTATCCCCAAAAATGTCCTTATCACAAGCATAATGACCCACTCAGTCTACTGCTAGCTGTAAATTAATAGAAACAAAGGAGAGCGATGGACTTAATAGCGTCTGAGTCCTCCTGTGACTAGGGCACAGAAGACCTTTGTGTTTGTACTTTTCTTGAACAGATGCAGGAAGATGTTCTAATTTGCCAGAGAATGTCAAGTTCAGGGACCCATCTTCATTATATCACAGTCACAAGCCACAAAATTTCAAAATTCTAGCAGATGTTTCTCTGATATGCTCTCTCTATTAAGATACTCAAGACATACAAGAAGGAACATCAAAGGTTTGTGCAAAGGGAATATGTGGAATCAAAATTCTCCTCACATAAGTCTTAATAGCATGAGTTACAGATGAAGACTTCTAGCTTCCAAACTCTCATTTACATTATAATTGAGGAATTTTCTCTTTTTATTTTTAATCCAAATACCCTATTTATAAGTCAGAGCAAAAATCATGTGAAAATATTGCATAAATATATGTATTTACATAATTATTTACACATACTTTCAGTCAGTAAAGTATCTGTAACTTTATCCAGTAATGATATACCTACAAAATCATCACTCAGTAGCTCAAACCAAATATTGAACACTGAATACTCAATCTTCAGAGGGAAGTAGTCACAAACAATTTGATTATGTTGTTTCATTTAACATGTGTAGCAAAAATAATCAATAAAACAACTGGTACATTTCTCCACATTTGAGAGAGACACTAGTATTTCTGAACATCATTAGAATATCATTAGATTTTAAAACAGAAAGCACTAACATGAAAATAAAAAGCGTGAATGAACTTCAAAAGTGCAAGGAATCAAACTTAGCCATCTTGCTTAATACCTCAGATTTAGGCTAAAGGGAGTCAATGCAAGACTCTCCAGCTTTCTGGAGAAGAAATACAACCACCTCCAAGCACATAGCTTGTCTTCCTTCTTTCCCTTCTCTTCCCTCACAAACTCCTCTTACCCCTCTCCCCCCTACTTAAAAAGTCCAAATATACTATAGTAGTAAACCATTTGAAAACATATGGTTGTCTGAAATCTGTGCATGTCATGCTGTAGGGGTTTTAAGCAACCTGACAAGGAGGTGATTCAAGACAGCCAGCACGGCTTCACCAAGGCCAAGAGAAGACCAACAGATGTCACCTATCTGGACTTTTGTAAAGCCTTTGACACAGTCACCCACAACAGCCTGCTGGAGAGACACAGATTTGATGGGTGGACTGTCCAGTGGATAAGAAATTAGTTGGATGATTGCATACAAAGAGTAGCGTCAACGATTCAATGTCTAGATGCAGATAGTGGACAAGTGGTTTCCCTTAAGGGTCCGTACTGGGACCAGTGCTGTTCAGTATCTTCACCAATGACATCAACAGCGAGACTGAGTGCACCCTCAGAAAATTTGCTGTTGACACCAAGATGAGCGGTGCAGGTCATAAGTCTGAAGGATGGGATGCTATCCAGAGGGACCCAGACAGGGTAGAGAAGTAGGCTGAGGAGAATCTCATGAGGATCAACAAGACAAAGTATAAAGTTCTGCACCTAGGTCAGGGCAATCCTCAATACCAATACAAGCTGGGGGATGATGAAATTGAGAGCAGCCCAGCAGGAAAGGACTTGGAGGAACTGGTGTATGTGACAATCTGGACATGAGCCAACATTGCACATTAGCAGCCCAGAAGGTAAATTGCACCCTGGGCCACATCAAAAGAAGCATGGCCAGCAGAGCAAGAGAGATGATTCTGCCATTCTGCTCCAGAAAGACCTCACTTCGTCTCCAGCCATTGGACCACCAACACAAGAGGGACACAGACCTGCTGGAGTAGATCCAGAGGAGGGCCCACAAAGACAATGAGTTTTCCAAATATAAGTACTGATTGCTGCTCTACCAATCTACCAAATGCCATCTTGGAAATTAAACATTCACAAGAAGACAATTAAAATTAAATCCCCACTGAAAAAAAAAAAAAAAGAAAAAGAAAAAAAAGCCTGTGGTAAATAAATTAAAAGAAGTATTCCTTCTGCCTTTGTCCAGGCTTGTTGTTTAGTTTGTTTGTTTTTTCCATATGGTATCTTATTTGTCATATGGAGGTTGCAAAAATATCCTTTTAGAGAATAAATTAGAAAAATGAAGCATAAACAATAAAGCCTGCTCAGCAGTCATGTTTTCCAGGGCTCTGTAGGGTAGCTGCAGGAATTTTCCATGCTGTGAGTGTTAATGAGACCTTCCATAGGCACCATTAATACATAAAAGCAATCACCTATAACTCACCTTTTCAAATATGTACTCCTTGAATTTAGTAACTGAAAGCAAAATAGGGAGAATCATGCAAATACCGTCATCATTTACTGATATGGAACCATTAGCCAAAAAAAATGGAGCTGAGATCAGAAAAGTTACTGTAATGCATAAATGCTTCAATAATCAAGTAGAGAGTCCAGAAGCAATTGGAGAATATGCACAGTTTTGAAGACTACAAAACAATCTCTACACATATGCTTTTCCTGATGGAAGAAAACACAATTATAGAAAATACAAATTAGCTAAAAGTGCCTGGATTCAACATACTTAGGTACTTAAAACAGGGTGGGTATATGACCAAACTCTGTGATAGTAAACCTACATGAAGAAAAGTCATATAAATTTTGTACAGTTTATATCCAAGTTGTGATTTATTTTTAACAACATTTAATTACATGAAAAAGGGGGAGGGAATCCTATTTGCCACATGGATGCCATGAAAGTTCTAGGTAACATTGCCAACATGAGGCTATTGTTGCTAACCAGTATCCCATACCAGCAAGTTTCCAAACCAGGCACTGGATTTCAGCCAAAGACAGCTCCACCAAGCTGTGAAGGGTATCAAGCTTTTTGGGAGGACATCCTGCATCTCTATGCCATTTCTACACTGCCAACTCCCTGGGTAAAAAACAAGTGAGGTCTGTCACTCCCTGATACTTGACAAATTTTAAAGTGACAGAATATTAGTTCATTCTGCCAAAAATGTGCAGCTTTGGATATTACTTGCTATATTTAGTGACAGAAACATGAAACAATAACATGACTGATAGCTATTACGCACTTTGGTCTGCGTTCAAATTGAAGTCTCTGATCCAGTGACTGGCAAGTTTCTACATAATTTGTACAGATCTTCAGAAATGAGATGCATTTTGTTTTAAACAAGACTCACCTCTGCCACAAAATGAACAATGATCTGTGTTAGAAACTTGCTTTAGGTCATCCTCTCTCAGCTGCATTTCTGCTCTTCATGTTGTAAATTAACTCTTGAGTTTCCTACCATTCCCAGTTTAGGCTTGGTGCCTTTAAGAGCCACAAAGTGCAGACTCCAGAGGGACTAGAGTGTCCAGGAGGTGTACCTGAAAATGTAATCTTTGTATTTCTTCCCCAATATCCCGCATCCCTATAAATCCAGCTGCAAAGTCGGTTTCTTTCTCTTCCCTCTCTCTGCTCCCATAGGAGACATCTCTCTTATTTTCTGGTCTTTTTACTGCCTAATTATGACCTAAGGCATGGGGAAGTGTAGTGCTGCCCTGAGGGGGTCTCAGAGAAACAAGGAGGGGCAGTTTTGGGCCTGGCCAGCCTGAAACCAGCCTAGCAATGGGGGGGAGGGGAGAAGAAGGAACCCTAGGTCATATGGTAAACCTCAGGTGGAAGGAAGGAAGAGCACTGCAGGTTTGGTCTGAATTGACTTGGCCTGGTGTATAAGGAGTTCTGTGTGAAGTTTTGGCTTGCTGTGGATTTCTTTGTATCTTATATGCTTGGCTATGCTCATCACTATGTCACTGCAGCATTTTAGTCTGTGATAGCCTTTCCATTACTACCCAATCCAATTGTGTGAGCATTATTCTTTTGTTCCAAAAGAGGCAATAGAGCAAACTGTCCACTCATTAAACCACAACATTTAGGCAGGATATCCTGCATCAGTGAAGTCCTTTTTGCTACCATGCTCTCTGTTGCCTGGTAAAATTACTTTTTTCAATAGTATTACCCATTGGATGAGCACAAGCCTGTAACTTGGGCTGCAGTTCTAAGTCAAACACAGTACCAAATACATATCAATAATACCACTCAAAGACAGCTTTGTTAGAGGTTAGTTCAGGACATTCCCTGCCCTTGTTCTGGCTTTGATGCCCATCAGTAAGTAATTTCAGCATGCTAAATTACTACAGGCACTTGTATCTTGGTGGTCAGGTTAGCTTCCTGATGCTTTAGTGTGCTGCAAAAGCTCAGTCAGCATCTGATGTGAACTGAGGCATTTGAAAGAGAGTACTAAGTGGAGTGTGAAGGAAGAGGGCAGCCAGCAGTTAAAGGTGTTTGGCTGCTACCACGCTTATTTACACAATGAAATACACTTCCTGAGTGCATTCCACTTTCATAGAAGTAAAAAATCAATATGGCCGTATATGAGATTTTCGTACTTAAACATAACAGCTGCCATTTTAATCCAGGACTACAATTTCTTTTGCTTCCACTTTTAGACTGGACTATCACCAGCAAGGAGTCTCATACTCATACATAACCATATACTCATATTTGGTAGTTTCAGTGAGTGGTTCATATAGCTGAAATATCATTTTCTCTCATTTGGATTCCATCAAATAACTTACACAAAAGTAAAATCCCATCACTGTTCATGTTCCCAAACAGCAGTAGCTGAACCACAGTTTTAAAAGGCAGAAGGCTTTATACACTAACTCAGTGGCATGTTAAATCACTGTGTCAATTACTGTTGTAATCTACATCATCTGCTATGTCTCCCCCAACTTTCATTTTTTTCCTCTTTCTCCCTCTCTCTGTCTTTAATGAAAAAGTGAAATACTGCTAGTGCCTGCCAGACAGGAAATTAGCTCAACATTAAGGACAAGTAAAATTGCACAAAGACACACTAAAAAGAACAGAGCTATTTTCTGAGTTTTTCTTATTGCTATTCTACTCTGCTGCATAGACATTTGACTAAACCAATAAATAAGTAAAGTTCAAAACAGCGTGATCCAGAGCACAGTAAAGTCAAAGGAAAATGTCTCCGCTTATTTAGATTTAGATATGTCTGCCACAAACTCCCATTTCAAAGCAACTTTGAATTACTGTCAACATCAGTGGTACAATCGTTATTACCATAAGAAGCTCATTGCCACAGGATGTTTTACAGACCATAAGTCTAAAGAAGTTCAGAAGGGGTCACCAGATTTAATGGAGAATGGATATTAAATTAGATAAGAAATACTAAACAAAACAATACAAAAGCAACCTGTGGCTCCAACAGACGGTCCCTGAAATCCTATCTGCTGGAAGCTGGATTCACCAAGGGAAGAAACACATGATTCTTATCCCTTATGTTTTAGTTTGGGTAGATTGATGGGAGCATGTTTTGGGTTTAAATACCGTTTATGTCTTCATTCCACCAAGAAAAGTCCTTATTTATTAAAACCCACTTATTGCCTGGAAAAAAATAAAAATAACTGAGACTGATAAAAATAAATGTGAACTCCAAGAATGCAATATCTGTGATCTTTACTTTTTTAGTTATGTTGGGTTCTCATTGATTGTTAGTGATATTGCACAAATAGATGGGGCATTCTGCTAGTACTAGACAATTTTTTCCTTGTAACAGAGTCAATCAAAGTGATAGTGCTTTTCATCTGTTCTAATGTTGTTTCAAAGAACTGTACTCGAACATCAAAGGTTTTTCTCAAACAAATTTTGCACAGATATGAACTGCTATGGTGGATAAACCTCAATATGTCAAGTCAAATACATGAATCATTAGATTTTATTTAGTGGCTATTTCTACACATCAGCTTTAAGTGAGGTCTGGGCTGATTTATTTTTTTCCTTCCTGTAGCTACCTACTGAATTTATCTGAACTTATTTACTGCTAATTTATCAAAATAAAGAGTGACACTAGAATCAGCAACTTTATGCTAAATTGGATAACCATTTAAGGGTTACGAATGCTGACCATGGAACTGTATTTCCTGTGTTCCAAGAAGCCATACTGAGATGAGTTCCTTGGGACTTCAGTCTTAAAAGGACCATTAATAGGAAGATATGTTTAATTTTATTCCATTCACAGGTGTGTAGTATAACATTTATAAATCAGTGATTCATTTTCACTTAAATTATGTCTTCTGTGATGGGCATGACCTACTTCATTGTCTGTTTTCAATTGCCTACTTTGTATCTTCAAGTAGAGTGAATCAGGTTAAACAATTGGAGCCAGTAGAGGTTTCCGTCTTCATAGTGATCAACTGAACATCAAGGGATAGAAGAGCCAAAAGGCAGCAAAGGATGACAGAAGTGAGAGACAACATTAGCAGTGCACATGCAACCAGGCATCAGGGGAGTAAGAAAGTTAGTAAGGAACAGAGATAATCATTCAAAATTTTCTTCATCCCAGAAAGCCATGTTAGAAGTTAAAACCAAGCATGGGATGAACGAAGAACCTTGCAAGGACTACAGTAGCACATGGAAACAGTAATACTGAAACCTTATTTTGTTTTGCCTAGGCTGGCCATGTGGTTTTCCTGTTTGTTTGTTTTGCTTTGCTTCAGTTTTCTCTCTATTTAAAAAGAGTTATCCTGTATAAGCTGCCATGTGTTTAAAAAAATTTTTGGACTTTTCCAGCCTCTCCACATCAAGCAAACTTAAGGAAGCTTCTCTTCAAAGCTCTGACCTTCTTAGTCAACCATGAGAGTTTGCTAGATTTCTGCTATCAAATATCTTTTCATTAACACTTCAAGATAATATTTTTGCACATTTTGCAGACTTAAAATGTATAGATTCACACAATTTGTGTGTGCACTTTTTATAAAGAGATTTAGAAAATTTATAAAGATAATTTTATAGATCTATAACATTTGCACAAAAATCTTCTTCAGGGAAATGAGAAAAGAGTCCTTCTTATGCCAGATATACTTCAGCTTACATTACATCATCTCTTTTTGCAGAATTTGCCCAGTAGGGATTATGTCTATATCTGATTTAATGGATCAATGCTGAGTGACAAGAAAAGAAAATATATAGTCATTTAAATTTCTATTCTATTCAAATGAGATATTACAAAACATTATTATCCTTATTAAGAATATGACTACTTTTTCTAGACAATCAATCAGATGGAGAAGACCTAACAGGAATGTCACTTGAAAGCTAAACAGAAGGGCAAATAGTCTACACATACCATTCAAAAATACAGTCTTTTAAAATTACAAACATATATAGAGTGAGCTATATTTGGTGTTCATTCAATAACTAGAACAATGTATGAGTGCAGGTCAAATTTCTAGCTCTAGAGGAAGAGTTTAGACACTCAAGGAATCTTCAAAGTGAATCTGAATCTACAAGGGCATCATGTGGGAAAATAGGTTAAGAAGAGGCAGTATTACTATTTTTAGGCACAAAAGAAATCTAAGAGTATGAGTACATGTGAATCCCAACAGAGAGAGCAGAGTGAAAAAAAAATAAATTAAAAAAAAAAAAAAAAAAAAAAAAGAGAGAGGCTGAACCCACAAATAGAATAAATGTTTTTGCCAGTGAGTGACCTAATTGTGGCCTTCCAGTATCTGAAAGGGGCCTACAAGAAGGCTGGGGAGGGACTTCTCAGGATATCAGGTAGTGATAGGACTAGGGGGAATGGAATGAAGCTGGAGGTGGGGAGATTCAGGCTGGAGGTGAGGAGGAAGTTCTTCACCATGAGAGTGGTGAAGCCCTGGAATGGATTGTCCAGGGAGGTGGTTGAGGCCCCATCCCTGGAGGTGTTTAAGACCAGGCTGGATGAGGCTCTGGCCAGCCTGATTTAGTTTGGGGTGTCCCTACCCATGGCAGGGGGGTTGGAACTAGATGATCCTTGTGGTCCCTTCCAACCCTGACTGATTCTATGATTCTATGAGTCAAACGACAAAGAAATGCAATGACCAGAAAAGCTTCAAAAAAATATTCCTGTAACAGAAAAACCTACCCCACAAGTTAGAAGCACAAATAATGCAATAGGTTTTCTCCATAATTTCCATTAATGATAGAAAGTGCTAAAAAAAGGAAATAATTTGCCTATCACACAGGAGTTTTGTCAGCCATGCTTACTGTTCACAAAGTGCTCTGAAGTCAAAAGCAGCTGCTCAGACACTCATACTGACAGTATTTCTTGAAATGCTTTAAACAGACTGAAACAACAAAATGGTTTTGAAGGCTCTCAAGTCAGATGACCAGACCCCTTAGTTTTGGGCCAGTCTCAGAGTACAGTCATGTATTTATTTGTAGGGTTTTGGTAGTAGTTTGTGTACATTCTACTCATCCTACTCCATTTCCATCTTTCTTTTCCTAATAGTTCTTAAATCCTGCTGATATGGAGCCCCTCTCTAAGAACGTAAGTTACTACACAATTATGTAATTTTTCCTACCTGTCCACCTGTCTCTTCTCCAGTTTGTAACAACAACAACAACAAAAAATCATTTCTGGATTAACAATGTCATTGTGGTGTAGCTTAAGAAAGTAAGGATAGTCGACCTAAAGCAGTATCCTGTCTGACAACAGCCGAAAATAGATGCTTAAGGAAAAGCACAAGAGGGTAGCTGGGTATTCAAACTGCCCTAGAAAATTTTTCTAGCTTGGAGCATTTTTCAGACAGAAGAGTCTTGAGCTGAAAGTGATATATCTTGGATTTTCTTCATCAATTAAAAAAAGGATTGCACTATCTCCACAGATCCACCTCTTTGAAAATTTTAATTTGCTGAACAATTTTCATCTAATTTAGCAGGAGTATGAAGTGCTAGTGTTTTAAGATTCACAGTATTGAGGCATATGTAAGGAAAATCAGCACTGAGGGAGACAATTTAATGACTCTCATAGGAAAAGACTACAGAGGGACCATAATTATTCTGTGTTCCACACAGCTTGTGCTGTGGCCAGAGGAGTCATAGTATAGTTCCTCCCCTTCCACAACCCTAGACAGGAACTCTCAACATGGCAGTGGGCATTACACAATGTGTTAGATGGAAAGTACAAGTTCTATGGGGCAATAAAACAATGGCAACCTGCAGAAGACATGGAGTTATTGCTGTGGTGGACAGTAGAGGAAAGAACTGAGCATACTGCACTGGGAAGGATAATGTTGGGAATTAGGGAGGAAGATGATATTATCATAACCTGCAAGGTTATGATAACCTGACTTCTAGCTGTGTGTGACATCTGTAACAAAGACAAAGGTCTTCCACTTGATCTGCAGTGGAAAAAGTAGGGAAGACATCAGGGTTGAAAAGAGAAGGGAAGGAAAGCAAAATAAACGGTAGCAATGGCATAATGCAGAAGGTATGCAGTTTGTGAATTAAAAAGCCTACAAATTTAAGTGGATGGCAAAGCATGTTAAAAAGTCAAATTCTTTGTGTTACCATTTTTTCCTGTGGTGAGGCTTTAGCACTACTTTGTGACAATTTTTAGAAGAGCAACAAAACCCCTTAAAATACCAACTAAAATAATAATCCTTCCTCACATTTTGCTGACTATACAAACATCTTTCCCAGCATAAAATACACCTATAGATCCACAGCACAGATGATAATAACCAACAAAATATCTCTTAGGGTCAATTTCCAAATCTACTGAAAAGACATTTCTGGCATTTAATTATTCTTTTTTTTCCATTGAAACACAAGAGAATAAATATTCTCCATGAAATTTAAAAAAAATATTTCAGTTAGACATATGCAAACTCACCCATTTTGTTTGGGTTATTCTAATAAAATTAGCACAGAATGAGAAAGGAACAAAGTGGTTATAGTCTGAAACTATCTTAATGTACCAATTATAGTTTTCATCTTTTAAAATCTTCTCTTAGTCATTAGACAGTGACTTCATATCTGTACATCATGATGGCTACATGGCAAGTTCTAAGATCCTCCAGAAACTCCATGCCAATTGGTGTTTCGATGCACAAACACTTCTTTCATTGCATAGAGGCATCAACTCTTCATTAAACAGCACGGTGCAGTAATTTACATTTGTACAGGTACGTACAAAAAAAATGTGCTTTATTTTACACAGACACTGCACTTGTCAAACCTCCGTACTGCAGATGTTTGCAGAAATGTCAGTCATCTCCTGAAACACTGCTTATTATGGGTAAGCAAAGCGTTTGGCCGGTAATTGGTATAAGAATTCAGTATTTAGTATTTGTCATACGTTAGCATATTTTTGTTCTGGGTAAATACTTCAAAGTTTTACTCTTTACATTTCCTATGATGTACACATCAAAGGCACTTTCACTACAACTGTCTGTTTGAGCTTATCTACTGTGATTCTAAGCGATACAGACAGGAGGAACTGAAATGCCATTATTACATATAGAGTATGTAATACATTTTGGAATCTTGTCTGTATTTCATATGATGGCTGCTACTGCTCATCTCAGACAAATGGGGCTTGCAGAAAAGCAGCTGATTCTGAAGACTAATTTCATGGCAACATCAAGTTTCTATAAATGTTACAAGACATGGCAGAACGTTTCTAATATCTTAAGACAGAAAATAAGTACCAGATTTACCAGATTTTTGATCACATTTTGTTGACCTTCAATCATGTCAAATATACCTTTATATAATTTAATCTCCTATTCAATTGTTCCTAAGTCATAGTTCTGTGTTTTACCTTTTCTTGTTTACATCATGCTAAATTGAAAGAGAAGCAATTTCATTATAAACAGCATGTAGAATATATCTAGTGATTTGCTAAATTTCATAACAAACAGCAAAATAATTCAGTATAGTCTAATTAATAGCACAAGCCTCCAGTTTCTGTGTAATTGCTGTGGCACAGCATTTTCTTTGGACTTTTGTTACTATATGGGTCTTTATAGACATGCACGTTCTTTTAAAGACTGTTACTGCTGTACATTTCACAGACATAAACTTAAAAAACAAAGAATAAGGTCTCGATGCACCACTACTGCTCCTGCAGTTCTATTACTAGGAACAAATGGACCCTTTCTGCTTTTCATGATATGTGCTAAACAAGCAGATAAACAATAATTTTGTATTTTTTCCTAAATACCTCTTTTATTTGGTCATTTTCTGTATATCAACATATTTTAGATTGTGCAGCTTTCAATGACATTACTACAATGGCTTAAAGGGAGGAAGAATTCTGACTACTTAAGCAGTAGATGTCCTACAACTGACATGGAAGAGAACTTTTATACTTTTGTTCTTAACCTTCTGTGCTTTTCTCTCTTTCAAATTAAGAAAAAAAAATATTGTCTTCTGGACCTCATTTTTCTACCTTTCGTAACAATATTGAGGGATGTTTGTAAACAGTGGCTAAGTCTTTTCATTATCTGTTCCATCTAAATCAAGTCTCCTCCTCCCTATTGCTACGCTCTGTTTTCTTTCTTTGCCATTATAACTTAATTATAATTCAGTCATGATATGTGGATACTCAAAGGGTTAAAAATAGTTCAGCTAGTCATATTAATGACTAGAGACACCACTGCTGTACTTATTTATTGTGCTTATTTCATTAAACATGGTAAAAGAGCCCTACTTCTGTGCATTCAATTTATACAAAATATTTTCATATTTTTAATCAGTTTCATAATTTTTAATTTGACCTATTATTTATCTGCTATGTGTATATAGTTTCAGTAAAAATATATTTGGGAACTACAAATTTTATTACTATTAATATCCCTTAAGTTAAACTTGAACTAGTCTTGGTGACCAGTTTTGAAAGACTGTTACATCATAAACAAGGAAATACCTAGCATAGATTATGAAGCAACATGGATATGAACTGCATTACATGGCCCTGAGACTGAGTAAACAAAGAGATAATCTATTAAAACAAATTCTGTTTCATTCATTAACCAAGAGACAAAAATGTTTGTGGCAACACAGAGTATATATGTTGTTATGAAAAGGTGGTGTTTATGTTACTTAAAACATTGTCCTGAATTGAGACCAGACAGATCCTCTCTTGGCCCTGAGAGGGACAAAACAATGACACTCACACAAATGGATTGCAAAAGTTATGGAAAGTTTAAATGAAAAGCAGCAAGTGTTTTACAGAAGCTACAAAGCACAGTGACAAAAAGAATCCCAAAGTGTACAGAGTCCCTTACACCACACTCAAAGGCCTCCCAACACTTCCCTTCTCCCCACTTGAGGGTGCCCAAAACCCCCAGGGCTCTTTCTTCCACCCCCACTGCTAGGCTGGTCTCAGGCTGGCCAGGTCTGAGAACATAAAACCCCATCCATTATAATTCACTTTAAAACCATCAATCTAATTTCAGGAGACCTCTCTTTAAACAAACTCCATTGCAAGACATAAAATGTCACTGGTTGATCCTCCAAGTAATCTCGCTCCATCAGGAAACTGGATAGTAGTTTTAATAAAATGGGACTTACCAGTTTTTATTACTTTTATAATGAATGCCTTTCACTTTTATTACCTCTTGGAAGGAGTAATTTAGCTTCTCTATTTAAGCATGACTTTTCATCCTTCACAACTTGCAGGTTTCAATGTTATGCTTCTAACATTATAAATATAAATGCAGATACTGAGGTTTTTATAAAAGGTATAAAGTTCTCACTGATGTATACACTATATGACTTCAAAAAATCATTTCTAGGCTGATACACCTAACACCATTTTTGTGAACATAAGACTGTTAGTGGTTATCAGTGATCACACTGAGTTAGGTAATGTATATGTTAAGTATTGTGTTCAATGCTTTTCTTGCTCTTCAAATTTACCTAGAAAAAGCATTCCAATATATTTCCCACACATTACTATTATGGCACTTAACAACATCAGTGAGAGTTTTACCAGCAATTTCTTAGAGCACAAAATGGATCACTATAAAGTGAACCAGGAGACTGATGCTGATTTCAAGGGGAAGAAAAAGGAATTCCTGGGGTTTTTTTGTTGGTTGTTTTGGTTTTGTTTTTTTATCTCAGTTTAAATAGTTAAGCATCAGAAATTTAAAAGTACTACTCCTGAAATGCTGTCTAATTTTTACTAGGCTTTTCACCTACACAGGGAAGACACGCTCAGAAATCACAAAGGCATGCTTTGTTCTCCGATGTTGTTAGAGAGAAAGTGGGAAAAGAAAAATATATTTGTAAAGTCTGTTCTAAAACTGTGAGGAATCTTTAACAAGTACTGAAATTCTGACATTACCAGACACGTCCTAGTAAACAATTGACTGAAGTACGTTGGCAACCTGAAATTCTGCTAATTAATTTATAGAAGGCAAAGCTGTCAAAGCTGTCAGCTATAGTGTCCTGATATAAAAACTATGAAAACTTATTTTTTCCTCTTGCTCTTTCCTGCGTATCTGAGTGACGTGATGTCAGTAAAGCGTGTATAATAAGCTGAAGAAATGCTTACAAATGGCTTGAGCTTTAGATTTTAAAAAGATATTAAACAAGGATTTCTTTTTCTTCATGTTATTATAACTAAAGGGGACATGACAAAAACAGCAATTTGCAACAACTGCATGCATCCCGCTATTTTCACAAAGCTGAGGTGGCAATAGACAGGCTAGTTAAAGACATAAATTAGAGCAGCATTCACAACTGCACAAGTATTAGCAGGACTTGGCAAATGAAGCTGATGCATCAATGCCTGCCACCTTTAAATTAACAGCAAGCTGGTGCACATGCAACTGCCTTACAATACATCAGAATACTCTTGCATTTCTGTATGACAAGAGAGAATAAGGTCATTCATAAAGCACTCATTAGCTGGTTATGGAGTTTCTCAGAAAAAGGTGCAAGAAAGAAAACTATAGAAATAAAAATTCAGTAAAGTATCATCCTGTTGCTCTTCATAAGAAAATTCCCAATTTCATACTTCCTTACTTTTCTTTTTTTTTAATTGTGGCTGGCTGTAACCAAAGTTTGGAGGTTGCTAATATGTTATCATTACTCAAATACTTAAGCTTGGGAGGAATAGGTTTTTTTAATTTGCTATCTCAAAGCAAGTATACCTATAATCATCTAATTATCCTTTAAGGCAGCTTTACATATTCATTATCTTTCTACTTGGGACTATGCCTCAGTTTATACACTTTATAAGAAAACAAAACTAGTGTTATGCACTGTAGAACATGTGCGCACAGAAAACATCAGAATGCCAAATGCTGTAATTTTAAGTCTATGCTTTTCTTTCAAGACTTTCTAAGGCTTAAAGAAATAATCCAAATAGTCTATTTCAATTAAATATTAAAACAAACAAACAATCTTTTGAGTTTTTATGTCAGTTACAATAGCTACACCTGCTTCTTTCCCATAAACCTAGAATAATGCTACTTTTCAAATGATTGAGCTATATAACTGAGTGGCCCTTAAGATTTAATAAACAAGTTTTTTGGCAAAGCTACTTCTGAAAAAGCCTCAGGGCAACTTTAAGGAAATGTTGGTGGAGCTCTTCAGCAAAGAAAGTTGGTCTGTGGCATGGGAAAGCACAACCTAGCTGTAGGGGGTATCAACAGTGGAAATGTAGAACACCACATTTACAGGAAGCCTTCTGTGGAACTGGAATACATGGAGGATGCTGGCCAATAGCATGCATGTTTTTATTAACCATGTTTTTACTAACACTGCTACTTTCAGTAAATTCAAGAAAAGCTCAATCTTAAAAAAAAGCTGCTTTGATACAGCAATCACACCTTCAGGTTGCTATACATATGCCCCAAGAGGGCAAATTTTACATAGTCTCATTGCACTTGAGTAAGGATTATAATGGATTAATACAGAACTGGCACTTGCTTCAAATTAATAACATAGATAAATTAACCCAAATAAGTATTATAGTACTCAGTTTGTGTTTTGAAAAACTATAACAAATAATAACTTTACAAATAGGTAATTTGACATAGCATGACCATTTTTCTACATTAAATATAATGCTTTCTTTGCACTTCTTTCATTTTAAAAACTCCTGGAATTGAGATAGCAGTAGATATTATGATCATTTAAATATTCTGGCTTAAGATTAATCATTAGATTTCTTATCACTACTTTTTGATAAAACGCTATCCAAATAAAAGAACTAGCTTTGGTTTAAAAAATACTTTTTTCCTAACTGGTCAGTTAAATAAGGTAAATCTTCCTAAACAACAGATATAAGAAGAATGATCTGAAAACAAGAAATATACATCCTAATATATCATGCTTCAACTTTGCTCCCAAAATATTTGGGTGCTTTTTTTCTTATTTCTTTCCACCAAGATGTTGCTGAGTATTCCTTACTCGTTCCTAGAATTTTGACAGAAATCAATCAGACTTCAGAAATTCGTATTCTTTTGAAGCTAAACTGCCTCATCTGCAATTTCTACAACTACCACTCCCGTGTCTTACTGCTAATAATATGCCAGAGACCTGGGCAGCCAAGCCCTGGGGAGAATTTGCCAGAATCCCTTTTGGCAGTTCTAAGCACGTCTGCTGCAAGCACAAAGCTGCAGACCTATGAGGCGAAGCCAGCCTGTGCACCCACCACTTGCAAAGCCAGAAATGCACCCAGCCGCTCCTGTGCCGGCCTCTAAGTCACAGGAGAAGGGAGCCACCGCCTGCCGCTCCACAGCCCTGTAAGCCAAGTGCCAGGATGGTCCAGAGCTCCCGTAAGTGTCCCAGAAACTCCACAGTGCTGCCAGCACCAAGGGAAACAGCCAAGAGCCTGTTTCAGGCGAACCAGCCCCCAGCACACCCCCGCGGAGTCCATGCCACACCCCTGCAGTAGCAGGAGAAAGCTGCATCCACCGCAGCCGAAACAGACCGCCCCCGGAGCCAGCCATGGCAACCAGTTCAGCAACAAGCCTTAGCAAATGAAATTGCATCGTTTCCAGTGTTCACATGTTTAACACCAGTTTGGGTTCTGTTTAAAATCCCCGCGTTTTGGCTCGTATGGTATTGTAACCTGCGGACTGTAAAGCAGCCACTCCCAGTATGCCTGGAGTTACAATTTGAGAGTAAAAACTGCTTTAAGACTCTTTGACAGGCTCTTTTAATTGTATGCGCTCTCACACCTAGCCTCACCACTGTATTCATTCACTGGGTGTCTTGTCTAGTCGACCCCTAGTGGACAAGTGGCAAATTGCACCCTAGTTCTGCTTTGTATTTTTCTTAATTTGGTTCAAAATTGTTAAACTGTACCAGTTTATGGGATTATATCAGGACCATACACTAGAAATTGCATATATATACTGTTTAAAATATATTAATAATATTATATTAATAAATTATTACTAATAATATGTATTAATTCATATTTATAACCATGACAATTGAGTTAGAGCAACGAGATGGACAAATGCACACAGCATTTCAAGTATTAGATTGATGGGAACATTTCCTCACCAGTTTACCATAGCACCAGAAAAACTGTTCTGGACCTATTTCATGGATGTACAACCATATTCATGATCAAAATTACATACCAACATCTGCAGCTGATTATTTCTTTAACTACATTCAGGTGATATTTATTTCAGTAAGTAAACCAAGTATTCTGAAAGCTTTGGTGGGCATAGTTTCATCTCTTAATGAAACAGTTGTCCCAAAAGCAAACATTTGTCAATTTTAATAAAGAATTATTTTTTTAAAAAATCTGTCTTATTCTGTCTTACACTTTAACTACCCAGCAGCAAGAGAAAAGCTCACATGCACATCCATTACATTCAACCTATCCAAGTACCTGTCAAGGTACTTCATGAAAATAAATGTATTCCTCATGAAGGAAGAGCAGCTATAGTGCGGCTGTGTCTGTAAGGCTTATATGATTTAATGCATTTCCTAAATTCTGAGAAGCAACAGTGGGGTGATTCTTGCACCAACACGTGTATAGATATCACAACCTGAAAAGCAACTCTCTTTTGAAAACAAAACAGAAATGTTTTCCTTCAACATCTTACAACAATTCTACAAAACACTGTATCTTTATCCAGCTAGACTTCGATACACATCTCAACCCATGATTGAGGAAAAATGCCTCATTAAATGATTTCATTTGGGAGTTAAAATCTGCTACACACAAATGCCTGAAAAATGCTAGCTTGCTTGACTATGGTGCATAAAACAGGAAATAAAAGTCCTTTTCTGGCTGTATGAGATGAGGATACAAGATTAGATGAGTCTATTTAAATTTAATTTTCTAGGTATCTGTCTTATGCAGAGAGACGGAATGTACACTGAAGATTAAGAAATACGTTTTAAATACTCATTTAAAAGACAGACATTTAAAATAGATATGCACATCTCAATAGTATGATGTCCATACAACGCATATTTAAGAGATTATTTTGCTGCCAAAGGTAAACTGCAGGGAACTGAAAGAGTTGAAGAGAACACAATTGCTGTCATTCATCATGAGTTTGCTGGGACTGAAGAGCTTCTTGGGACTGACAGCTAGCTCTTTTTGCAGATGAGCATGGCTTTCTTCTTGATCAATTTAACCTGGAAAGACAATACTTTGGAGGAGTTGCAAGACCACTTGCCTTAGATATTTATTCTAGGATGGGATAAATTGCCCTTTGTGTATGTCCTTCCCCTTCATAAAGCAAATCTGGATGATTTTCTTAATTTCTTTGGTCACAAATACATGGTCAACTGGGTAAGGAATAGACATGCTGTATATTTGGCTACTTATTAAAAAACAAACAAACAAACAAAAAACCCCACCAACCTTATTTTGTTAAAATGCAAAAGCAAGCATCAGAGCACCAAGTGCGCTCTGCTATCCACTTCCCCCTCGTATGGGTTTGACTGCCCAGAAGCATGTCCTGGGACATAACCAGCTCTGATGGAGTGAAGCTACCTCACTGTGGTCCCACAGCTGTAAAAGTTTTGATGGGCTCCCCTGTCACCTGCTCTTGTCAGGGGCTGGCTGCAGCTCAATCTCATGCTTTACAGCTACTAAGTCACCCAGCCCCATAAGGCTCTCTTTGTATCACTGAAGTGGCTTCACTTGCTTGTTAATCACCATAATAGTGGTTGTTTTTCATAGCATTCCTCATATGCTAATATTTATGCATATGTTAAGAACTGCACTGAATATACACTCTGACTGACTTGAAACAAGGTTTGAGGTCACAATATAACCTACAACTCATTAAACTGCAAACCAAATGGTTGATTTGGGTTTTTTTAATATTTTTATCAATTTTCTTCCCTTAATCATTTTCAGTGTTAAGATTTTCATACAACCTTGCAATTATACTTCAGTGATTTGTTCCATTTTCATTAAATCCATATGAATCATCTAATTACCCAACTTTCTACTATTAGTCAAAGTAGTTCCATCTATCTGACAGCTTTTTTCCAGGCAGTATGTGCTTCTGGAAGCTTAACATCACACGAAATGGATGCTGTCCTTATCTGCCACAGTGAGATTATCTACAAGCTGGGGGCTATTTGTGTCACCAGTGTACCACAGGTTAACAATGACAACCACCACTAACACTCCCCTGATGGATTGTCCTGATGGATCGTTTGGGACCTTCTTTGGAGAATCAAGGGCAAGCTGACAGATAAAAATCAGCAGCAATTGATTTCCAGCAGAATCCTGGAAATTGGAGACATACATCTCTCTTGTTTTTTTCAGATATACAGACTATGCTCTCAGTATGCACTAAAAACAACACATGAAGGAGTGATGGACTCAGTCACTACTCAGAGCCATCCCTGAAAACAACAGCATGCTGTGTTACCTTCTATTTCAACCAACTAGTATGTACTGGAGAAGAGAAGGCTCCCAAGAGAGCCTACTATGGCCTTCCAGTATCTTAAGGGGTCCTACAAGAAAGCTGGTGAGGGAGTTTTTAGGGTGTCAGGTAATGACAGGACCAGGGCGAATTGAACAAAAATAGAAATGGGTCGTTTCAGATTGGATGTTAGGAAGAAGTTCTTCACCATAAGGGTGATGAGACACTGGAACAGGTTTCCAAGGGAGGTGGTGGAAGTCCCATCCCTGGAAGTTTTTAAGGCCAGGCTGGATGGGGCTCTGGGCAACCTGAACTAGTGGATATTAAACATTTTCAAAAATCAGAGTCTGAATTTGTGCTAAAGCAAAGAATGCAGATTACTATGTAAAGAGCACTGTTTATACAACATAAACATGCCTACAATATAATGTAATACACTACATAACAGTTCAACAACATATTTATGCCAATAAATGAATTTGGGAATGCTATTAATGTCAACATAAGTCTATTCAGTAACACATATTCAGTGTGAGATATCAACAACATTATTCCTGTTATTTCCATATTTCTAAACTCAGCTGCATTAAGAAGAAAAGGCATTATAATAACATTATTGCTTAAAGGATCACAGGTCTCTATCCTTCATATTCTTACAAAATTATCAGAATATTGAATCTGTATAATAAATACATCTACACAATATGAAGCTTTTATCTATCAGGTTACTGTGTATTTTAACACCGTATAGGAGTCTAGGAAAAAATAGGAAAACTAAAATGATGGAAAACCAGAGGATTTTGAAAAGACATTTAAACTTAACTAATATAAAATGGCCAGAGAACTATATAACAGAAAATTAAAGTGGACAGACAACATAGAAGTTATACTTCTTGGTAAAATGAAAATAAATGTGAAGATCTTCATCATTAAATTTTGCATTTATTCATTTTGCTTGATTTTTGAAGTCTGCATCTTACCTGTACAGTTATAAGTTTACATTTGTAGAATCTTCCAGTAAACTTAAACTTTCATCAATACAACATTACATAGCTATAAAAAAACAAACAAACAAACAAAACTTGACTAGAAACACATCCTTGTTACACCCCTGTGGCTTTTTTTGGGTCCTCTAACCTTTTAAAGGTCACTGTGTTCAATGAGTTTACACCAAAAAGAGAAACTGGTAAAACTTTTTATAAAGAAGAGAAATTAAAATTAAAAAATTGCTGGATATACAGTTTACACAAACATTCTCTAAAGCACAGAAGAAGATATTGGTATGAATTCCATTCTAGAAGAGTGGCAGGACGAGATGAACAGATATCACAGAGAAACAGAAAAGTAATAGTACTAGGTCAGAAGAGCCCGGTGCTTACAGGGCAGTATTTATTTTATATTAAGCATATAGACATAAAGAAAAACAAGCAGACTCATCTTGTTGTACTGCGGAGGGAGACATGAAGAAGTGTTGGTAGAACAAATATCATTACTGAAGCTACTTGTTCTGCCCAAGAATGCTGAGAGCTTTCAGAAATTCTTGCAAGACACCACGTCAATTTGAGAGAGTAATATCATATTCTCACAATGATGGCAAGATGAGCACCAACAAAACAATTTTCAGGGTTTTGTGTGGAAATAATAAATAATGTATCCTATAGTTTGGCTCATAAAGCAAACACTCTCATTAAACAGATGAAACTGAAAGAAGTTATTTCAGTTCTTTTTCTTCCCCCCCCCCCCCTTATCTATTTCCAGGTACATTCCAAAACAGGTATACAGAATAACAAAGAGTAATAACCACACTAGAATTCTGTATCACAGGAGGTAAATGGTATACCACTGTCTTATTTTAATCTCATGAACTCTGAATAAAATGTAATAACACAAAACTGATAAAACAAAGTAAACTCTTCACATCAGTTGACTCAAAGACCTATTAAAATTACATTTTTCTTAGTTATCACTATCTGTATTCTACAAGTGAAGAAATTGAAACAAAATAATAATTGTCTATGGAACTTCATAACAACATTATGGAAGAAAATAAAACCAACACTCAGAACTTGCTCACTTCAACTCTTACTCTTCCAGAGTGTTCTGCCCATCTCATTGTACCCTTTATTGTACATTAAAATACACTTCTAAATGATGCACCTGATAATTTTGAAATATTCATAATTTCTGATATTCAGTACAAAGTAAATGTTTTCAGTAAGTACCATAAGAACCATAGGACGCCTGAAGAAATGGGGAGTATACAATGTTTAGAATAAATTTCTGATTACTTCTTAATATATAGCATGATCAGTCATAATCACATTGAAACTTTGAAAGGTAGTAATGCTATTTTTTTTTTAATCTAGAATGTATAACTGAAATAGGAAAAAAAGCACCTTTCTGTAGCCCATGAATAACAAAGCATTCCCTTTTTAAAAGTTCACAGTGGACTTTTTTAAAACCATCCTGCTTACTTTCCGCAAAAATAGGAAGATTTTTCTCTCTGTAAGATATTTACCTAATTAATAATATATACTATGAAGCATATTGTGAGCCTATGAAAAATTGATCAGACAATTCCTCTGAAATTCTTTACATTGGATTCTATATTTTCTATTGAAGTTAACATCACACTATGGGTAAAATGATGGCAGCTTGCCAAACACACTGAAGTAGCCTGACTGGAATCCATCATTAACTCCACTTTTCAGAAAGAGTTCTGGGTCAATCAAACATATAATACAATAGTCTTAAAAGGTATACTCCCTTCAATTAGGAAGACAAATGAACTTCATTTAGATTTCTTACACTGCTATTGAAGAAACCAAATCACATGTGAGCTTGTTAGATGAAAAAGTAATTCCCACTTCCTCTCCCTCTCATGCTTCAAAATAGAAGACACAAACTTCAGTAAGGAAGCCATAAATAGAGAAAATTTACTGGTACTCTGCTAAAAAAAATATCTTTTATTGTGATGAGATGATGATGATAAAGCAGAGCTTGGTCCTCAAACCGTTTTTCTCACTTTGCAGTGACTGTGAACACTTTCCACCACTTGCACAGCTTATAAAGCTACCTACTGACGACAAAAAAATTAGCTGTTGCACCAACTTATCTCCTACGTTTAGTTAATTTCTATTTTAGGCATGCCACAGTCACTTCAAACAGATGACTCTCCCATCTTCACTTTCAAACTCTTTCTGCCCCTTTTCCAGCACTATTACAACTATTTTCTTAATCATTGAAGTCTGGGCTATATTTTTTCCCTTGTTCTTTTTTCCCCCATAAGCTATTCATTTATCCAAAACATCTTTCTAGTACCTGTAATTTTATTTCCATACACATTTCAACAAGCACTGCCATTCAGCAACTCATAACATCTCTTCTATTATTAGGGTCTCATTCTGGCCCTGAGCTATTCCCTCACCAGTCCTTTTTCAGTGACATTTTTGTGCAACAACATTGTAGTCAAACCACATGGTAGTGACTCTGTACAGTGAGTCCTTCTCTGCTGCTATTTCAAAATTGAAATTTATAATGTCGTTCTAAGATTTTGAAAGCATCACATTTAGCCTATTTTGCTATGTCCAATTCCTCCACACCCAATCTACCACAGACTGGACACATATTTTTCAAATCCCTTCTGTTAAGCCTCACCATCAAAGGCTTCTTCTTTGCTGTCAAATTGCCCTTTTGATAATACCTACCTTCAGCCTACATACAAAACAGCTAGCTGATTAGTTCTGACAAGTACATGCACATACATCCAAGTCTACTTACACCCATGTGCAAACTGACGCAGCTGGTGAGGCAATTTGTATCAGAAATGCAACCTGAGCCACACAAAGTGCAACACGGCAGAAAAAAGAAAACTTAATATATATGTGGCATTTTTTCCCTCAGCTACAATACACTCATAATGTTTGTAGTGTTGAGAGTATTTGTCCACTCCTTCACCCATGTTCACACTTTCATATAATGATGCAAGACAGAATTTAACTACTTCTGAACTACTGAAATACTGTATTACATGCTGGGCGCAGCTGACGTAAGATCTGTGATCACTGAATAACACAGGGAAAGTACCATTTCATTTTACAAGCTGCTTTTATATCTAGTACTCATTCTCACTCTATCAATTGGATTTTTATTAGTGGCTTTCTTGCTTGTTTTTTCCTAAATGCTATTCTGCAGTGAAGAGACTTAATATTGTCAATCAAAAATCCCACGCTTGCATATTTTCAAAAACACATCACGCATGTGATCAGATTTATGACACAGTGAAACTATGTCTCATTTTTTTCTAAATGAGCCTTATATAGATTAGAATAGAAAAGGAATAGAATAGAATAGAAAGGGAATAGAATAGAATAGACCAGACCAGACCAGATTGGAAGACAACTGCTAGATCATCAAGTCCAAACTATCACCCAACACCATCTAATCAACTAAACCATGGCACTAAGTGCCTCATCCAGTCCCCACTAGAACACCTCCAGTGATGGCGACTCCATCACCTCCCTGGGCAGCCCATTCCAATGGCAAATCACTCTTTCTGTGAAGAACTTCTTCCTAACATCCAGTCTCAACCTCCCCTGGCACAGCTTGAGACTGTGTCCTCTTGTTCTGGTGCTGGTTGCCTGGGAGAAGAGACCAACCCCCACCCCCTACAACCTCCCTTCAGGTAGTTGTAGACAGCAATAAGGTCTCCCCTGAGCCTCCTCTTCTCCACGCTAAGCAACCCCAGCTCCCTCAGCCTCTCCTCAGAGGGCTTGTGCTCCAAACCCCTCACCAGCTTTTTTGCCCTTCTCTGGACATGTTCCAACAACTCAACATCTTTCCTAAACTGAGGGGTCCAGAACTGGATACAGGACCTGAGGAGTGGCCTAACCAGTGCTGAGAACAGGGGTACAATGACTTCCCTACTTCTGCTTGCCATTGGCCCTCTTGGCCACCTGGGCACACTGCAGGCTCATGTTCAGCCTACTATTGACCAGTACCCCATGTCCCTTTCTGCCTGGTTGCTTTCCAGCCACTCCGACCCCAGCCTGTAGTACTGCATGGGGTTGTTGTGGCCAATGTGCAGAGAACCCAGCATTTAGATGTGTTAAATCTCATACCACTGGACTCTGCCTATCTGTCCAGCCTGTCAAGGTCCCTCTGCAGAGCTCTCCTACCCTCTAAAAGATCAACACCTGCCCCTAGCTTGGTGTCAGCTGCAAATTTACTGGTGATATACTCAATCCCCTTGTCCAGATCATCGATACATTATATGCATCAAGCATTCACTCATTTGTCAATATATTGTTCTACTATTCCATTATTTTAGAGTTTTACATAAGAGTTAGTATACTACTCTTAGTATTAGTATACTACTATTGTTCTTTTTAGAAGAGGAATAGATCAAATGCAAAGACACTCAAAGCATGCACATGTCATCTATAAAATGTAAAATCCCCTATTTATATGTGAGGATTTAAAGCTTGCTACATTTTTTTATCATTGAGATAGTTATGTAATCCCATTTAAAGGAAGTATAATTCATGCTGCTCAGGATGGTTCTGTGTGCAGAAATGGCTAGATCAGAACTATCTTACTCTTGCAGGTGCTTCTCAACCTGTTACACAACCTGCAGAAAATATCTTGGAAAAAGATAGAGATTATATTATCACACTGCCAGCACCCCAGACATCTCAGCCACAAAGCAGAAGAGTTTCATCTTGCTTTTCAGAAAAAGAAAAAAAACAAAAACAAAAACAGATACACTGAAATGGAGAGCAAACTTCTATAACATAGCAAAAAAATAACTGTAAAATTTATAAATGAAAAGGAAAAGGACATTTCCTGCAGCTGATAAAGACATGCTGTTCAATTTCAAAGTCACTTACTGCTGAACGTGAAATATGAGCATTAGATGACCAGACCATGGAAAATGCCCTTAACCAATCTATGAAATGGCTTTTCTTTCCTGGTCATGAAGAAATGCATGCCAAAAAAAACTCTGTATCATGAGGTTGAATAAGAAAAAATTGGGACAAAGGATGAAAAAAAACATCCTAGGAAAGAGACTGGTATTTTCTTTTACCACAAACTTTGCTGAATATGCTTTTTTAATAAAAGACAGCTACAGCACTGGAGAACAAGGACAGGTGCACGTTGCTTGGTGATCATTTACCTGAGAAATAACTTGGTGCCTTTAAGAAGCTATGAGTTTAACATACAGCTGAAGTACATAAGCAAGGAGAGAAATCCAATCTCCTCAGAGATTATTTATGACAAAGTGCACCTTAGTGAGGCCCAATTTGTTTGTAGAATTGCAGTCATTCCATTTCAACTAAACAACAAATGAATCTGCCTTGTAGAATATTGGTTCAGGGCATAAAAGAAAACAAGGAAGAGAACAGATACAACACTTCATTTATGCACCAATTTACAGGCTCACTTATAGAAATGATAAACAGTTTTTTAGAAGCAGAGAGCTATCTGAATCAGATCTAAAAAATTTTCTCTGTAGAGTGAGCACTTCTTATTTCAGATTTATTAATGCATATTTATTGGTTCAAATTCGTATTTTGTGTCATTATTTTACTGTTTCCCAATTTACATGGTTAAATTGCAAGTTTTGTCAAACTAAGAAAGCTAACATAAGTCTTGCTTTATAAAAAAGTAAAACATGCTCTAAGATTAAATTTTAAAAAAGAAAAATCAGAGAACTCTGTGGGCTGGTAACTCCCCACAGGCAGGGACAACCGCAAGCAGCAGGGGCTCCCAAGGGCACAGCCTCTTAACTAGGGCCACAGCAAGGCAGTGGGGAAGCCAGGAGCAGCCCCATACACCAAGCACCATTGTGGGAAGGTGTTTTCCTAATTAATAATATTTAAATTTTATTATATATGCTATCTGAAAGCTCATTTTTTAAAAAAGCAAATATTTTCACTGGATTTGCTGTGGAAACATTTAAATCATATAACATTAGGTAAATATCAATCAATAGCTTATCATTTGGTTTGATATTATAAAAAATTGGTTTGGTCACCAATTACAATTTTGGGTCCATTTCAGACTCTTTTCTCATTGTCATCATCCATAGGAAGACTTCATTTCTCCACACACAAATCATATGAGCACCACCTAGTCACCAAAAAATACCACACATCAAACAGTAAACAAAAATATTCAGGGACAGACTAGGCAACATTACAAGAGAGGTGCTATCTTGAAATCAGAAAGGGTAATCAGTGAGTACAGACCATAGTCCACAGGTCCACAAAAGAGGGGAAGAGAAGAGTGATTTCACCAATTAGAAGCAAAGCCATAATTTTATATGCACCTAAAATTCCAGGACTTATAAACTACTACAAATAGTAAAGGAACAATGCACATGAGATCTGTCTTTCCAAAGAAGCAGAAAAAGAAAAAAAAAAGTCCTGAAAATACAATCCTCTCTCTATTTCCATGCAGAAGGGGAAGTTATAGCAAACGTTTAAAGAGAAGAAAGGTAAAAGGTCAAAATCAAAAAAAATGTAGAGAAATCTGTATTGGAAATAGGATAAAGTAGCACCTGCTGAAGAGTAGTGCAGAATGAATATGGGGAAAAAAATCCACAAACAAACAAACAAAAAACACCCAACAAAACAACCACAGTAAACACCCAGTAATCAGACTTGGCTTGTTCAATAGCTGAACATGAAAAAGAACCTCTATCAAGCATTACAAATTTGTTTTCTTCTTCAGCTGAATGAAAGCAAAAAATAAAAACAAAAATAAGAATGGAGAGACAGGTTCTTCTCACTTTCCCAAATATGCTGCACAATAGGAGCAGAAGAGATATAAAGTATTATTAACTGAGAATTTCCAAACTTCAAAAGGCATACAATGATAATTGAACTTTGGCCAAAAAAAGAGAAGGGAATCTTTGCTGCTACTGAATCCAAAGTAGACAGACAGGACTCCTAAGAGTTACCTGAAGATGAGAAATGTGTATCCATGTTTATAACAAACTCCCCAATATCTTGCTTTCAACATTGTGATATTTTTCAAAATATCTGCTTCATACAAGGTAGAATAGAATAAAATCAACCAGGTTGGAAAAGACCTTGGAGATCATCAAGTCCAACCTATCAGCCAACACCATCTAATCAACTAAACCATGGCACTAAGTGCCACATCCAGTCCCCACTAAAACACCTCCAGTGATGGTGACTTCATCACCTCCCTGGGCAGCCCATTACAATGGGCAATCACTCTTTCTGTGAAGAACTTCTTCCTAACATCCAGCCTCAACCTCCCTTGCTGCAGCTTGAGACTGTGTCCTCTTGTTCTGGTACTGGTTGCCTGGCAGAAGAGACCAACCCCCACCAGGCTACAACCTCCCTTCAGGTAGTTGTAGACAGCAATAAGGTCTGCCCTGAGCCTCCTCTTCTCCACGCTAAGCAACCCCAGCTCCCTCAGCCTCGTCTCATAGGGCTTGTGCTCCAAACCCTTCCCCAGCTTTGTTGCCCTTCTCTGGACACGTTCCAGCAAGTCAACATCTTTCCTAAACTGAGGGGCCCAGAACTGGATATAGTACCTGAGGTATGGCCTAACCAGTGCTGAGTACAGGGGCACAATGACTTCCCTGCTCCTGCCGGCCACACTATTCCTGATACAGTCCAGGATGCCATTGGCCTTCTTGGCCACCTGGGCATAATGCAAATAAATTTAAGATAGTGCAAAAGTGAGTTGAAATGGAGCAGCTCCTGTCAGAAAAGCTAAAAGGAGCAAAGAACCTGGCCATCAATTTAAGCAACCCTATGAAAGGCAGTTTGACTTCATATTTGCTTGTTTTGCCAATTATGCAAAACATTTTGACGTGTGATTATGAAATATTGTGAGAAGTGATGTGTGAAATGGGATTTCCTAGACACACCATAGACTGATAAGCAATATATGTTAGCTGTAGGGAAAATATCAATAGATGTGACAGGACATTTTAAACTGAGGAATATGTTTGCCAAAGATGTGTATAATTGCCTTTGGTTTAAATACATATGTCTACTTAATAACATGAGACTCATTAGAGGATTTTGGTCAAAGAATGGTTTTTAGAGTTGTCATGTAATCAAAGTATATAAATTACACAAACACAGAAGAAATTAAACATTAAAAAATAAAAAACATCAGTAGAATAAAAATATTAGCAATTAATGATGAACTTAGCTTCAATATGACACAGTTACCAAGCTATTAAGGGAAGAGCACTATCAATAGGTGACAAATATGGATTTTTTTGGTTATGTCATAAATACTAAGGAAAGGTGTGCATTGAAATGCTGCATACTCTCCTGAGTAAAAGGCTGGGTTATTCTGTACATATTCTTTACATGTTTCTGTATAAAGCTCATTGAAGCTCCCTGTCTGTGAGCTCAACTTGGGAATCTTTTGAATCTGACAGTGTTCCTCTGAGTAACTTCTACTTTTGAGTATGGGTTCAAAATCTCATTGGTGGGGCACAGGCTTTCAGGATTTGATGTTATCAAAGACTACCATAGGTATCTCAGCACATGAAGAGAATTTCTTACTTCATTTTTTAATATTACTGGAATCTTATGTATTAAAGCTTACTCCCTTACTTTAAAAAGGAATTCAGATTTGTTGAGAAATGGCAGTTCTTGGATGTTATGTGTGTTTTTTTGCTTCAGAAAAGGTAAACAGCAGCACTTTGAGACTTTGGTTCACTGTACACATTTATGTACGTATACTGTATGGCATTACAATGCAGAAAAAAAAGGGTTATTCTAAGTGGCATTAGTTGTCATCCTATAACATCTGCAACTATCTGGCTCAAAAAGTCATATGTAAATGTTATATCTCCACTAAGCAGCAATATATTAATTTAGAAGCATGCAAGACTTAATCAAGAAAAAAAACACCATTAGAAAAACAGAAGCATTGCCTTAATAACGTGAGGAAAACAGTAAGGCTCCTCATAAAACCTAATGCCATATTTTACTTCCAATAACATAAGCTAATCACTTCACATGATTGTATGTTTTCCTCCTGCTATGACCCCACCTATACTTCTAAATTCATGGAGACAATATTCCACATGTGTAGGTTTTTTTCAACATATTATGTATCATTAGTGCATGTATTTTAATAGGGATCAGAACTTTTGTCTCTCCTGATGAACTCTGAAATTGCAGATGCTTAAGAGACTCCTAGCAGAAATGCCAGTTCTTTCAAAATCGCCTACAAAGAGACTTTCTACATGTCTTTTTATAGTTTCCTTTTTTTTTCCTTCCTTCCCCTGCCAAGCTTCTTTTCATCTTAAACTGCCTCTAAATTAAGGATGAATTTGATTTTTTTATACTAAACATCACATTTAAGTTGTTTATGATGCCAATTTGCATTGGAGAATATAAGACACAAATATGCTTCTATCACTAAGCCATATTTTCTGATACTCTAAGTTTGCCCAGTAAAAATGCCTTTTAAAATATGGCATCAGTGTAGGCATCTTGACAGCCATATGAGGAACTGTCCTAGATTTGGGCCATGAGTTGCCCAGGGCAAAAGGACAGAAAAGCTATTTTACCCCTTACCAAGGAGTATATAAAAATGGTCCACACCAGATTGGACATTTAAATGGGAATTTATTTATAGAATAGAATAAACCGGGTTGGAAGAGACCTTCAGGATCATTGTGTCCAACCCCTCAACCAATCCAACCCACCTAAACAACTAACCCATGGCACCAAGCACCCCATCAAGTCTCCTCCTGAACACCTACAAAAGGTATTCAGGTAAAATGAATACATTCACAGATTAGGCTCATTTCTTCACCTGGGCCTACCAGGCCAGAAACTTTTGGAGTCATAGAGCAATCTGTCCCTCTCTAAACTAGGACACATCAGAAGTTGAATCATACTTTGTAGTATAGTGGTTCTGGTAGCAAGTGATTTCATCTTTAATTTTATTGTCTAAACTGAGGCAACTTCTTATTCAGGTCTCATAATTGCAGAGTGGAAAAAAAAAAGAAAAGGCCACAAAAAGAAAACCGTAAGAATTGTATGCAGTCTGGGATATGTTTGCCAAAATAGATAAAAATCTAATGGCTACTTAAAATAAAATTAGCTGATAATTTTTTGTGAAGCTGCACATTCGGCATCTGCAAAGTACATCACACACTCCTAGAGAAATTCAGCTGACTAATCTAGTAAATATGTGCAGTGTTACTTCGTATTTTTCTGGCTCTAATGCTCTTAACATCGTATTGTTACATTACAATGTCATCATCATTCAACTTTGCAGTAGCAAGTATCTTCAAAACAGAGTAATTATAAAAGGAATTTACTACTTCTCCACTGCAATTACAAGTAATTCAAAAACCTACCCATTGTAACACAGCTTTAAATATAGTTATGATGTGAGATTTCTACAAGAATATAGTTTATACACTACTCCATATAAAGGTTATTTGGTTTATATCATATTGTGGGACTACACAAGGAAAATGATTTTATGCCTTTTAAGGAACAGCTTTGGGTTTACAACTCCCTTGAAAACTAAAACCTGTCAGGGAAGGGAAACTAAACAGGATCATGCCTATGTTAATAACAGAAAATGAATTTAGCAATTAACATCTTGCATGTATTCAAATACAGTTTTGCATAGTATTGCATTAGTAACACATGCTTACAGGCACATGCAAAGAATTCATGAACATACTAATTGTTTTAGAAATTAACCACACAAAAAAAATTAATCAAAATTACATACTGTTTTGCTGTGACATAACACTGGTCACAGATTCATCCACTCATCAGGACACTGATTCAAATATGTAGGAATGATGTATATTGTTTGGAAGTTTCCTATTACATTGTTTTTAACAGATAGCATCACCAAGATCCTCTCACTGATTCAGCCTTAAATGTATGCATGTTCTTAAAGATTGCAGGATCTGAGCTCCCTAGTGCTTCGTCTCAAAAAACTCTTATACAATACGACTGATTTAGCATGTGTTCCTTCAGCTGTTAAAAAGTTATGTATTCTTTACTTCCCTCACCACCAACCAGATTTACCTTTCAAGTAATGAAAATTCCACAGAAAGAGAATGTTGACCTTTACTAGTAATATGTTCTTTTCTTGAGGTCTACATCAGAGGAGCAAAAGGACTATCCAAACATCCTTTTCTCAGAGCTCTGCATGTATTCTCCCCAGTAATGTACATTTCCTCCAATTATTTCCTCCTTCTATAGTCATTCTGTTCTGCTTTTGATCCATGTTTACCTAGCTTAGAACAGCCTTTCACTCCCCTTGTCCCTTACTCTTCACCAGGACTCTGCTGTTTGGCACAAACATAATCCACTGTCCTTTGCTCTTGGGTTTTTTTTGGGTTTTTGGATGCATCAAATATCAGATCTCTAGACTGTAGTCAGTCTATGGACTACTAATCTCAAGATTTATTTTGGTTTGTTAGCACTAATACCACTAACAAAATATCATAGTATCATAGTATCAGTCAGGGTTGGAAGGGACCACAAGGATCATCTAGTTCCAACCCCCCTGCCATGGGCAGGGACACCCCAAACTAGATCAGGCTGGCCAGAGCCTCATCCAGCCTGGTCTTAAACACCTCCAGGGACGGCGCCCTAACCACCTCCCTGGACAACCCATTCCAGGGCTTTACCACTCTCATGGTGAAGAACTTCCTCCTCACATCCAGCCTGAATCTCCCCACCTCCAGCTTCATTCCATTCCCCCTAGTCCTATCACTACCTGATATCCTGAGAAGTCCCTCCCCAGCCTTCTTGTAGGCCCCCTACAGGTACTGGAAGGCCACAGTTAGGTCACCTCAGAGCCTTCTCTTCTCCAGACTGAACAGCAAGACTTATGTTAGCTTTCTCAGTTTGACAAAACTTGCAATTTAACCATGTAAATTGGGAAACAGTAAAATAATGACTCAAAATATGAACTTTAACCAATAAATACACATTAATAAACCTGAAATAAGAAGTGCTCACTCTACAGAGACATTTTTTTAGATCTGATTCAGATAGCTCTGTGCTTCTAAAAAACTGTTTATCATTTCTATAAGTGATTTTAAAAAATCATGGAAGACCATAGCTTTCAGGGAAAAAAAATAAATAAAAAAGAAAATCCCACAACTAGCTCCCACAAAGATGGGGGGGGGGGTTTGGGTAGTATTTTTTTCATATTCAAAACATTCAGTAATTAACAAATTGGGAATAATTTACGCAGATAAAAACAAATATACTCGCTTGCTGTATTTGTGTCTCCTGCCTCTATGTTTGACTATAAAGTTACCTTTTTCTTGTAGGATTGTTATTTCAGTTTAATAACAAATATTTGTAACCATGAAATAAAATTTGTCAAATGGTGAGGCTTTTAATTCCAAATCTTTTTTTCTTTAGTTTATATCTGAACTAATTAGTGCAGAATTAAACACACGTACAGATGAATTACAGTGCAGGACAGCATTAGGCAGAATATTATTGAAGAAGTATTTCACCGAACTTTGTTATAGACTGCTTTTAGTACTGTGTCCAGTTCTGGGCCCCTCAGTTTAGGAAGGATGTTGACTTGCTGGAACGAGTCCAGAGAAGAGCAACAAAGTTGGTGAGGGGTTTGGAACATAAGCCCTGCGAGGAGAGGCTGAGGGAGCTGGGGTTGCTTAGCCTGGAGAAGAGGAGACTCAGGGGTGACCTTATTACTCTCTACAACTACCTGAAGGGAGGTTGTAGACAGACGGATGTTGGTCTCTTCTCCCAGGCAAGCAGTACCAGAACAAGAGGACACAGTCTCAGGCTGCGCCAGGGGAGATTCAGGCTGGATGTTAGAAAAAAGTTCTATACAGAAAGAGTGATTGCCCATTGGAATGGGCTGCCTGGGGAGGTGGTGGAGTCGCCATCACTGGAGGTTTTTAGGAGAAGACTTGACGGGGTACTTGGTGCTGTGGGTTAGTTGCTTGGGCGGTGTTGGATTGGTTGATGGGTTGGACGCGATGATCTTGAAGGTCTCTTCCAACCTGGTTTATTCTATGTATTCTATTCTATGTATTAATGTCTTTTCTGGTTAAAAGTCTTCAAACATTCAACTAGAGGATATGAAAATATTCTTCTTGGAAACCACAACTTTAAAAAAAAAAACTTTTAATAGTTTTATTTTCTTCTTGATATATATTCATTTTTTAACTACTTCACTAATCGCCTCCGCTATGCAGGTTGACTAAGGAAATACACAGCAAAAACTACATGAAAAAGCCATTTCACAGATGACAAAATTCTGTGAAGCGACAGTTATAGAAACAACTTATTGTATGCAAAGTAAAACAAATCTGTCTTTATGGAGGACTGTCAGAATACACAATAACCTACTGATTAGATAACTGATGAGTCTAACATATTGACATTTTGTAGCAACCACGCAAATCACTTGCTGTGCTCATCTAGAAATTGTCTAGTTCTGTATCAATGAAGAGCTCTCACCTCATCTGGTGTTTCCTAAATTGGGTGTGAATTCTTCAAATAAGAAGATACATCTTCCATTCAGTGAAAAGTAAAAATAATCTAAGAAGCATATTTTGAACAGTTTTTTAGACGAATATGCTTCAATTATCTACAAACATATGAAAGTTTAAAATTATTCAGTACATCTGCCTTTCCTGAGACTCTCTCTTCCCTAAACAGTTCCTCCCTAGGCTGCTCCATTTGTATACAAGAACTGACAAAAGCAGTTATAGCAAAAGCAAATGGTTTCATTATGGCCAAAACTGCAGACCTGCACTGTAAAGCAGGCATCAGTGAATGAGGAAAGCACAGAGTGAGCCAAGTACTAAAACATCTCTATGGCTCTTCTGACAGACTTAGGAATTACCTCAAATACATTCCGTCCAGCACTCCTGGCTGAGGACAATGGATAATGCTGCTGCTCTGACAATTAGAATATTAGAATAGAATAGAATAGACCAGGTTGGAAGAGACCTTCAAGATCATCGCATCCAACCTATTATCCAACCCACTTAATCAACTAAACCATGCAACCAAGCACCCTATCAAGTCTCCTCCTAAACACCTCCACTGATGGTGACTCCACCACCTCCCCAGGCAGCCCAGTCCAATGGGCAATCACTCTGTCTGTGTGGAATTTCTTCCTAACATCCAGCCTAAACCTCCCCTGCTGCAGCTTGAGACTGTGTCCTCTTGTTCTGGTGCTGGTTGCCTGGGAAAAGAGACCAGCCCCCACCTGGCTACAACCTCTCTTCAGGTAGTTGTGGAGAGCAAGAAGGTCTCCCCTGAGCCTCCTCTTTTCCAGGCTAAGCAACCCCAGCTCCCTCAGCCTCTCCTCGTAGGGCTTGTGTTCCAAACCCCTCCCCAGCTTTGTTGCCCTTCTCTGGACATGTTCCAGCAAGTCAACATCTTTCCTAAACTGAGGGTCCCAGAACTGGATATAGTACCTGAGGTATGGCCTAACCAGTGCTTAGTACAGAGGCACAATGAATTCCCTGCTCCTGCCAGCCACACTATTCCTGACGGAGTCCAGAATGCCATTGGCCCTCTTGGCTGCCTGGGCACACTGCAGGCTCATGTTCAGCCTGCCATCGACCATTATTAAACCGGTCTGCTTAACCCAGGAGGAGATTAAAGTTCTCTATAATAAAAACAAGGTAGAGCAAACACAGCCCATCCTGCATTAAGCAAGCCTCTGATTGGGAGTATGGTTGACAGCTGTTGGACAGCTATAGGAAGTACCCCTGGTGAGCACGTATCAATGAGCCTGAGATGATGTGCTACCACCTAAAAGCATAAGTTTGTCATAGTTTTTTACAGCCTTCAGGAGAAGACATACCTAATCTTCTGAATTTAATTTTTCTTCTATATCCTCTGAATCATCGGCATCTAGTATTTAAATAGTAATTAATGAAACATGCTAACTATAACACTAAACTTCAAAGCTGTGAGATATTTTTCCTTATTTCCTCACAAGGAATTAAGATAGCTGATTGGTAATCAAATGCACAAATTTTATCCCAAAGGGTAAAATAAATATGTGCTGCTAAAAATTACAGAACAGAATGTATAGCTAACAGTGAGACAGAGTTGATTTGAAATATTTTTAAGTATGAGTTATTGACATATATATAGTTCGTTGCATTTTCCTTGAACTGGATTTCTATTAGTCTACATACTCTCACAATAAAAACTGAAGTCCTAAACAATTTAGTATGTGAAGTTGTTGTGGTGGTTTGAGCCTTAACTGGGACTTAAGAGCTCAGATGGGGGCAAGGCTGAGAATCCCTCCCCAGCTCTCCCCTCCTCTTTCCCAATAGAGAGGAAAAGAAAGGAAAGGAGCAAATCCACCAAGCAATAATTAGGATTTGGCTTGGAAGTAGAGAGGTAACAAATGTTCTTTAAACAGTGTGTGTATATATATATAAAACAATAACAGGTAGTCTTCACAAGGGTAAAGAACATGGAGGGATGGGAAAAAAGAAATAAGAAATGCAAAACCAGTCCTTTGCAAAGGCGTGGGTGTAGCAGGACGGACCATGTGGCAGAGAAGCAGGGACACATATGATCAGAAAGGCCTAAGAAAACAAACTGCCAATCACAACATTTGTTTAATACAATATGAACTAAGCAAAGACAAAAATGCATCAGAGTACACTAGAATATTGGATTATGCATACAGAATATGGCTGAAAGCACAACCATATCACTGAATCTGCACAGATAAGAATTGAAACCAAAGATTGGATGACATCAGAAAAGAGGCAGTACAGTGATCATGAGAATATTTTGGATGAGCTGATTATGAGTTACACTATGTTTCTAATTCTGCCTGGCTGGCAAGTCCAACTAACTCCACACACCTACCCACATTTCTACCTATGTTTTCATGATTCTTTCATTAGCTTTATCTTCCCTGCTCTTAGTGGTTATACTTTTATACAGGTCATAGATGCAGAAGTTTACTTAGTGGAAACCTAATTCTATTCATTCTGAAGTTACTAGAAAGGTTTCCAAAGATTAAATAACTTTTAAAACTCTGCTCAGGATTGCACAAGTATGATCTAATGAATCAAACTAATACCCACTGAGATGTACAGGTTTTTTTCACTAAACAGAAAAAGAAAAAGGAATGTTTGCCATAATAGCTATCATTTTAAAGCAATGATGATGATGATAAAAGGCATGTCATTCTGCAAAATAGATTGATTTAGGTCTTGTATAAATTACACATTGCCACTTTTACAGCATCTCACTACATACAATAGTGAAAACTTAAGTAAACCAATGACTTCACAATAATAGTCACCCATTTTGCTACTGTTTATAGCAAAAATAGTTGCTATCAATATACAATAGTTCAGGCAGGACAGATTTCAAATTGCACAAAAATATTCCCTCTTCTAACATTCACAATCTTATGCCCAATAAAACTTTGTTCTTTGGGGATTTTACCGAAGCAATTCTGATGTTATCCTATAAGGCAAATTTATTTCAAAGTTTTGTATCTCTTTTTCACCAATTTACTTCTTCCTAAGGTAATACCTCAGTATGTCTTTTTAATATACCAGCATACATATTTCTGTAAAATTCCAAATAAGTACTGGGGGGGGGGTGGGGGGGGGAGGGGAAGGTAGAGTATAAATATTGATTCATTTATTTAAATCATCTTTCCTTCCTTCCTCACAGTTTCCTTCCATTTTTACTAACACACTAAAAATACTTCATTTTTTTAAAAGAATGGGGATCAATTAATTGCTTCATCTGTAACATGCATCAAATCCAAATATTCTGAGTAGAGTCACCTGTGAGAAATCTGGAACAGAAATTACTACTCAGTAGCTGTTTTTTCTATTGCATTGTAGGCACAATTACATATTACTGATTTTAAAAAAAAAAAAAGATCACAATGCCACACAAAACCACAAATTTAAAAAGAACACCAGATGTATAAAACCTCAGCATTTTTGAATTTTTTTCAGTTGTTCATAGGGCTCCTTCTAAACCTGGGTTAGCAGGCAAACAAACAAACCAAACAAATACAAAAACACACCACAAAAGCAAAACAAAGCACAAAAACAAAAAAAACCCACAAGCAGCCCAAAAAGAAAAGGCAAAGAACACCAAATTCTCTTGTATTTCATCCAAATTTTCATGATTCCTTTCCCTTGTTTTCACTTCTGTCAATTTAAAAACTTTGAAACCTGCATGGCCTACTTTCACTGCCACTTCAGGCAGGATTTGTGCTGTGTATTTTGCATCCCAGATAAGCCCCCTTGTGCTCTGCATTGAATTGAGAGCAAATGGTCACTTTTAGGAACCAATCTGTGTAGCTCATTTTACATCTCTTTCAAAATGAGATGGTTTACTCACCTGGGAGCGCCCATTCCCGTCCATTGATTGCAAAAGAAGTCTATGTAATAAGCTTAGATTTAGACATGTCCGTTGGTTCTGATGAATCCCAGACATCCAGGATTCAAATCTCTAAATCATATGCACAACAAGCTTTTTTTTTTTTTTTTTTGTAAACCCTGTATAACAGAACCCAGTTTCTTGATAAAGTTCTACTTTACAACTTGCTGATCTGATCACTGCAGTCATTTGCTTTAAAATCCTATAAAATATGATACTATGCCAAAAGTGGCACAGTTTGCTTTGTCTTTTCTGTATGTTTCCATTTCTGAAAGCAGCAGATGATATACAATAGTATGTGACTTAACTTTTTCCAAAAATCAGACAGACATAGCACTTTCTCTTTTTGGTTTCCAGAATTCATATATGTGCTACTGATTTGGTGCCTTTAAAAGGCAATCCCTTTGTTTGTTGTTTGGTTTTTGTTTTTTCCTCTTGAATAATGTCACCTGAGCTATACTGAATTTAGGATCATTTTCTTATCTTCCACCATAGGAATCTCATCTTGAACCATATCCTCCTTACAGTTTCTCAATTTGAAAACTACCTTGTAATATTCTTGGTGTTAAGTGTCAATACCTTGGTTTCCCTACAGTTTAGATGAGGTCATTCTCACTTAGATGCCCTTTATTTGAAACAGTGCTTCACATAATGTTTCCTCAAAAAAAATGTTTAAAAAAATAATTATATGAGTTTAAACATTAGGGTGGTGAGCAGAGCTAATAGCCAAAATCAATGGTTTTGTATCTCTTTCCAAATTTCTAACCTATTTCAGTTTTTGGAGCACCTGCTTTTAGACTCATTTACACTACATTATTTCATTCCCAGAGTAGCATTTGCTAATCCCTTTGCAGGACATAGAAGGTTATCAACTATCCCTCAAAGGATTATTAGACTGTTGCTAACAAGCATGTCAAATTAAAATTGCTGCTATTTTGCAATTAACAAACAGAAATAAATCACTGATATATATAAATCCCAGGAGCCAGACATGAAGATGTTCAAGCACACCACAGCTCCTCTTTTCTCTCTTCAACAACATTGGACAGTTCTAAAGCAAACAAATATTTCTTTCAAGGGCTAGGAATAAAAATAGAACAGCTTCTACTGCTTGATTCCCAATAGAAATAGTACACCTATTGTTGTTTAAAAGCATTAACACTTCACAGACTTTAAAAATGCCAACTCTCTCCATCATTTGCACTCCCATCATTTGCAGCTTTGATTGTATGACATTAGTTTCACACACAAAATACACAAAATCAAGGGACAAAATTGTTCTTCATTTGTACTGATAGTCTGAATTTCACAGAATCACAAAACATTCAGGTTGGAAAAGACTCTCAGGATCATCAAGTCCAAGCAATAACCCTACTCTACAAGGCTCACCCCTAACCATACCCCCAAGCACCACGTCTAAACGACCTTTGAACACATGCAGGGCTGGTGGCTCAACCACCTCCCTGGGCAGCCCATTCCAATGCCTGACCATTTTTTCTGTGAAAAAAGTTTCCTAATGTCTAGCCAAAAAACACCCAGCCACAGCTTGAGGCCCTTCCCTCTTATTTGAGGTGCATCATAAGTAAATGTGGCATTCTTCCAGTTTATTTCAATCTGATCATACTAGGGAAAATGTGCTTTTCAGTATCATAATAATTCTCAGAAAAATCAAAGATATCTCTCCCAATGAGAGATGTGACCTAACTATGCAAGGTCAAAAAGCATTGCTGATCCCATATGAAAACTTTGTGAGGTCACGAACAAAGGCAGTACTCTTGATATTTTTCACCTAGATGCTTTTAGAAAACCTTTTTGGAAGATCAGACAGTATTTAAAATGTTATCTGCACACTAAGCTATAAATAGTAAACAAACTGCATTGATTTCAGTCAAGTTATATGAAGCAAATCATAGTTTCTTTCTACACTTATGCCACTGTTATTTCAAGCCTAATTTATCTACATTAATTCTAGGGTCACGCCTTTCTTGACTATGAAGCAATAATAAGGTACAAGGAAGTGACTATATTATTTTCTTCTTAAGTACCTATCCTGGAAAGAACCCTTACATTTCCTGAAAACAAAGCTCAGCTACACTGTGGATACATGCAACACCACAGACCCAGGTGTATTGCCTACAGAAATAAGTCTAATAGAATAGCCATGGTGTTGTATTTATGGTGGTATAGTTTCAACAGCTATAACTCATTATTATCCATCTCTACTCCTGTCATTTAGACATAAAACATTTGGAGTTTCTTTCAATGGGAGGTTGAATAAAAAAAACTTGGCTATTTATACAATAATAGTTCCTCTATCATACACAATTTCAAAATAAAAGAATTAAAGGCCATAAGTGTGTGCCAGGTATGCTGGGGTTCCAGGTGAAGTTTCAAAGGTGTCTCAAACTTGTCTTCCTTGTCAACTAGAAAAAGCCTCTTTTTTCCTTCTTTTTTCTGTGACTCAGCTCCACTTACACAGAAACAGTCAGTGCTGCACTGTCTGAAAATTTACTGCAAAACATTCTCAAATTTTAGTGAATTTAAACTCATTTAACTATAATGATGTTGGCTATATATGCATTTAGTTAGAAAGCAAAGTGAAATACATACACCCAAAACTGACCAAGCCTTAGACTATGGAAACAATAGAAAAGAGAATGCAGGCCTACTGGATCCATTAGCCAAACCTTTGGTAAACTACAGGGATCAAAACAAAGCTGGTATTGGAAGCTATAACTTCCTACTGATCCATTGGCAGTCACGGAAAAAAGTGTGTATCCAGTTCTTCACATGCTGCCATGTCTTTTTAAGAAGCTAATGGACATTACCCATGATTTTGTTTCCAGAACTGCCAGAGATCTTTCAGAAACTTGCAAAAGTATTTGAGGAACGTCTTACTGTTACTAAATTTCCATGGAACAGGGAACTTGCCCATGGCCACATAGTCCTATTAAGGGTCTTGTAAAAAGGAAATGTATGGTCCCAACACTGGCAGTATTTTGATAAAACAAAAGCTCACTTATGCAAGCAATGTAACTGTCAAGTGAATAAAATATGTAAAAAGCTGTTGCTGGCAAACAATCTCTCTTCTGGTTTAACAATGAAAAGGCCCTCAAGAGAATTTAAAGAATATGCAGTGAAATTTAAAGTACATGCAGCTCATAACCGGTTGTGATGGCTGATTACAATTTGGTCATGCATTATAGGTTCAACTTCTTTACATAATTGAGATTCTATGAGTTAATAAATGATGTTCTATTCCACAGTTCAATTTCTTAACACTTCTTCATAATTCAGTTGCTTCATATGCTGTGGAAAATTCAATAGGATGGAAAAACCGTCATGAATATTTCGAGGCTACAGTGCAATGTGCCTAATGAGAAACTTAAATTTAAGTTTCTCAAAAACTAACATATGTAGTACTAGAAGTCCTTGTCAGTGTATAACTATAATTATACTCTGTTCACTTACAGGACTGCCTAATTAGTCAATAGTCACATTGACAGAATGCATGCTCTATCTCTCAGAACTGAATATGACACAGCAAAATATTTTAGGCTTGTGTTGCTAACTATGTGGTTTTGACATACTGAATATTCCAGGAACAGAGCCATCAGAGACCAAGAGATTCTGATCTAATTTGAAACAGTCTGGCAAGATGGAAAACTTTAGAATTAATCTTTTTAGTGTTTCACATCCAGATACACAGATAAAAATCTACAGCAATGTCAAGTTTAGACTAGTCACAATTAGAAACATAATGTCTACCCCTTATTTATTTTCTTTTGATAGTAAATAGCATAATGAAGAAATTAGCATGAATGCTTATGTTTGGCATCTGGCAGGACTGAGTAATTTGGGGAGTGTTGGAAAGTGGGGATTGGCTGATGGGTTTCATTTGGACTTGTTACACTAATTTAAAGTAAATTTAGCTAAATTGTTCTGACAAAAATCTGAATGCTTCATTTTAAAAACGTTCAGTTTTTTTCAGAACCTCATACTATTTTGGTATAAACTCTTGCAGAACCTCTTACTATTTTGGTATAAACTCTTGTATTTGCACATAATACCATTTTCTTTAAAGGTACAATTCTAATGAACTATGCTCATCAGCAAAGTTTGCTTTGAAGCACTATGAGTTACAGCCTAAGACTCTGAAGTTCTGAATAATTTACAAGTGACAGAAACCAAGCTTATGGTAAAAGGTAGCCAAGGAATTCCTTGACATGAGACATAAATTACACTACTGTATTTAAAGCACTGTTCACAGTATTATCAGTTCCCATGTAATTTAATTGCTCTGTGTACATTTGGGTCTTTAATACAACTGTATTAGGCATATGAGAGGTCGTGTGCAAAACATGTAGTCCTTGTAGGTTTTCTAGAGAACAAAGACTGTCCTACTCTCAAAATGTTAACTTCCAACAGACTTTTCCTAAAATCCTGGTGTAGGCAGCTTTCACTCCCTTTAGGCCACCTAATTGGTATAGTTTGCTAAAAGGCTAAGTCTGAAAATTTCCCAGCAGATCTCACTCCCTTCACACAACTTGACTAGCATAAAAAGATACCTACAGCATCTAGTTTGCCTAGCTGCTTATGGAAAGATGTTAACAATGGGAGAAACATAAAACATGTTCACATGCTTTTGGCCACTGGTCTAACTCAACATGAGCATTTTACATGCTTTGCTATACCCTTTTGAAATACAGTACTCAAAAACGCAGGCAGTCATTAAAATGTAGGAAAACCATGGTATACAATCTTCTCATTATCTTGTCTCTTTTGTCCTCTCTTCTTTGGCCAAGAATTCATAATAGTTGTGGCTTTTTTTGTCTGCTGTTAGCATCTTGTTTTCAAAGAACTATACGTCATAATCTCAGGCTTTCATTACTACATGATAATCATCAGCTTGGCTCCATAATTTTATATACAAAGCCAAGATTCTATTTTGCCTTTATGTACACCATATTACATTTACCTGTATTACACACACACAGTATTTAGCAATATATTGAAAAGTCTATGTTCAATAAAAGTCTTGCAAGATCAGAAACCAACCTTCACTGATCAAAGCATCATGCATTTTAATCAAGTATTTATTCTTGCAAACCTTTCCACTTAGACAATCACTATTTAGTTTCCTATTTACCCTCTGGTAAAGGAATCAACACCTTTTAGAAATCCCAGACAAATGTATTAATTAACAGGATCCACATAACTGATTCTCATAAGGCAAGGTTTGATTTCACAGCAGCCATGCTTGCTTTTCTAAAAGTATATTGTGCTTATCCATTCATTCATTAATTCTATTATTCACCTATTTTTCACTAATGTAGACATGTCTGTACTTCTGGAAATCCCTGAAACCCTTTTTTCTTTTTTTTTAAATAAAAAATAAATACAATCACGTTTGCTACTTCTAAACCTCAAATTCTAAAGTAGTTTTCAGCAAGAATATTTCTTACTGACAAGCATTAGAAAAAGGAGTTTAGTGCATTCTAATCCCAACTTCAAACACATTCATATGGTAATAGGACTAGTTTGTTTTGCAATCATCAATTACACCAAATGACTGAGATGACTGAATGTTTTCCTTCGTGTAACAGAAACAGCACAGACACAAAAAAGTGGTCTATTTTCACATTCAATTTCCTCAGCCTGTATTTCAGCATAAAGATTGTCAGACAACTGCATAAATGGTCCGCATTAACAGACATTTCACTCACTTACAGGACTGCTAATATTTTAGCCTATGAAACCATTATGTAAATTAAAATAATTTCCATGGCAGCCATTTGACTTTGAACAGCTGTAATAACCAGGATTTTTCCTTTTCTTAAGGAATATGAGTAACATCACATTTTGCATTACAGTTATACAGCAACGGCATTGTCCTTTCCTGGAACACAACAGAGCCCCAAGCCACGGTCTATATTTTAAGTGTCACTGTGGTGTTCACCTTACCATCTGTTCACATTAATCTCACAAAAGAAACCTTCGCAAAAGCATTGCAAATAGAGTCAGGTCTACAGTAAAAAAACAAACAAACAAACAAAAAAACACCACAAAAATTCACAATGAGGGGCAGAAAGAAGCACTTTATCACTAGCAATGAGGCTGGTCTGTATACATCTAGAGTCAGTCACCTTTAAGCTTGTATTACTATAATTGAAAGTCTTTCTTATTTTGAATACACCCACTTAATGTGGACAAGATAATTATGCTACACCATTAGCTCAATGGCTATTCTGACCAGGTCTCAGAGACAGAGCTTGTCTTGGCCTCAATTTCCTTCTCCTTCCCATCACCCACTGCAGCAGACCAGCAGAGCAAGCTTATCTTTGTGAGGAATATTAAAATGTGATTACTTAATGAAATAAACATGAGGAGTCTCCTGGCTTCTCAGCAACAAAACATGGAGGAAGACAAAGGGCTTTGTGCTGAAGGCAAGACAGGAAGTCAGAAGAAGAGGACTCCTGTCCTCACCAGCCTTCTAAAAGCCACAGATTCTCTTCTGCTGTGAACACCCTAAAATTATCTTTCCTAGCTAGCTATCTCCTGTCCAGAATGTACTCTGTAATCATTATAAAAGTGAATTTTATCTGTCTCAAAGGTCTTGACACAATTCTATTATATGTATGCGGAGGTTATAAAAAATATGGTTTCAGATTAAAAATTTGGGAGAAATGGATAATTTGTTGCATATACAGAAGTTGAAAGCTAAGCAGGAACCAAAAAGCTCAGTGAAAGATGGCTCATTCCTCATACAACAATTATCAATGTTATTAGTCTATTATATGTTTAAAAAAAATAATCCACATAGTATTTTTTAATTACAGAGCAAGGCATATGTTAGAAAAATATGACTAAGCAGAGGCCTATATATGGGCATAAGCATGTGTTAATCATTGGTTATATTTGGCAGAAACATAAATTTCAGCACCTCAGACTTAGCCATATGGATGAGCACAAGCAGGTGCACATCAGAAAGGAGGACAATATAAAACCAAAGTTACATTTAAAGATCATACAAATAGGCATGATGGAAATTCTCCATTCCTTAGATGAAAAAGCAGCTCTCAGTGCTTAATAAAAATTCTGGTATCACTGATGGAGTCTCAAAACTTTGTACTACTATAATTTTCTAACTACAAAACAACACACGAAGTGTATCTGACAGGAAAATTACTTTCTGAAACAGAATGTCTATACACAAATTAGCTAAATATACACATAATATCATGATTAGAAATAATGCTTACATACTAATAAATGTGCAGATTATCTTACTGTTTAGAATAGCAATTTATCTTTGCACCCTCAGTGAAAACAGTAAATCCAGTTGGCAATTTTTAAAAATATGCATTAGCAATCAAATGCAGATAACTGGAGAGTTCACCTGTTCTCTCTAAAAACCTAAGTGGGTAGTGTGCACGCCTTCCCACTTAAAAAAAATATAAATAAATAATTAATTTAAAATAATAATTTAATAAAACTACCTTTAGTCAGTGTTCTGTGAGATTTTACAAAGGAGAGATGTTCTTATTTGCTGGGTGCCCACTGGAGAAAAACAACCAGCTCTTGAAACTCAATGCTATGAAAATGCATCTTAGGGAATAGAAAGCAAAGAAATCACTCCTCCACAACTTTATGATTAGCTTCACACAACACAGCAAACACATGCAATAAAAAGCATAGTACGATGTAAAAGATAAGGGCTCACTTATTCCATTAGGTACTGTATTAAACTAAATAATTCAAAATCAGTAATTGGTATTCCAGAAATACAGCAACTAAAATGGATTTAATCATTAGAAACTCTTTGGATTATTATACTAAATTAATGTAAAGATGAAGATAACATTAACAGGATCAGTTTTCCTTATATGGAAATCTGCCATTTCAGTCATGGGATCAGGTGTCAGTGTTCCATACTAAAATTCATTTGATGGAGACAAAAGCAGCAGGAGCAATTTTTAAGAACAGAAAATAATTTATGTGTTGCTGAATGGTGGGATTCCAAGAAGAAACAGAAAAGCTTCTTGATAGAGATTTTTAAGAGATTTTGCCTCTGCTAAACATCAAGAGGATAGTGATAGTGATTAGGAAAGATACATTACAAATTGCCTTAATAATTTACCATCATCCAGATCCACAGTCACTGGGGAGCCCTGGTTGCAGTGAGGATTTGAAGAACCTTTCCCAGCAATTGGGAAATCCTATGGACTCATAGGTGAGGCTTCCAAAATTGCTGCAAGAGGGTCCAGCTTCCACATTATTGAATAAACAAGTTTACATAACCTCCAATGTAGGGGTAAGTGGCTTTGTTCTGTTAGATTCCTCATATAGCCTGGGCAGGGCCCAGGGAGTGTGCCTATCTATTTGGTTTTGACCACATCCTTTCCAACAGGGACAAACACATGGCTCCATGGTCTTGGCAATCTCTGAGATACAGTCTTTGTATAATCTATTCAAGCCAGGCCATCCAGCTACAGGGCCTTGATGATTTACCAAATAAGGCCATGATGCTCTACTAAACAAGGAAAGTTAAATACCTTCTCACAACATTTCATTCCCATTAATCATTATATTTTGTCTAAGCAACATCTTTCACTAATGAGCATGCATATTTTGCTAATGGTTATATACTAGGAACAGATACATACTCCTCTAATGAGCAGATATCAAGAATACATAATGTTTGGTTGGGATGTGATGTTCATCAGAGGTCAGCTTTGGTTTAAGGCCTATTGTTGGGGCCTCAGCACTTCAACCCTCAAACACATTGCTGTGCATTTTTCCAACCCTGACATTCTACACATGTGATGGCCTATATTCAGTGCTGATTCCTATTTTAATATTCTGTTGCTGCTGTGACAACATTTTCTGCTTATATATTGCAATTACTTTTGCCAACTGTCTTTCAAATTTTATTTTTGGGGTTTGGCCTCATTAAGTGATAAACACTTGTCAAAAGAAGGGAAAAAAAAAGTATGCATTAAAACCATCAACCAAACATTATTTTTCCAATTACACTGTCTACATTTTCTTTCAAACTTCTGTTAATCAGTAAATTACTAAATAGTAAGATGATGAATGCTTAATTATTGTTTCGCTCACTTAATCCACTCATAAAGATGTACCAATTATGTTTATTCTTTTTGTAACTTAAAAGATTTGTCCTGCAGGAACCAACAAGCTGAAAAGCTAATTCTAACCAACTAGTAATTTTTGATTTGGCCAACTTTAAATCCTTATCAAGGCACCACATACTGTATGGAACTACATACAACTTATGAAGTAGGATTGCTCTATTTGGCAGAAGCCCTGCTATGGTCAGAAAACTGCAGTTAGTTCTAGGTCAGGATACAGTACAATCTACCATCTTGGTTTTAATGTTAAAGGTGAATTTAAGATTATCTTACAGACATGGCACTGTTCTGAACAAACAATGCTCAGACAATGCTCTTCATGTTCATGAAATGAATGCTGCATAACATATTTCTAAACTGGGCTTATACATATTTCAGGGGCCTCGAATAGGTCAACAGACAATGCCACATTAAAACTACTTCCACATCATCTATCTCTATCCATTTGGTCAGCAAATTCAAGTCTAATTCAGAAGGATGATAACTCAAAATATTCGATTTAGAAATATTACTCACTCCAAACCATTTTAGAAAGTAACCTATATGACAAGATAAAGGCCAAGTGCCAATTATTATTATACACAATTTATAATGTTATAAGAGAAGGGATTAAAATAGATTTCATTTATTTATGATAGCTTTTCTCAATATGTCTAATTGCATGAATAGAAGGATAATTATAATGAGCATGAGGACTAGATCCCAAAAGTGTCACTGTGAAAAGCCCTTTGTCTTTGTCCAGAGAGCTTGCAATACAAATGCTTTTAGTCTTTACAAACAAAATATAAAGAGGGGAGGGGGAAAAAAAATAGATTGCTAAAAAGAGCTCTCAGCTAAAGATGCTTTAAATAACCTGTGGTATGTTCCAAAAATGCTAAGCTGCTAAGCAAAAATACATTCAATGTAACATCTGTCACTAAAGGTATTTCATGCCTAATTCAGCCTATGTAACAAGACTAGAAAGACTCATACATTTGTTAGAACTGTGCCCCAGACTATGCCATGTATGTGAGTTGATAATGCTTCACTTTCCAAGCCCAGCAAGCAGCATACAAGAGATTAACTGAAGTATCAATCTAGATTTGCCACCGTGTCTTTTAAATATCCTGCTCCAGACCAATGAAGAAGTTTTCTGAAGAGCTACTACAGCACCATTTGCTGCTGCAAAGGGGCTATAATTAGTTTGTAAATTGTTTTAATTTGTTTGATTAGCCTCAACAGAAAGCAGGTCATCTGACATATTTCTTCCCTGCATTGATACCTAAATTACTTTCTCCTTAGGATCATTACAGACAGCATGTAAAGTGACACCTATTGCCTAATTGTAAGATACAACCTTTATAGTCTCCACTATTCAGACTAGAATTTTCCATGCTGGGAGTCTATTAAAAGCCAATTTTTTTTATTTTTTTTTTACAGTTTCTAATTACCATTGTTCAATTATTATTGCAAACCAGATAGAGGCAGAATTAAACATTCTGCCAATACTAGGAAGTTTTTAACAACAATTTCATTGGGAGATTTTTAATGACACTTTCAAAACAAGATCTTCAAATATGTCAAGAGGTTAAATGTCTATGAAGTTTTAGTATCTTCTGAGCTCACAAAATCCTATTTAAATCCTGCAAGGTGTTAAACTTTTGAAGACTTTTTGCTTGTACTCTGTTGAGGTCACCTACTTTATGACAATCTTGTTTATACTGAACATATTCAATCACCTATAGAGCCAGCACAGCTCATCTGCCCCTAAAAGGGTAACTGGGAATGTTTATCAGCTTGACTCATTCTCCTAATTAAACTAATTGTTGTAGTTTGAGCTGGGTGCCCCCCTGGTGCATTCACTTCCTGTGTCCAGAAGTCCAGCCCAGAGGGATGGACACAGGAAATTGTGTATTTCCTACCATAATTCTTTGCACCACTATAAGATCCAGTGCGGAGTCTGGCACTTCCTCTTTCCTTCCCTCTCCGAGACTTGGTAACTGGGGGAGAGATCTCCCGGCCATGGGCCTGATTGGGCCCAAGGCCACAGGGGGATGGGCAGTCTCAGGCCTGGCCAGCTGAGACTAGCCCAGCAGAGGGAGGGGGAAGAAGGAGCCCTGGGGGTTTTGGATGCACCCTCAGGTGGGGATGGGATCTTTCTTTGTCACTGCGCTTTGGGTTTTCTGTAACATTCACTGCTTTCTATTTAAACTTTCATCACTTTTGCAATCCGTTTCTCTGAGTCGTTATTTCTGTCTGTGGTGGGGAGGGGACCTGCCCCAACCCATTACATTTTGGCGCCCCAACGTGGGGCCAACTGCAGCTCGGATTGCAAAAGATGGAGAGTTTAAATTTAGGTCTGGGCGTCGGTTTGGGTTTGGAAAGTTGGGGCTCAGGTTTTGTGTTACCGGGGCGACTGTGTGAACTCCTGTGGGCTGCAGAAGGATAGCTGGTGCGTAGCTGATGGCATGGAATTCCCTCCTGTTGTTTGGGAACAGCGAGGGGTGGTTCTTTCTGTGACTTTCTGCCCAGGGTAGCTTAAGAATGCTCGAGTAGCCTAAGAAGGCGAGACCTGCCTTCTCCTCGTTCTCTGCGGAGCGGCAGGGAGCGGAGGAGGGGCAGCGGCAAGCAGAGCGTGGTCGGCCCGCGGCCGCTGCGGGGAGCGGACACCCGCGGCGAGCGGGCAAGCGACTGCTGGAGGTGACTCGGACTCTGCATCGCGGCGACAGAGACGGCGGGGGCCGGGCCGGGCCGCGTTCAAGCGGCGGCGGCGGCACCGCCCGAGCCGGGCTGCGTTCAGGCGGCGGCGGCAGCTGTAAATCTTTCCCTGGTGTTTTCGGACGTGTTCCGAAAATGGCGCCGAGCACCTGGCTCCGCCTCCCTGCTTCTTCAGTGGGCTGTGGCGCAGCTCCTCCCTCTGCTGGGGGTGGAGGTTGTGCAGCCGGATGCTGTCCTGCCTCGGTACGCGAGCGCCCAGCCGGGGGGTGCGGAGTGCCTCTGACATGCATCCGTGTAGCTTTGGTCCGCATGAAAGCGGTTGGCTGCGGCACCCTGGATGGATTGAAAAAGGCAGTCGTGGAGCCGGATTGTTCCGACTGGCCTGCCCCAGGGGTGGAGAATTTGCCGCTGAATAGGAGAGTAAAGGCTTGGCTGAGAAGTTGTGAGGTATTTCCAGGTGACCAGGATGTCCCAAGGAGTCCACAAGGAATTCACACTGCAGGAGAAGGACTGCGTCGCTGGGAGGTTCCATCACATGAGGAAGAACAACTGGAATGGAATGATGCTTGAGCCTGAATGAGAGACTGTTTGAGTGGACGCCCAGATGAAGATGTGGACTTCGCCGGACATGTCATCAGAAGTTTTCTGATCTGATGATGTGTTTGGGTGCAAAGGTTATGGTATGAAATACAGGGGTGGCATGTTGTAGTTTGAGCTGGGTGCCCCCCTGGTGCATTCACTTCCTGTGTCCAGAAGTCCAGCCCAGAGGGATGGACACAGGAAATTGTGTATTTCCTACCATAATTCTTTGCACCACTATAAGATCCAGTGCGGAGTCTGGCACTTCCTCTTTCCTTCCCTCTCCGAGACTTGGTAACTGGGGGAGAGATCTCCCGGCCATGGGCCTGATTGGGCCCAAGGCCACAGGGGGATGGGCAGTCTCAGGCCTGGCCAGCTGAGACTAGCCCAGCAGAGGGAGGGGGAAGAAGGAGCCCTGGGGGTTTTGGATGCACCCTCAGGTGGGGATGGGATCTTTCTTTGTCACTGCGCTTTGGGTTTTCTGTAACATTCACTGCTTTCTATTTAAACTTTCATCACTTTTGCAATCCGTTTCTCTGAGTCGTTATTTCTGTCTGTGGTGGGGAGGGGACCTGCCCCAACCCATTACACTAATCATGCCAGAAACTGGACTCCTAGTCCTTGATTCAACATTTCTTGTGAAACCTACTGAAGACTATGTATGTCATGGTATGCAACTAGTAGCACGATCTGCTTCAGGGCAATTGTTCCTTATCCCCATGTGTTAGATGATGCAGAGGTTCACTATGAGAACCAAAACTGAGCAGAATGTATATCCTGTATTTTCAATAGCTCTACCAAAGGCATCTAGGGAAATGAGTAAAAATAACAATAGCTGGTCTTCCTGGGAGCTGAAAACAGAAGCAAACTAGATAACCTAGGGCAACAGAAGGAAGACAACAGAAAAACAGGATAAGAAACACAGAAAATTGTCTTTGCAACTCTAAATATTTCTTTTCAGAATGTACCTTGTGTTTGCCAGGTATAAAAACTAGTCATATATCACCAATTACCAGCAAAAGCCGCTAGCAAAGTTGATGTTTCATCCCTCTGTACTGTTGATTATATAAAGCCTAACACCAGCTTGCTATTCCTAAATAGCTTGATACTTTTTCAACACAATAAAAATCAGCAACTAAATCACAGGCTCGTATTTGCAGGTATTTCCTATTTTTCCATAATCCTTTTATAAAATAGAGTAAACAATGACAGATATCACTGTATCTATCATTTCAAACACTGATGTCAATTTAACCACTTAGCCCATTTGTTTGCACAACCATGGTTTAAAAATAATTATTTTAAAATATTTTTCATGTGTATCTTAAATACAAAAGCAGTATTATTTTGTCTCTTTCTTAACCATGCTCAGGTTTTTTTTAATCTTAGATACCACCTGATTTAGCTGAAACGTCAGTTTCTGGATCAGAGTTCATCTTTTTTTCTTTCCTTGACAAATCTGAAGCTAGTTTCTTCAAAATATCTTACATTTCTCCATCACTTCAGACGTTCTTGGCTATTGAAAAAAAGCACTGCTCCAGCAATTTTATTCTGTTTTGAGGATGTTTTCCCACAACTCTAGCCGTTTTCTTTAACACTCATTCCTCAGCAATTTTTCAGACCCACATTTTCAGGATGTATCTGTACAGGATGATGGCACATCAAGATTAATCCAGAGAATAATACCAAGTACATACACCATCTGTAAAAGATTTTGTTATCTTTTGGAAAGATCACATTTTCTTGCTTCCAAGTTTGACTGATGAGAGTTTCCTTCCTTTTACAAGGAACACAGTAATCAGATCTCAGACTACACACAACCACCACTCTCATCAGAGGCAATTGATTTGGCAGTGTTACAGAAATTTGAGATGAAAATTACGTGCCAATACGGTGATGGTGTGATCAGATCAAAGCATTGCAGTGTTTTCACCAAGAAATTATTGCAATGCATCTATTTTTACTAACAACCATAAAATAAAAAACACCCAAACCCACATCACTTCTGCAGCTTATAGGCTCTTTGTTATTGGAAGTCTTTTGAGGACAGGTAAAACCATTCCTGTCCTGTCCAAGTGTGGTAATTCCATTTGGACAAGAGGGTGAGAGGCTACCTTTGTAGACAGTGTCAAAATTTAACACCTAGAACTAGATGCTTCTATAATACCATTAATGTGTGTGTGTGTCCGTAAGCTTAATCTGAAGTCCAGAAACATCTATAGAACAGGAAGTTTTGATTTGTGCTTGACTTTGGTAAAAAATAAGCCTCAAGTCAAAATGGAGAATATGTAACTGAAAAAAAAGAACCTGATATGAAATATCTTTGAAGGCATAATAATAACTTGTTAAAAATCAGTTAAAAACTGCCTGAAACAATGTGTTAGATACAATATACCCATGGCACTTTACCACTTGGAATAATTTACTGTTGCAAAAATTTTTGAAGTAAATATTTTGTAATTCTATATATCTTGAATCCCTGTGGGATTTCTTATTTATTACAGGAAAGAGTGTACTTAGCCATAAAAATACCACTATGGTTGCTTACATCTAGTGCTACATAAATGAGTAAAACTTGACAATACTGTTCTACAAATCTGGTTTCTACAATACTGTAAGCAGTCGGGTCCCTTTATAGCATGTAGAGCAGGAATGGGCTCTAGTGACATACAAAAGAAACTCTTACTTTGATTATGGTGGTATTAATTTTACAATACAATAGGTCCTCTGAGATCAATTGAATCATTCTAGCTTGGTGAAATATTTGAGTATCTTTTATTACTGAGAAGCATTGTAGAAGTGTAATAATTAAATTAACAGATTAGAAGGACTGCCAAACAGCATGATCTCTGTTTATGGATAAGAGTAAATGATATTTTAAAACCAAAAAGTAATTTTGCTCTTTAATCTGAGACCTTCTGTCATATACGGCCACAAGCACCCTACATGTTTGAAAATTCAGTCAAGAATTGAGAAAGTCACAATGCTGCAGTTTTTCCTATTGTTGTGAAAAGATAACAAGGTAATTATTACCTGCCAAATTTCCCTATTTCATTACTGTCTTTATAAAGGATGCAGTTTGCTTCACAAATTGTTATCAAAAGCTAAATCACATTTCCATAACTATTCTTCTTCCATGTTTTAAAATTATGTGATCCTAAAATATTGTACATAAATACTGCTGAAAATGAACTTGCTTTTGAAAGTACTGTTTGTCTATAAGGCCTTTTTGTGTAACTTCATTTGGTTAATTACATTTTATTTTTGGCCATACATATGTGGTTTTTAACGTCATAATTTATAAGAACAGGAGAAGAAACAATTTAAATGCAGTAGTGGTGAATCATATTCAGTGTTGCATTTAAGAGTACAATTATTATACAGGAAATTTAAACTTTTATTCATAAGTTCTAAAACGATCAGATGAAAAGCATTAACAGATTTTATTTTAAACACAAACAGAGAATCAAAATAAAGAAAATCCCTAAGAACTCAGAAAAACGTTTTTTGGCAACTTATCTTATATCTTTCCTATCTCCACTGCCAAGTTATCTGGGACACGTTCTCCTCCCCAGTCTATGAATACAGAGCAAGTATAGCACTCACATAGCAAGTAATAACTTGGTTATGTAACACAGTGCGACATTTTACATAAAAGTGAAAGTATGCACAGCAAGATGAAAGCTGGAAACATCTCTAGAAGCAAAAGTAGAATCTATTTACTATTCAATGTAAGGAGATGTCATGATCAGGCCTATCTGCAAATAACTCGATTCAGATCATAGAGAAATGATTGAGGTCACTTATGACTGTGCATATGAAAAGCTAATGAAAGTAGTTTGATGAAGACAGAACATATTGACTGTTACCTTTTACAAATGAAAATTTGTTCACATTGTTGGGGCATGGAGTTGTGCTCTTACTCTTACATTTCTCCTCTGAGCAATTTTTGTCTACCCTACCTGTGTTTTTGACAGATGAGCTACAAATTGTGTACTCCTACAGATTAAGCTGCCATGAATTTGTGATGGCTAGTTGCTTAAAAGCTCTTGAAAAATGACACCCATAAAAGGTACTTCTCTCATTTTCCCCCTGCTTTATAAGATGTACCATTCTAGTACTTTGTGCTTATTTCTGTCTTCAATAATCTGTTCCTGACCACTCACATGCAGGGCATGAATAATTTCCAGGGCCAGGAAATAATTCATGAAACCTCTTTCCATCCAAGAAGCAAACAACAACTTCATAGTGGTTTTTGTGCCCCACCCCCAGCTATAATGATAACACTAAGATCTCTGATTCTGAAGAGTTACTTTTGGATCCAAGTTCAGCACCTTTTCCCTAGTACCTCAACCTTGTATTGGACAAATATGAACCTCCTCTGTTCACATATTTTCCATGACAGAATATTATGGCTTGTGCAACAGTAACGACGGGCAAGACCGATAATCCTTTACCTCTTTCCCAGTGAACAGGTCTGCTGTATATTACCATTGTCATAGTTATATTTGGTGATAGTGCTTTAACTGTAATTCAATTTCACCTATTACTAAAGAGAAAAAAAATGTGACATCAGCTGTTTTATTAGTGTCTATTTTACAGATAGTCCTTGCAAAATACATACATAATTACATAAGCAAAAGAAGTTATTTATGAGTAGCACTTGTTGAACAAGGAGTTCCACTCATCCGTGAGTAAATAAGTGCATTTTTCCATTTTTAATTACAAGTAAAGAAACCTAGTTTTCATCTATGAATCTAATATGCTGTTTAATTGTTTATGTCAAATTGCCTCCAAAATACAGTCTTTCAAGTAAAAGCCCATTATTGAAATCAATTCTCCCAGAAAGAAAAAATAAAGCTGCAAAGCTAGAATACTGCACCTCATGATAGAAAATTCCCTACTGACTCTTGACTTCAAAAGACAATACTTCATTTCACAAATTAAGAGAAAGCAACTGCAGACCAAATGTAGTCTTCATCTCTTTAGGGTGTAATGAAGAGAAAACAACTGCAGAATATAGCCTTTGTCATTTTAGGGTGTGGAACATAGAAATCAGCTGGGAGTGATCACAGCTATTTCACTAAATTGTGTTTCAGAGTAAAAGGAAAAATCTGACTGAAAGTAAAGCTTATTTTTCTATTTCAAAATACTTCCCTATTTCAAGAATTACAAGCATTATATGTATCAGTTATAAAAGCGTCCCTGAAAGTATTAAAGAAGCAACCATCCAGTCCTGGTTTTGAATAATCTTGAAATACTGACCTAAAAGAAAAGGGCAAAATTAAATCTACATAAACGGTTTGTGTTTTGAAGAGTACAAGATAAAGTGTCCTGCTGTTACCCACATACATGGAGATGAAGGAAATAAACATAGGCAGGCTATTCCTGCTGCTCATTATAATTCTTGAAATGAAAAAGTTGTAGTTCAGATAGCAAAAGAGAGCAAAGGAAAAGTTTGCTCACCACACTGGAGGCATTTTCATACCTCTATTGCTTTTTTCCACCAACTTCAAGGAATTTATGCAGCCACCACAAAGGCAGCTTAAGGTGTTTCTGCTTTTACAAGGGCATTTCTCACTTCTTACTTTGATATCTACGTCATTAGCATGTCCATTTCTGTATTTCAGTATCTCTGCAAGACACATGTGCTATACAAAAAGTCATCTGGAATATCTGAAGGTAACAAACTTTGATATTTCAGTCTGAATTATTTTATAACCATACTCAGGTAATAGGTACTATATTTTGATACCAGTGTTACTTTATAAATATAAACTAAAACTAAACATTTTTCAGAAAAGCCTACAAAATTATTGAATGCACTGGGACCAGGTTAACACAGAAGCTGCCCTTACCTTCTTCAGTCTCAAAAAAACCCCAACCAACACATTCAATCAAGCTCAAAACAAGAACAAGCAAGCAACAAGCAAGGTTTTCCATCACAATTGGTTCCTTTTAAGAACTGAAAAATTAGCAATCTTTTTGTAAAATAAAATTAAATTTAAAAAAATAAAAATGTTAAGTAACAGCAAAAATCAGTTTCCAGGTCCTATACCTGGACAAAACCTATGCTGGTTACTGACTACAAGAATATTATGCCGAGGTTTTCAGGGGAGGTTTAGGCTGGATGTTAGGAAGAACTTCTCAGAAAGAGTGACTGCCCATTGGAATGGGCTGCCCAGGGAGGTGGTGGAATCACCATCCCTGGAGGTGTTTAGGGAGAGACTGGATGGGGTGCTTGGTGCCATGGTTTAGTTGATTAGTGTTGGATAATAGGTTGGATTCGATGATCTCAAAGGCCTTTTCCAACCTGGTATATTGTATTGTATTGTATTCTATTCTTTAAGTTACCACAGTATCTTAATCAGTAAATTGGTGTAGGACAGCATGCAGACTTGAAATCTGTTTTTTAAGTTCAGTATTAATAAAATAATAATAAAAAAAAAAAATCAGCTAGTTTCTCATGGCAAGACCAAATTACACACAAGGAACTATTTAGTATGGTGTTTTAGACTACCAAATGTGTTACTGCTGCCATTCCAAAACCTCATATTAAAAAAATAATTCTGAAACATACCCCCAGTCAATGTCCTCTTGACCCCCAGAAAAATTGCTTACATCTAGGTTTGAAATTCTGTTAATCTTCTGAATGTAAAACAGCAGTCAAGAAAACTTTTCAAAATTTAGATAAAAAAACAATCCAATAGATTAGAGGCCAAATTTTATGTGCATTTGTAGTTAATTCCTCTTAGTATCCAATTATCAACTTTTCTATATTTATATTTTCTTTCCATTTAAAGATTTTTTTTCTATAATCTATGCTTTTGGCAGGAACATTGCCCAGAGCATGCTGAAGTCCTGCAGAATCTTAACATCAGAATATAGCAGATAAAAACTGTAGTAGAAAATGAAAAAAACCCACCAAAACAAACAGTAAACCAGAAAAATGTCTTCTACCACCTCCTCATTCCTTTCATAATCAATATTCTTTGAGCTTATCTTGTTCTATTTGGCTCAAAGTGAAAGGCTATAAAAGGGTTCAGGGGTACAAGTTTGGGTGGTAGACTTTTATCGGAAGCAATCTGAAGTTGCAGCAACTACTTCAATTATTTTTATTAATACAATGAGATGGATCTTGTGAGAGAAAAAAAATATTTTTTTAATTAAAAATAATTTTAAATTTTTAATATTTCATTACTCATGTACATTAATTCTATGAGAATAAAACTCTTGCAATAAACCTCCTTTTCCCCAAACTCAACTCTAACACACGGAAATCTAACAAGCATCATAGAAAATTAAACACTAGAGGCATGAAACAGAAAAGTTTGTTAAACTACAAAGAAATGCAAAGGATTTGTTAAAGAATATATAAAGTGAATTTGAAGTATTCTCTCTCTTGATATCATTTCCATTGCACAGAACAGTATTATGAATCACCAGCAAGGAGAATGAGTGAATAAATTAACAACTACTGACTTCTCCCAAATACTCTTCTTACATTATCATTCCACAAAAAGAAAAAATTAGTGTTTATGAGAAAAGACTATCATAAACAATGTAGATAAAACAACTTCATAAAAGAACTTTAGAAAGGCAATATAAGTTCTTCAATATAAAGTATTCTTATGATATATATTCCTAATTTCTGCAAATTGTTTTACAAGTACTATGGAGTATTGTTCCAGTGAAATCCCAATTCTTAAACAGAATTAGGGAGAAGGTCCCCTTAAAAGGTCTCCAAATTCATCCTTGTGGTCCACAACAGGTGCATTTTTACCTACAGATTTCTTCACAAATGGTTTCTGGTCCCTTCTTACATACCACCAAAGTCAGAAGATCTGCAACTTCCTGTGGCAATATAAACCAGTGCTTTTACTTAGAATCATACAGTCATAGAATCAATAAGGTTGGAAGAGACCTCAAAGGTCATCAAGTCCAACCTGTCACCACAGACCTCATGACTACTAAACCATGGCACCAAGTGCCACGTCCAATCCCCTCTTGAACACCCCCAGGGATGGTGACTCCACCACCTCCCTGGGCAGCCAATTCCAATGGCTAACAACTCTCGCAGTGAAGAACTTTCTCCTCACCTCAAGCCTAAACTTCCCCTAGCACAGCTTGAGACTGTGTCCTCTTGTTCTGGTGCTGGTTGCCTAGGAGAAGAGACCAACCCCCTCCTAGCTACAACCACCCTTCAGGTAGTTTTAGACAGCAATAAGGTCTCCCCTGAGCCTCCTCTACTACAATCCCAGCTCCCTCAGCCTCTCCTCATAGGGCTTGTGCTTGAGGCCTCTCACCACCCTCGTTGCCCTTCTCTGGACACGTTCAAGAGTCTCAATGTCCTTTTTAAATTTGGGGGCTCAGAACTGGACACAGTACTCAAGGTGTGGCCTGACTAGTGCTGAGTACAGGGGCACAATGACTTCCCTGCTCCTACTAGACACACTATTCTTGATGCAGGCCAGGATGCCATTGGCCTTCTTGGCCACCTGTCAAAAATTTGTCACCTCACATATGTTGTTTTTTATCCCTAATATCCAGTCTAAAATTCCTTCACTCTTGTCTATATATACAGCTTGAAAAGTCAGTATGCCACAACTAGGATCCTTATGCTTGAATCAACTCATCGTAAATGGATGCATTCTTAATTCTACAGCTGATTTCAGTTCTAACTGCTAATTATCTTAGACAGTAACTCCAAAGTTCTTTGCAAGGTTTTATTAAATTTAGCACAGGAATACTGAAGGAAAATAACATAAGTTATTTCCCAGTTACAATAGTTACTGTTTATATATATGCACACCTAATATATATACTTCTAATCATCCAGTACATAAAAAAAATTAAAACCTCCTTAAAAAGAGCATAAATATTGAACTTATAAAGTAAGAATAGTCAACCTCTTGAAAAGGAAAAAGCAAACAACAAAACCCCCAGAATTTATTTGTTCTGAGTGTCCAAATTATGTCTTCTGTGGATCAAGAATATGTATTTTTAAGTAGTTCTGAAAATTACTGTTAATGTATTTTAACAGTTACCAGAAGAACGTTATATAGGGTGCAAGGAAAAGATTCACATGAAGTGACTATTCCTAGAAATATCGTGGCCATTTTCAACAGCAGCACAGGACTGAATTCAGAGCTTGTGGAAGCTGAAAGAGCTCAAAAGAAAGAATGTAGTACAACCCCTTACAAGGGCAAGAATGAGGTTTGAAAGATCAAGCCCATTTCTTTGACGCAAAGGAGGAGTAAAGCAAAGCAGAGATTCTGCTCAAATAGAGACCTGGATTACAGAATTTGCAAATAAACGTGATGGCACACAAGACATGCATAAATAATTTGATCAATTCCTCTACCTTCTGTAAAGGAGGCAAAAAGGCTTTGAGTATCAGTCATCTCACATCTGTAGGAGAACAATATATTCAAATCATCTAAGACCCTGCAGGGAAAAAAAGTTTTCTCAAAAGCTTTTGAATAAGCTTTAAATACCACAAAATACTTTTTAATGAATGGCCCTTCCTGCTGGATTCAGCTGGATGAGCATTTATTGAAGCAGTAATTGTCACCACTGCTTTCAGATCTACATCAGTTCTCATAAATGTCCATATGTTCTTCGGTTAAAAAGTGCAGCTTAATGACACAGGAAAGTGCAAGCCAATTTATCATCCTTCCTTAACCTTTTGAAAAATAAATTAGTTTTTATGAGAAACAATCACCGTAAATAAAGTAAAAAGCATTTCAATTCTATCATAATATGATGTCATATTGCATTAAATCTTGTTGCAGTTGCTTAACTTTAAAATAATTCAAAACAATACGGTTGGTTTTTTTCCTTGACCTAAGGGGTTAGTATCTATAGAAGGGCAGCAACAGACCAACTTCGCAAGTAGCCACATATGCTTACCATGTGACTACCCACCAGGTGTTCGTACATCAATCTCACTTGAACCATATTTCTACAAAACAACCTCTACTTTAAATATATTTATATTAATATAAAATTCTTTGTGCTCCAGAGATTCATCCTCCCTTTAAGCACCTACACTTATCTAAAGGATTTTGAGTATCGTAACTGAATCCATGCTAGAAGGTGATAATATTTTTATTGTAAAAGTTTGGGGCTTTTTTACAATTAACATTGCAGTTTCAGAACAGTACATTTTATAAAGTTTTAGAAATGTTTTGTTTCTACTGGGGACAGGAGATTGCTACCAAATGAGAATTAAACTTAGGTGTTCAAGAGGGGCACTTGGTGCCATAATCATGAGGTCTGTGGTGACAGGTTGGACACGATGATCTTTGAGGTCTCTTCCAACCTTGGTGATACTGTGATACTGTGATCACAGACATTCCTCTGTGCTGAAGTTCAGGTTTTGCCATGTGCTGCCTTAGCCAACTGTGTATAAAAAAAAAAAATCTACTACCAACCTTACACAGTATATTAAAACCTGTACTTAAAGCTTCAATAAAACTATTGTATCTTCTAAGCAATAAAGCTCTAAATAAGCACTGGAGAGGCTTTTTCCCCCCTGTTTGCTTCACCATAGACCATCAGACACATCACTGGTAAACATCAAGACTCATTCCGAATCTAGAAGTTATTTAGTATTCGTTATCGTAATTTCACATCAGTGCTTGTATTGCACATTTGAATAAAATGGTTAAGAGGATGAAGAATTTTTAGTATCAGAGGAAAAAAAAAAATCTAACAATAATATTGATATATTTGAAACTACCCAAAATTGTATCAGCTCTTTCACAATGAGAACATGCGATTTTCCCATGCTGCACTTTTTGGTCAAATGGGAATAACTAACTGCTTCTAAATAAATAAAAAAAGTGATGTTTGAATTTGAAAAAAAGTAATTAGTATCTTAAACACATCTAACTACCCCCTTATAAACAGATTATAAGTGTTATGAAGTGTCAAATATGGTTCTTCTCACAGGAAGAATTACCTAAAGGAATATAATTTGAAGCCATTAAAAAGCTCTTTTATCAAAAAACCTCTTTTAGACTTAGGAGTTCCCTTGCCGTACGATGGATGCTTATACCAATAACAGCATTCACTACATTCCCATAAATCCTTTTCACAGAGTTCTGTGAGTTTTGTCATGTTTAGTAGTAAATCACTGATTACAAAGAAATGGGGGAAAAAAAAGAAAGAAAAACAGAACAACATAGAGAATTTAGGGGGAAAATATATTTAAAAGGAAACCCTAATTTACAAAATACATCTTGAAAACTAAGCAGAATTTTGTGTCAGGCTGCAGAATAGCTTTTGCAGGAGCTGGCTTCCATACTTTGTCTTCCTTGATCCATTACAAGGTAATATTAAGTAACACACTGCCTCATGTCTGATCTCCCTACTTTCTCTGAACATGGGCATTACTGGAAGGTCATAAATGTACCATGACAGGGCCTATTTGTCCTGATCCACATTTTTTGATCATGAAAAGATTTTACTTTTGTCCATTTCCATCACTCATCCAGTACCAAAGCCACTCTAGAACATGTATTACAGATAAAGAAAGATCTTGAAGAAATAGTGCAAGTTTTATTTCTCTCTAACCTCCTCAGAGATTTCTGTCTCTTACCTGCAGGTTCTATCTAAAGAATTAGAGAAGTTATCACTCTTCCTTCTCTCTTCTTCCTTTTTCACAGACAGAAGGAAAAGATTCATAAATGCAATAAAGTGAAGGGAAATATTTTAGTCTATGTCATGGCATATAACAAGCACGATGCCACAGAGGGACCCCATAGGGAAATGTTCAGATTTTTTCATTTATTTACAAGATAAAGAAATAGGGTTTACCATTTCATAGAAATTCAAATTATTTTCCTAAGAAAGTCTTAGAAATAATAGGTCAATTAGCAATTCTCTCCACCACTCAACCAGAAGCTACATAGTAATACTGTAAAATTTTATCAATTAATATTAATTTACTATGCATGATATTGCTAACACTGATAATCTGTACCACCTTAGGAATTTTCTCTTTCCTGCAAGAGTAATTTTAGATATCATAAAAGCTGTAGAATACATTTGCATGGAGAAATGCACAACAATTGCATCCCTAATGCAAAACAGCCTTATAAGTGTACCACTTCATTACTGAAACCTTTTCATCAGAATCTACTTTTAATGGAGAATCTACTTTTAATCCTTCAAACCTTTTTCTGTTTACAAGAAAAACTTTTATGACTGCTATTTATTTTCTTCTAGGCTTTTTTACTTATATTTGCCCCCAAACACTTGAAAGTTCTATATGCACAAAGTTTTATCAAGTTTGATTAATTCAAACAGCCTTCTGTGTGCAAGTAATTGTACTCATTTTATGCGATCTTGTTGCAGAACTTCATGTATACTGATGGAAAAAGGGGACGTTTCAAAAGCCTTAATCAGAACCAATTAGTAGGGCCACATGAATAATTATACATCTGTAAATACAGATTTTGGTACAGTTTGTGTCTCTCCTTTGAAGTATATAATGTAATTTTTATACAAGAAGAAAGATACTCTCTGCCTATAATAAGGGGAAGAGCACAACACAACGACTGGATAATACTTTTAGCAAGGGGTTGCTGAGCAGACCTTGATCTGAGCCAGCAGTCATTCCTGTACAGTTAATGTCATTTTGGAAAAAGGTCAGCACCATACATGAAAAAAAAAAAATATATATATATAAAAATGATAAAGTAAGAAAGCATGGTTGGGGAAAAAGTAAAAAATGCAAGCTATGTGCAGTATGAAGGGAAAATAAAAGTATGAAGCCTGAATTTCATCTTCCTTTCACTAGTCATAGCCATTTCCAAGATCTTTTCAAATAATTCTGTACCTAATATTACCTAAAAAAAAGACATAAATTTTGCCAAAGGCTGCAGTAATTCAAATACTATTATTAGATTATAGCTACAGCTACAGGATACTACATCCCTCATCAACACTGCAAATCTGGCATCCCCTGAAGAAGGGCACACTGAAGAAAAAGAATTTGTAGGTGTATTATCACAAGATTTCTCTTTCTGTTCCCACTGCCACTGTTCATAGCAGCAATTCAGAATAAGTGTTCAGAATACATTTCTAAAAAGCATTCTACTCTGGTAAAAATACACTAAAATACATATAGTGTCTTTAGATTTGGCAAGCCGCTGATTCTTTATTTAAATACCTCAGAAAATGTAGCCATTACTAAGTTGTAGTTGTACAACCACATGCTGTGCTGCAGAGGACAGAGTAGTATTTAGAGACGTATTTTACCTTCACCAGGACAGGTCTGAGGACCTGCCAGGTTCTACAAGGTTGGGCGCAGGCTGAGCTACTAAATCCGAACAGCAATTTATCCCCATGAAATCAAAGAGGTCAGAAAAACATAGGGAAAGCCATCTCATTATTTCCTTCTATCCATGTAGCAGTAAAAAGAAATCTTACTTGGAAACACTTTCTTGCCTCAAGTTTGTCTAATTTACATATTAATGGACACGTGGCACTGAACCAACATTCTGCTTTGCTTGGAAATTGCTAAAAATGTGTAGAAGTTTAAGCAATTACTGCTAGGGAAAGACAAAACAAACAGCTAATAACCATCCGACTCAAATATATATATATATGGATTGGCATTGTACACAACTACATAAACTGAGACCACACCTTCTGGGTAGCCAGGAATGGGTAACACCTGTGAATAATTAGCAAAGGTAGGGGCTGGAATAGACAGTAGGCACTGTTTCCAGAACATATAGTGATGTATTTCATTTAGCAATTTTATCAAAGCAACTTGGCTTGTATTTGCATTACAGCATTATTAGTCACACTGAAGTTCGCCTAAAACGCTCCCTTGCCTAAAAACTTTCCAAAACTTTTAGCATTTCATTTATTTTTCATTCAATTGAGACAGGAAAATTATCCAATATTTCTTTTTTTGAAGTTCTAAAGTCAAAATCAGTGATACAGTATAGCAGAGGATAATGCAAATGATATGTAGTAAAAAGAAATAAACTAAATCTTCTGAGATTGCACAGAGAAGTTTATTGCCAGAATTAAAAGAAGAAAAACAAAACAAACAAACAAAAAAAAATCAAAAAACAAGCATGATATTTTGAATACAAATATACAGATACAGACATTTTAGGTTCTTCATTGAAAACATTGATGCTAAACACAGTCTCAGTATCCCTTCTTACCCTGTCAACAATGGACATTTTATGGCATATTTCTCCCTCACACAAAGGCTAACAACTCTCCAGGAGCAAAACATTTCTTTCCTAGAACCTAGGATTATGTGTCAGTAAATATTTGACTAGTCACATAATGCTAATACTCCTATTGAAGAAATAAATATTAATTTCAAAGTTATCTGATATTTAAGTACTATTTAAATTACAGCATGTATTAGTTTTTTAACCTATTAGAAGTTGAGATTTTCTAGAAACCTTGTACATGACTTCACCCACCATGTAGCTGGTGCAGTATTGGAGCTTCTGAAAACAGCATTTTCTCCACCCACACTGTGTGCGGTTCTACACTGCACTCAATCAGAGGGGAAGCTAACAAGCTAATGTAAGAAGTCTTTTGATAAGAGGCCTGAGTTCTGGAGGAGGTTAGTACAAATGCACTGACACAGGCTGTTCTCTGAAAGGAAGCAGTTTGCTAGTACATTCTGCAATAGCAAGTTCTTTGCCCACATTTGTAGGGCTCATTACAAGAAAGAAAAAAACAATAAAAATAAAGAAATATCAAAGTTAGGACCATGGTCTAGAATGAAAGCATACAAAATCCAGTGAAAATTAGATTTACACCTCCATAACCTGAAAAAAAAAGTGCACCTGGTACGCAGGGAAACATGTTTCACATTAGTGTCCAACTTCACAACAGTAGCTTTACTTTCCATGTATTGGTATTGTCATAATATTAAAAATAAATACCATTTGTTAGGAAAGAAGCCGTTACACAAAATTAACAGACATTCTGCTTCAGGGCATGAATACAAGAAAATTGTCAGACATTAATAATGTAGACAGAGCATTTTCCTGGGAAAATGAGGATCCAGTGGAACAACAGATAAATCATACCCAACTGCTCACTGTTTGTTGTTTCACAATCTGTTGTGTTTTATCGAATATGACTAGTACAAGTCTGTTACAGCCATAAAAAACATTAGTGGAAATTAATATGTAAATTACTGTAGTGCTTGTGTGGAATGCCATTTCATTAATTTGAATCAGTGATATGACTGTGTAATCTAAATTTATGAGTTTTTTAACCGCCTTTCCATGGAGAATTCTGCATTTATTGAATTTTACCTTAGAAGTGTTTAATGCATTAAATAATATTTGCATGGCAGTAATGTACATGAACGGCTTGGAATTTAATATACATACCAGTATTATTATTGGAATTTAATGCATACCTGTCATGTTGCCTGTGAGAAAACATATAACCTATAGTACAAAAGAAGTGCATGTAGATATTTCCTTTTAATACATTTTTAGACAGCAATGAAAACAGATTACTAGAACACAGAACAAAAGCAGGTTTTGGAGTTCTCAGTAAAGTAAATATTGCTCATTACTGTTTTGTTGGAACAAATGCAAACCTTGTTCTTGTACTATAAGTGATTTATGTTGCATAGAACGTACCGTGTCACCAATCAGAGTTCAAGAAGAATAAAGCACAATCAATTAAACAAGAAGCTTTATCAATACACAGAGCAGCGTGCAAGTTAAAGTTTCAATACCAAGGTTTGGGAAACGCTTATGAAAAGAAATATCCTCTTAGATGTAAAATGAGCTACCCAAATAAAAGAAAATATTTCTGAAACAATTATTGCAAATACAATGTTTACTTGCTGAAGAAACCAGAAAATGCTACAGAAAATAAATAAAACTAACCAAGGTTTTACTCAGTTATGAAGATCTAATTTTAGAAGTGTGACAATTTCAGGTTTTAAAAACAATTTCTATTATCAAAAAGCTTTATGTTTACTTATTGACAGCATTGTAAAGCATTCTTCTCCCACTGATTCTAAATGTTTTCATATCAGCAAATATCCTGTTTGCTGGTAGGACATGCTACTGGGTTAATTAACTTGCAAATGTTCTGTTTTGTTGAGCAACAAGATCGTTTCTTTACTGTGCTTCAAAGCATTTACCTCGGAGTATTTGTGGTTCAGTTTTACCCCTAGTCACTTCATTGTTTTTCACACTGAGACTTGTATCCACAAACAAAATGGTGTTTTATGTATCATCTAGCCTTTGAATGTAGAAAATCACTTTGAAACAGGGTTCTGGGTAGCAAGGAAAGAAAGAATTCAATATCAGATTTGTTTAACCATAACACAATGAGGAATATATTCCCAGTCAGCAACAAACGTTTTGCACTTGTCAAATCCTCCTGTCAGCATTCCCTACAGCTCTGCTGACTACAAGGAACACCTGTCTACTACAAGGTCACTCTGATGCAATGTCACCTTGCAGTGAACGTGTTCACACAATTAGAATTTCAGTATCACCTTGCAGGGAATTCTGAAAAATCTGTCATTTTACTTTAATTGATTTCTAGGTAATTACACTTTGCAAATTGATGTGATCTTAAAAATCAGAATCTTGAATTAGTTTGGATAGCAAAAGAGCATGCACCGATGTAACACAGGAGCACGTACAGACAAGTATCTGTTATTTGCAATGGTTATAGTTCAATTATTTACATCATTAGTGTTCTCAGACATTTCATTTCACTGATTTCCTACACACACACACCCCTATGCCCAAACTGATATAGAAGTATGGGGTTTAGTTACAACATCACCTGTTTTTTGCCTCCTACTTTCTATTTAGGAAGCTACCTCTTCCCTGGTAATTACTGCAGAGTCTTTTTTTTTTTTTTTTTTAAATGGTGTGTTTTCTAACCTTAAATACATATACCAATTAAACACTCATTTGGGTTGTTCCACACACCTGTATTCAGGTGTAAATGATAATAGCAGATAAGAAATACCACAGGAGTCTCTCTTTTGACTTGACCTTGGCATTCAAATGAGTGTAATACATAACTGTTCTGTTCCCTTTAGTAACTGTAGGTTTTATGAGAATCTATCCTCCAGCTGTTCTGAGATGTAAACCTTCTCTGTATGTCTGCAACTATGATCTTCTGTCCCAAGTTATGCAAAACATAGCAACCAATTATCAGAAAACACACATTCCTTAGCAGCACTCAACTACTTACCAGCCTCCTCTTCCTACACTCAGGTCCTCAAGAGAAACACTTCCTTTCTCCTATCTCATGTTAAACTGTTCTTTCCTCCTAACTACAAACAGATTAACAGATTTCATAGGTCAGAAAAGCAATGGAGAATAATTCAGCTCTTCAAACAATCAGAGGAATATTGATGTCATTGCTGTTCCTCATGGAAAATTGCCCTTTAGAATAGAATAGAATTAACTAGGTTGGAAGCGACCTTTGAGATCAGCGAGTCCAACCTATCATCCAACACCTTTTTAACTGCAGAAATTAGTGCAAAAGTTTTAAAGACCCACTTGTCACAGATCTTGTAAAAATATCTTCCATGAATTTCCATATATGCAATGCTTGATTCTGCATATGCAACAGCAAGTATTTTTCCACAAAAGAATGGCAAAGCTTTCTACTGGGAAAAAAAAATAATAATAACACCAGAACACTAGTCTCAATCAAAACACAGATAAAAAGACACTTCAAACAAAAATCTGCTCTACCTTCCTCATGCATTGTCTGGACTTCTGACTGTTTTCATAGTATTGCTCAGCAATTCATGAAGTCTAGCCTGTTTAACTACTGATATTCAGTACCAATTAGAGCTATCAAGAGCACAGATATTGAGAGTCATTGCAGAGGACTAAACATGGTACTGGCTGTCTGATGTCTCCACCACTGACTAACAGGGATATGTAGGTACAGGCTCTGCAGAGTAGTTATTTCAGAAAAAAGTGATCAAATAAGGGGACATTTAATGTCAGCTTCCTCAAGAATCCCTATAATCTTCATTCTGTAGTCAGCACCCAATCTTGCTCATGGCAATCTATATATAATTTTCATTTACAGTATCACAGCTTGTTAAACTTTCTGCTGCAATAGTCTGTAATGCACTTCAAAAGTTATTCTTGTTCCTGGAAAGTAAAAGGATAAGAAAAGGAAATAAAATCAATCCCAGGAATTACTTTGCCCATGTCTCAGTTTCTTTCCCTCTCTGTTGGAGTCTGACAATATCAAGAACTGAATAGCCAGACTTTTAGATACACAAGTCCATCTTCATTCATATCTGATCCTTTACCTCCTAAGCTCCTCTCTTGTCTGCTGATTTGAGAATCACAGCCAGGCAAGGACTTTATATATTTTCATCAGAGGAAGAAAAGCTTTATGGCTGTTTTTGCTCATTACTTCCTCACAATCTTCTGCTGCAGTCAACAGAAATATGTGATATTACAATTATAGATTCCAGCAACACCCAATTGACCCCACCTGCTAGCAGGTCTTAAAAGAGACTCTGCATTATTGACAATTACATCAAATCCCATCCTTACAAGCTCCTAAAAATCCTGTACAATCTACAAGGAAGGAAATCCTACTACATTATTATAACATGTAAGGGAATACTCTAGCTGAAAAACTAGTATAATTCACAGAAACCATCAGCAAGACTCCAACTGTCCAAGTATTCAGTATTCTGGGAAACAATAGATTTCTCACACACACACAAAACCCCCAACTCTCCCCTCCCCCCCACCCCAAACACAACAAAACCCAAACAACAAAATAAAACAAAACAACACTTCACCATCTTGGCCAATCCCACAACAGCAAATCATTAGGAACAAGGCCAATACTCACATTTCCTATGTAAACAAACAGACTCCATTCTCACCTACAACTACTTCACCTGCCAGTACTGACTGATTGTCACCATGCCAAGTTACAAAGTCGTCACTGAATGTAGTGCCATTTCATTAGTCACACAAAATACAGAGAGAACATTTGTATCCTCTAGACTCACTCAAGCTTCTATGAGAAGATTCAACAACCACTACTTCTCCATCAAAACAAAACTCAAATACACCTGTAGCAGCATCAACTTCTTAGCCCCTGTATTCAGCACAAAAAGTAAAACTTACAAACTACTACAGATAAAAAATGTGCAAACCCACTATAAAATCAGGTGCTTCTTGCAACACCCCAAGAAAGCTACAAAATACAGTAAGCCCTCAGACACCACTAACAATCACTGTGTATTGTACTCTCCTGATGCCCAGCTCAGCAATCTTAGACCCTTGACTACATGGAACACACCACTCTAGAGAAATCCACCAGATCTTTCACTGAATCTTCTAAACTTCTCTTTTCTGACTCTGAGGGAGAATCCCAAAGCCCAGACAATTATGAAACATACATTCCAAAGGATGCTAAAAAACACAAGGGGGAACATTAGGATTCTCTTTATAATTCTCACTCATCTGTAACACAATGCTTTATATTCACCTCTATCTCCCTGCCAGAAAGCACTTAGTGGTTCTGTTGACTCCTCTGTGGATAATATCCTTTTTTCTTCTCCACCGCTGTTTCACAGATATCCACTGTTTTTCCTTTCAGATGATGCAGCCCAGTAGACAGGTTAAACTTGTAACATCTTAAGAGCTGCAGTTCAAGACCTCTTCTACTGTTTCAGATTTAAAGAGGTTTACATGGTCAAAGGTCTGTTTTCCACTTATTGCAATTAGTCTACGACATTATCACCTTCTTACAAAGCCTGTAAAGCTTTTCTTCTTAGAAAATCATAGTTACAATCCTGTAAGTGCATTAATGTATTTATTATTAGCATAAAGGCTTTTAAGTGCTAATGTCTAGGGAGATAAATAAAACAAAACTATGAAGGGCCTCAAGAAGCCTGATTACAATGTTATTTTGTCTGCAGCAGAAAAAGTATTTCTACACTGCACATAAAATTAAGATAATAATCTAGTAGTTTAATTTTAGGAAGAGTATACAGGCCTCTTACTGTAGTAACAAGAGCAATTACTTTTGTGGTAAGTTAAATGTTAGATTTGGAATGTTTTCAAACTATGCATAATAAAGTTTTACACTATAAAAAAGTGTCCTTTTATGCATCTGCAATCTATATAACACCAGAAATAAAAATATTTAGCATGTTCATTTCTAACATGCTAAAATTTCACAAGTACCACAGTACAGTAATTATATTAACCAGTATTTAACAGATATGATAAATTGTTGCAGTGCAGACCCCCCTTCCTGGGCTGCACTTCAATGTCAACCCAAATCAACATTATGGGAGGACTAAGTACTCCCTAACTGCATCTGAAGCCCCTGTTGCCTGGAAAGCATACTCAAAACTCCTCCTGACTGGACCATAGCCCACTCTGAAGGAAGCCAAGATTGTTTGACCACAAGGGAAAAGTACTGACTGAAGTCAATCATCTTCTGAACCTATAAATACCAATCCTAAGTAAGGTCCTTGGAGTCCCCTGCCATCCCAGCGGACTGTGCTAAACCATCTTCCCCTAAGGGTAGGTTTTTCACAACGTCAAGATAGATTTCATGATACAACTAAGACCAATCATCAGTAGAAGCTGATAAAGGGAAAAAAATCATCTACTGGTAAAAGCTGATAAAGGGAAGAATAATTCGGTGTCCTGAAGGAACAAACCCAAAACATTCCCTAACCCAGACAATGGGTTAAGCACCTGTGAATGTATAAACCTGTACATTACCTGGTCCAGGTAAACATGTAGCACATGTAGAACACTTGTGAACTGTGTGTGTCCCTGGCCATATTTGGACATGCCCCATTTTAAGGTTCAGCTATCAGGTTTCTCTGTTACAGATGGGCATTAAATTTTCTTCAGGCAGTATTTAAACCAGCTGAGATGGTAGGCAATTTGCCTTGTTCTCACCAAAAAGGCAACAAGAGCCCAATGCTGCCAGAATTGCAGCTGAAGATCCTGTCCCAGCAAACAAACGAAACCTGGCTTTGTAGATATCTCTGTGTATATATTTGATTTAGGTAACTGCTATCTATCTCGTGTGAATCTTGCCACTCTTGGATCTTTAACCAAGTTGCTATATTAATTATAGTAAATTTTGTTAAATCCTGCTAACTGACTAATAATTAAGTGCTATTAAAAATCAATTTACCATAACAATATTAACAAATCCTATATTACTGTTGTGTAGGATCCTCTTAGTCCTAGTTTTCTCATGCATGCTGCTTCCATGCAGTAAACAGAGGGAACATTGCCATCAAATGGGATCATGATAAATTAAACTTTGTTAAATTACAACATATTCCTTAAGCTATCAAATCATCATTCTATCTCAATAAAACACATTGCTGCTTTATTACTCTGAGTGAGGTAAATTCCACTCATTCTGAAATAAACAGGATACTACACCAGGATTCTGCAACAAGAGATTTAAGTGGTTTACTATGCAACATAAATATACTAAAAGTTATATTATGATTATGCAGATATTAGGTATAATTTGCATGTGTATGCAAGTTGCATGGTATAGAGTCATAAAGGCAATAACTAGCGATTCAGTTACTGGAGAACCACTTTTCTGAGATGTGACATGCTACTGGTTTCTATACTTGCTTTCATTAGACAGAAATCCTGCAAATATGGAATCAAACTACTGAGATTATTACCAAGCTAATGCTTGTAGTTTTGCATAAGACTACTACGCTCACATTGTACTTATTTTATTATGCAAGCAATGTTTCTTATATTTTAATAGTTTTCACTTGATTGTTAACAATGAGAGAAACAATTAAAAACCCAGTTTACTAAAATGCCCAGTTTTCATGTAAGGCTCCTCAACCACTAGAGAAATCCCAAAGCATATAGGCCATACTAGTTGAGTCAAGTACTCCCAGGAGACATCTGACCTACTGTTTTGAGTTAAGGGTTAACAGGTGGGCAGGTGGGAACCACCCAACCCCAGAGCTGCAACCAGGTCATATTATTCCCTCCCCTTTCCTGCCTCCCCTCTATTTAGAGGGGCAGGAAGATGCAGCCTCTCTTCCTTTTTCACCTTTTTGCCTGGTGCAAGCTGTTTGCTGGCTGGTAGCTGCTTGCCATGTGGTCAAGCCTACCTCCATGTGTTCAAGCCAATCTTGGAGGAATCCATTGCCATCCAATCTTCAGTTTTGTATATATTTGTATATATTCCTTCCATCAATTTCCCTGTACATCCTTTTTCCCTAAATACCTTTTATTTTGTGTAAAATGACATTCTTAACCTCTAATTCAGTGCAAGTCCTTGTGTTTACCCTTTACTTCCCCTGCCCTGTCTGCTCCCTGAGAAGGGAGAGGAAGGGGGAATAGGGATGAAATCTCAATTCTGTCCCCAGAGGTTTTTGCCCTGAAAAAATTAAATGGTGATACCTTCACACCCACCACATCCATTGAAATTCTTTTTTCCAGAAAAAAAAAAAGTACAGTCACAACAAGCGTCTGTATAAAGTGCTACAAAGATTTCATTTACATAGCCAGAACCCACACCAAGTTTTAAAGTGCAGTTTTATACATATGATACTATAAAGAAACATTATTTGAAGTGGAGAAATTCAGAAATACTCTATTACTAGACCACTTCCTTAGTTAAACTGTTTATTAGTTAACCCAGAATTATTTTTAAAAAGGAAAAGCTTTAGTTATTTCAGGTATCTTAGACATCAGTATAATTACTCAGCATAATTTCCCTATTTCACATATTTCAGACATAATTATTTTCGGGTTGATGTTTTGGATATTGTTCAAAATATTAATCTTGGAGAGCTATGCTTTGAAGGGGAGCAATTTGATTGATTATAATGCTCCTTTAGTTTAAAAACAAACAGAAATCCTGAAGTTACTGTTATCGAAGTCCTTGTGATGCCCTCTAGAACTCTTCACAGGCCATTAAGTCTATAATGCGGAATACTGCCTTTGGATAGAATCCACACTAATTTTCAAAGATTACACAAGATTTTGGTATGTCATTTTAATATTTCTTAAGTAGCTAGATTATCCTGATAAACCTAACAGCCTAGAGACAGCCATCACACTCCAGTACTTCAATAATAATCCATGAAATGAAACATACCGATTCAATGGAATACAACTCATTACAGTCTGTTAAATTCAACCCAGGAAAAATCCACACACAGAGAGAAATACACTATAAGTGTCCTAAAAAGAAAGATACACAGACTTGCAAAGGACAAGTACAAAGAGATTATCTAGAAATGGAGATACTCTATTATACAAAGTTTCCAAAGCAAAAGTAAACACATCCATTTCTTAAAATACTTGAAAAAACTATTGGGGAGAGAGTTGCTGTGTGATTCACTCCAGGTGATCTTGCTCTAGCAGTGAAGTTGGACTAGATGAAATTCACACCCCCCTTCCAATCCCTACCATTCTGTGAGTTGAAATGGTTTTATGCAATTTTGAAAAATCTACTTTTTCTCACACATGGTTATGTTCTGCTCAATCTCACAGTATATTTTACCCAAAAGAGGAACCCATCTGCCAGACAGGATGGCTAGTCTTAAACACCACTAGTCATGTAAATGCAAATATCTTACAGTGCACCTATGTCAACATGCTCAGGGCTGGTAGCTTGTACTACAAGTTATCTTATTCTCAAAAAATTAATAGCATTTCACTGCAGCAATATGGTATATTGATATATCGAGAAAAGCATCAGGTCATTTGGGTTTACAATTATAAATTTACAGAGTAGATGCAAGGTAATTTCTAACACCTGGATACTGAACCCTGAGTTGCCACAGTAAAGGTATGTATTATAAACTGTAGTTTCTGGAAGCATTACATTTACCTGTACTGCAACAGAGACCCACAGCTGCAAAGGGCAGTTAAGGCTCTATCATTCTGCAACAATTCCCTACTTAGTCTCTTCAAATTAGACACACGTGGTCTACACAGCATCATACCTCACACAGCCTTCCAATGGCCATTTTCTTCTCTGTAAATAAGTAGTAGCCGATTTGTATAGGTCAAAACAGTTTCTTGGCAGATATTACTATACCAGGATCTATTCAAGGTTGTGGTAACAAGGATCCTGAAATTCCAAGTTATTTCATAGGATATAAAAATGTTTATCTGAAATTCAGATTTCAATCATTAAATGTAAACAAAGTATTTCAATCCAGCAATATTTAATTCCTAGTCACAATATATTCAGCAAGTGAAAAAAGAAATTTCTCTTCCAAAAACTCTTCCAGCAGCATTATTTTAGGATTGGCAGAAAGCAAAAAGCTCATTTCTCTAAGAATTTCTAACCATATATTACCCAAGATTTTTTAACCCCATGTAACCACACAAATGTTTGTTAGACTATAAATTTAAAACAAACAAACAAAACAACACACTTCTATATGTGACCACAGAATTCTAATGTGGCTTTTTTTTTTTCTTTTTTAAGATGGCATATTCTGCCTTTTCAAAGGTCTACCATGTTTTTAAATATGCGTATTAAAAAAACCCAATTTTTCTCTGTAAATATAATATTTAAATATAAAACAAGCAGTTTTCAAGATACTTTAAAGATATTACAGCATTCTTAAGTGTATAGAGAAGACATTTTGAAGTACTGATCAGAGACAAAAAATATTAGAATTTCTCAGTCATTTTTTTGCTACTTCAAGCCAGATGTATCAAGCACAAGCCATACCTAAATATACGTAAAATAAATCCCTTTATGTCTTACAATGGTATGCACATATTTTAATTATTATATGATTTATCTTTCCCCTAATGTGTTATACTCTTTATGAAAAGAGTATTTCTAACAGACAAATATAAAATAAACAAAAAGTTTAGAGGAATCTACGAGACAACTTCTTCAGAGATTAGGAATATTCTGATGGGTTTGGGTTTTGGGGGTTTTTTTGTTTGGTTGGTTGGGGTTTTGTTTGTTTGTTGGTGGGGGTTTTTTTGCATAGTATGTAATACAATCACCTCCTTCAAGTGACTCCTGTTTAAGCAAGAGAAATGAAATGAAGGAAATTATTATCTGAAAGTCTTTTCAGAAAGAACTTTGTTTTCTTGACTAGAGAACAAAAGGATCTCTTCTGTTTTAACCAGAGGCAGCACTAACCCTTTCTAGCTAGCGGGGATCTCTTATTATAGTTTCCTATGACTTTCTGACTCCAAATGCAATTTAAAGAGAATGTTCAGCAATTAAAATGGAAATTCATATTCACAAATACAGTTCAAAAGCACTACCTACTGCATCAGCAATTTAGCCAAGAGAAACTGAATTTTTTTGGACACAGTCAACATCATCTTCAATATACCTAGAAGCAATAAATAAAATCTATAGTTTGTATAAAGCAATGCAGCTCCGTTAATTTCTGTGATAACAGATTACTATGCATGATCTGAGAATCAGTCACATAGCTGTTGAGAAGTTTTTCAGGCTTTGGTATTTAACCTGTAACCAGCTCTCAGAAGAGCTGACATGAGTTGACTCAAACATATCATTTGTAATGGTAGACATCCATTAAAAGGATACAGATTTGAAATATCAGTTTGAGTGCTAGGGTTATAAAATCTACAACTTAAGGCACTAGCTGCTTATAAAATAGAAAAACAAAACAAAATAAAATGGGACCATGTTAAAAAAAAAATGAGAAAAATGAGACCATGTTAAAAAAATGGGACAATGTTTAAATAAAAAATCATTAATTTGTACATGCATTTGTAATGCATGTGGAGGTTTTCAGGAGGAGACTTGATGGGGTGCTTGGTGCCATGGGTTAGTTGCTTGGGTGGTGTTGGATTGGTTGATGGGTTGGACGCGATGATCTTGAAGGTCTCTTCCAACCTGGTTTATTCTATGTATTCTATGTATTTCATTGTATACTCTCGGGGAGAGAAATGTTAACACCATAGGAGACAAGGCCCCTCAATGATTTTAAGTTCAACACTTAAACATCTCTGATGTTCACAAACCCCTGCAGGCACCTCAGCTCATTCAGAGCCTAACATTATGTTGCAAAGATTGCAAAAGAAATGAAACCTATGGCACTGTGGTCATGGCATACTCCTGGGTATCAAATCTTCTTTGTCAGAGAAATCATGAGCCACAGCCACCCACAATGCATAGGGCCATTAGTGAAAGAAAACAGTAATAAATCACTGGTTAACCCATCCTTTTTCCATCCTTTCTGCAACATGACTTTTCTCTAAAAAAATAAAAGTTTTAAGGCCACATTTTAGGATCTTGAGCGTACAGATGCTGTTTAGACTAGGTGCCCATATTCCCAGGAATTAAAGGTTGCTGCCATTACTGTGCCAGAATTTCGTGTCTGAATCCTGGCCTTTCTTCACATACACTGCATCTAAAAATTGGATATCTAATTTCACTTGGCAAAGGGTATCTAAATATTATAATTTAAATGCACATTATAATGCTTCAATCATTGTCTGAATCTAAGTTAAATCTTGCAAAGATCTGAATATAGACTCGAATACTCTGTAATATATGCTGCTTTTTTTTTCCCCATTGACATGCTCCCCCAGCCTTTTTATAAAACCATATCTGAAATCTTCTGTTCAAATGGAATTTAATCACAATGCACATTTATATGCCTTACACTGCTGACCAGATTATTAACCTAAAATATTAATCAGAAAGCAATACCTCATAGTTCTGACACATCAGACTGAGCCACCTATTTCAAGCAGGAATTGGGAAATTGCTAAAACATTTACATGTCTCAAAAGTAATTCACAACTCAAGAATTCAAGGACAAGGTAAAGCCTTCCCAACACCCCAGGCGAACCCTGAAGATCCCAAGCAAACAAAAAATCCCAAAGAAAACTACTAGCAGTACTGCATATAACTATGACCTGTGTCTTGAATCAATACAGATAAATTAGAACTATATTGCTTCATGGATTAGATGGATTTTGGACAGAATTTGTGTGTCTCTGAGTGGGTTCTCTGTAATACTAAAAGGTCAAAATGAGATGTATAGCTTGGGAAGTGAGATGCATAACTACTTATCATTAAACAGTGAAGAAGAAATTGCTGCAACAAATTCCCCCATAACTTTTATATGCAACTTTAACATGCACTACAACTGACTTTACTTAGATATTTATTCAAGATGAACCCTCCAGAATGAAAAAGAACGTATGCCAAAAACAGCACTGATTTTGCCTGACAAATTCAGAGGTGTCCCAAGTGGTAGTGTATCTATACCTCAACTAGACAGCAGAAAGAAGTTTAGAAATTACCCAGAGCTACATATTTTACAAACAGATAGAAATCAGAGATCATTATCAAAGGGTGCCAGCAGTTACAGATTTCCTTTATTTCCTATGACAATAAGGCACATTATATTTTTAGTACCTGTTTTAATGAACAGAAACCTAAATTTTCTTGAATAACTTGATGTGCGTAACTTGTTTTATGTCCCACATAAGAGGCGGCACAGATCTGGTCAAAACTAAAAGCCAGGTGTGATTTTAAACAGAATCACAGGAAGGATTCAGTACACTGGTTAGAAATAGAACTCCAAAACATACTGATTCATATGGAGTCTCTAGTACATGTTTAGCTATGACTTATTTAATTTTCTGTGACTTCCATTTCATTATACACACAAGATAATGAAGACAGTGTATTTATAAAAGGACTAATGTACTGGTTCTTTTAGTTTCAAACCTTTCAGGGCATGCAGTAAGCCCTTAAAAAAAGTCAGCCTTCATTATCACTCCTTACTGACAAACAAAGCAGCAGCAGAAGATAAAAGATATCATCATGTCAGGAGCAATCATAAACAAGTATCACCTCCTCAGAAGTTGTCAAGTCCGAGTTCCTATTTCTTTCCCTCTTCATTATGGGTAAGAAGTTCTCAATAATGAGCAAGTAGTGGTTGCAAAATTCGCATGACTGAATATTTGAAATTATCTTTTACGAATCTAATTGCTGTTTTAATTCTTAGTAGCATAGCAAAACACTCTATTTAGAATCCATTGTAGTTTCTTGTTCACAACAATGAATTTCTGAAAAATAGCACCAGCTAATGTGAATTTAAAACTGGAGATAATAATGTTCTCTGTGTGAAATTTCTGAACAACTACTCAAAGCTCTCACAACCAAAATAATATTCAAATGCAGAGAAGATAATGAAAATGCCCTTAAACTGGCACACACAATGTGGCATATTCCTTAGAAGTTTACATTTTAAACAAAATTATTTAGAGAATCTGTCTGCATGTGACATTACTATCTCCACATAAATCCATAATCCCCCTTTTGAAAAATTAATTAATATAAACTTCATCCAAATAGAGATGTTTATACTATAGCTACTTTAGCTGTTTTATAAACAACAATATCTAAACCATACAGGGATTCACCTCAACTGACCTTAAGATTCTGATGTCAACATATTGTTTATGCTAGAGAACTAAATTGCCTCTTCAGTCAGTGAAGAAAAAAGAAAAATACCTTTGAAATTATTCAGGCAGACTTGACTTTACAGGCTTGCAGGCTGATAAATTAACCCCTGAAGGTGGCTGTGGCAGTTTAGGCTGGGTGCCTCCTGCTCCTGCCACATACACCTCCGGTGTTGTCTCAGTCCGGAGAGGGAAAGAGACTCAGTTCTTTTTAATATTCCCATGTTATGAAATTAGAGGCACAAACGAGGCCAAAATATCAACAGTGAGGTTATTTATTAAAACAAATAAAGTGGATGGATCAGAAAGGGAGAGAAAATAGAGAGTGAGAGAGAGAAGAGCGAGATAGAAGAGGAAAGGAATTATTTTACCACACCCCTCACCCCCCAAGACAGTTTGGGTCTGTGGAGGAAGGGTGCTGCAGCTTTGGAAGGATACTGCAGCTTTGGCATGGAGGAGATGTTGTCCTTGTTGGCTGTGCTGTCCTCTGAGCAGCCTCTTCAGCTCCATGAGTTGTAGCAGGCAGAACTTAAGACACAGAGAGAGGGTTCCTCTTGGTCTGCTTCTTCCAGGCTACATGGTGGTGTCCTTTTCTCTCCTGATATTTTCTCCATTTTACTTCAGAGCAGCATTGCCCTGGGCTTTTCCTTCTCCTGTTTTCCTTCTCAGCGGCATTGTCCAGGTCTTTCCCTTCTTTCGTGTTTTCCTTCTCCTTAGCCAGTAGTTGCTTAGATCTTTTATACAGTTCTCAGGTATGAGTACAGGTGGTGAATATGCATATTCCAGAGTATTGATAGCAGTGGCCTCTGCCCAATATTTCCAGGGCAGCTGCAGTCTGGTGAGCAATCTTTATCTATGCACCTTCCAGAGAGTCATTCCAGTGGCTTCTGCCCAATACACATCAGCTATTGTCTGGGGAAGCAGCAAAGGTGATTTTATCTTTGTTGAGTCACATCAAGAGTGACAAGATTTAGTCTCTCACAGGTGTCCCAAGTGTCCTGCCCAGTGGGGTGGACACAGGAAGCAGCGTATTTCATACCCATAATATCCTGAACCCTATAAATCCATCTGCAAAGTCATTCTCGTCCTCTGCAAAGTCATTCTCTTCCTCTTTCTTCCCTCTCTGTCCCATGGGAGATGCTCCCTTTCAGGTAACGCTGGGGGAGTTATCTCAAGGCCTCTTAGGCCTGGCTAGGTCTAATGCCAGGATGAGAAGGGGGGAAGGGCAGTCTCAGACCTGGCCAGCCTGAGACCAGCCTAGCAGTGGCAGATGGGGGTTTTGGGTATACCCTCAGGTGGGGAGATGGGAAATGTTTGGGAGGCTTTTGGGTGTGGTGTAATGGACTCTGTACGCTTTGGGATTCTTTTGTCACTGTGCTTTGTAGCTTCTGTAAAACACTTACTGCTTTTCCACTTAAACTTTCCATCACTTCTGCAATCGATTTGTGTGCCATTCTTTTGCCCCTCTCAAGGGCAAGAGAGGATCTGCCTGGCCTCAAACCAGGACGGTGGTATTTCCTCTCTGTTAAGTACTACAGAAGACTAGATGACTACTTCCAGAACTCTAGTGCTACTTCAGATGGATCCTATCTTTAATGACCTGAATATCAATGCCTCTAACACATCAGCTAAGAAAAACTAATTATCTGAATACTGATTGCCACTGGCACTCACTCTAAAAAGGCTCACCAAATAAGATAATGTAGAATGACTTACCTTGTGCTCCAATAATGCCTGGAAACACATAATTTATATTGTAAAAAACACATTCATGTCTTTGTGTCTTTCAGACCTTGCTTTCAAGATCATTGATATCTACAGACTCTTCTTCAATAAGGTTTTGCACAAACATTAAAGCTTAGTTTTCTTTTATACGAGAATGAGTGCCTACCATCAGAGATTAGAACTACTGGTTTCCATTTGAATAGGGATACTATTCCTCTCTGCAGTGGGAAAAACTATTTGGAGCAAAGAGTTTTACAAACTGAACATGAATCAGCACTGTAATGTTGTTTTAAAAATAAAATGTTTATCTCTTCACAGAAATGTTTTAGGACATACTGGGGAAAAACAATTAAGATCTTGGGATCTAATTGTTCATAGAGTTCACAGACATCATAAATAAAAGGGTAAACCACACAAAATGTCAAGGAACACAATCAAAGAAAGGAGGTGAAGAAAACTTTCCAGAATGTACTACATCATAAACTACTCATTATACATCATGTCCTGCTTGTTTAAATGAAGGTGCCATCCTTGTTTAAACTCATTAAAACAGAGTATTAATGGAATAAAAATATTCTTGTCAATAATAAACCCAGTTATGGACATCAATTATTTGTTTTACCAATAGCAGTGGACAATCTCCTTTTTTACATTACATATAATCTGTTCAACAACATGTCAGATGAGGCTTTGAGCAACTTGACTAAGTGATTCTATGACTGTATAATACATGGAGCATTCTTTCCATTGTATTCAGCACTAGTAAGTTCTAAAGTGAAATACTGTGTCCTATTTTCAACACTACAATTCTGGAAAAAATTGGACAAACTTCAGAGAATCCAGAAATTCTGAGAAGAGGAGTAAGATCATTCAGAAACCTATAAATACCATCTACAGGAAAAATATAGAATTAGTTGAGTTTGTTTAATATAACAAGATAATCAAAATAAAGACTTAAAGTCTTCAAGATACACAAAGGTACCATAAAGAGAAGGTTAATGAACAGTTCTTTTATATGCAGATGGGATAAAAAGCAACAGACTGAAATAGCACCAATGGACATTAAGGCAAGGAAGTATGAAAAAAACATTCATATTTCTAATAAGTAAGGTTTGAAAAGACATGCCTAGGAAGTTATGTGATCATCAAACCAGCATATTTTTCAAAATAATTTTTAAAAAATAGTTTACAAACCAGAATAAGTGCTGGCAGGCCAGCTCTCCGCCTATCACCCCATCACATCACATCATCAACTTACATCACTTGCTGCTTATTCCACCGCACAGTAATACCTGATTCTAATGCACCAATTTCATTTCAGATCCTTTCTTCAGATAGTGTCAAGCACCATAGCTCCTAGAGCCACCTCTGATCCTAGTTTCTTGGCTTTTTCTTCTCTCATCTCTTATACAACAAGAATTATTATCCATATACCTCAGCAGCGGGCACAGCTCAATATGTAAGGAGTCTTTCGGACCTACAGGAAGGCTGGGAAGGGACTGTATAGAGGAATATGTAGCAACAGAACGAGGAGCAATGGTTTTAAACTAGAACAGGGTAGATTTAGGTTGAACATTAGGATGAAGTTCTTCACAATGATGGTAGTAAAATATTGGAACAGGTTGCCCAGAGATGTGGTGGGGGCCCTGGAGACATCCCTGGAAACATTCAATGGGGCTTGATGGCACCCTGAGCAACATGATGTAGTTGGAGATGTCCCTGCTCACTGCAGGGCAGTTGGGCAAGATGACCTTAGAGGATCCCTTTCAACCCAATGCATTCTGTGATTCTCTCACAGACTCTCCAGATATATTTTACTATGAACCTACAAATGTAATTCCACCAATCTTTCTTTCCAAAACATACTTGTGGATGGAAGTTGAAAGAAAGATTTTCCTCAAACATGCATCATTATATTTGATAGATCTACTGAATTTTATATACTAACCTTCTGTACAAAATTTGAAAGCATCTGTAGCATGTCATAGAAAATTGCTGGCCTCTTCATGCCATCAATATACCATAGTCTGCTTAGATTGCCAAACCTTTTAATAACTGCCAAAGCTTCCTACATTTGAGTTAATTTAATTAATTCTTTCATATTAAGATTAGGAAGCCTTCACAGCCATTCTTTATCTTCATTATGTGCTTGTCTTAAATGATGCATACCCTTAATTGTGAAGCAACTGATTATATGAAGCAAATGCCTAACTCCAGAAATACCTAGGTAGCCATACTTACAGTTCAATTTATCTTAAGACTGTTTACTAGGGGAATTGAGACTGTTTATTTGGGGAATTTCATTACTCAACCACTTGCAGATGTAATTCATTTCAAGTAACATACAATGCTAGTAACAATTATTCAGATAAGAATCAGACTTGGTATTTTAGTAAGACATTCTTCTAGGTATTATAAGAAACATAGAATGTCTTAACTGTGAAAAAAGTAATCGAATAAAAATCTATGGAAGTGACCAATAATTATAATGAAGCTTTTCCTTTTTCTTGCAAAATACAGAAGATCTGCCCATAAAGTAAATCAGAGTAAGAAGCATCCTCCTATTCTTGGTTACAGTCACAAATAAATTGACGGACAATTTCTGAAAGAAATACTCAGGATTTGCCTCAAACACCTTCAAGCTGAAGAGTGTCTGTGATCCCCAAACTTAACAGATCATCAGTTTCCAAGCTACTACACAAAAGACCATCATTGCTTATGTTTTGGATCCAATGATTTTTCACAGGACTACAGAACAAAGACTAATCCTTTCTGAATCCCAAATACAATCAAATAGAAGAAAAACACATTGCAAATGAAGAATTATGACATTACTAGACATGTCTGATGTGTAAAGTCCTGTTTGTTATGTATGTTTTGCCATTAACACTTAAGATCATTGCACTGATTTCCTCCTTAATCCTGATTCAGAATTTTAGCCACCAAACCCCTTCTTGAATTTGGCTCTTATTTTTTAGCCTATGTGATAGCCTATAATGACTATTGTCTCAAACAAGGTGTGAGGTACCTGGTTTTGAATAGACAGCTGATGGCCTTAATAGCTCTGGAGAAGAACTGCCATCTTAACAATGAAAAGAAGTAATTCCCTCTTTAGCCATGTGTAACAGCACAGTGTGACACACATTGCACTGCAGGGGCCTGCAGTGGTGCACACTTATCTTTGCGATTTGGAGAGACCTCGCCCCCCACACCACGAAAGGGGTATAAAAGGACTACAGTTTCCAGGGTTCACATGATGCACCTATCACAGAAGGCTCTGCTGGGATGTACACTTGCCACTGGAAGACTTGGACCATACCTGTGAAAATATCACTGGATCCAAGGAGTGGTGATATATTTCTTTCTGCGATTTCTTAACTCTCTCTCTTTTTCTTCCCATTTTCCCCTCTGCTCCGGTCCATTACCATGAGTTTTCACTAGCTCAAATAAACCCAGCTCCTCAGCTGTATGGTCACAATTTGCTTTTATTTACTCCCAAGGGAAATTTTGAATCGTAGCATGACCTCCCTCTGCTGCCCAGGTTGGCTTGGAATACTGGGTGTCGACTGACTACCAATGCAAAAGGCAATGTATTGTCCCTTATTTTTTAACAAAATTAAAATACCAAGTGTGAACATATTAATAATATGTTCACACTTCAAATAAATACTCCTTCATTTGTGTTTGTTGTTCACATACAGAAGCATAAATTTACAGTTCATTCAATTTCAAGACTTAATTGGATAAATCTGAAAGGCCATACTGAAAATTTACGAAAAAATATATTATAGAAATGCTGTTTTTTCCCAAAATGAAGAATAATGAAAGACTAATGTTGCAATTAGATAATTCAATTTATTTTATAATGGATAAATAACATCCATTATTAGTCTTACATCATTCCCAAGGTCATTTAGTATGGTTTTGTGGAAATTTCATTCACATGAAATATATAGATCCACTGTACATTAATAAATTCAAGGTCTGCTAAAATCTAACAGTGCATTATTCAGTTCAATTAGCACTAATATATAAACCCCACTATAGTATAAAATTGTGAAATTAATATAAGGTATCGTACAGTTTTCAAGATGAAACATACCTTGTGGAATTGATCTAGTAAAATCTTACCAGACAGCTAGGAAGATTTGCCACTCTTATTCATTCTTAGCAGGTGATAATGGTGATGACAACAAAATAGATAATCTTACTAATCTGTTATTACAAATACAAAAATACTTCTTTCCTGAAAACCAAATTACTGTGTGCTGTATATTCACAGCATCACCTAATTCTTATTGCAGATTGAGGTTTAGATAATGCTACTGATGTGCTACACATAGTTCAAATATTACAGAAAATAAGGTTCCTGCTTCAAAGAACTGATATACAGATTCTATCACTGCATCTCATTTCTGCGGCACACTGGGGTGATGAGTAACTAATTCGTTTTCTTTCAGGTTCTATGAAGCCAAGAGGTGCTAACAGTTCATAACAGTTCACGCAGTTCCTGTACTAACCAGCCCTTCCTGCACTCCCCAATCACAAATTCAAGAGCTTCCTGTATCTTTGAACAGTCCTACTTTGCTCCAGTTAAATAATGATAAAATTGCTTACATCCCTTGCACCTGTACAATCATCTTCAAGGCAATCAGTGTGTTAAGTGCTTATAGGTAGCTTAGCAAGAAAAAATCAGAACCTGATGATAGGCAACTGAAGATTAGCAGCTAAAATACAAACAGATTTAAAATACAAAATTGCTGCTTGTGGGCACATTTCAATTAGTGGATTGGACAAATAGATTGTGTCTATGTCTACCTGTATTTGGGGCTAAGCTACAGCATTTGCTCTATCACCCATTGACCCCTCCAGGAGAGAAGGGGAATCAGGAAAGGGAGAGAAGACCCCTGGGTTGAAATGAAAACTGATTTAATGAAACAACAAAACTGATATCAGTGCCAATATAAAGTGTACATATATATACACACACAGATAGATAGATACAGATATACTCAGCCAAGCAAAGGTACAGCAGTCACAGTAAACAAGAATTCAGTCCTGAACAGCAGGAGAAAAAAGAAGAGCAGGAGAAAGAAGAGGAGCAGGAGAAAGAAGAGGAGCAGGAGAAAGAAGAGGAGCAAGGTTCGCATAAACCCTAGCAATAGTCTCCCCTCTCTGATTAAACTTCCCCTTTTATATTGAGTATGATGCTGATAGTATGGGATACTTCTGTAAGTCAAGTCAGCTGTCCTGGCTGACTCAGAACTGCTAATGGCCTGCAGCCCATGGCTGTCCTGGGATTTTGTCCCAGCAAAACCAAAGTCAAGTCACAGAAGCCTGCAGTCTTTCAGACAGACATTTCATTAGGCAGCATATACAACCTAGTTGAAAGCACAAATGTCTTTTTTTTTGTTTTAACTTCTAATGATTCACATATTAAAATAAGAAAAGGTTTTTAAAAAGCATCAGTTGGTGCTCTGACTTGAAACCACTTTACTTCTGCCTAAAAGCTGAAAATGTAACTGCAAAGGCAGCCCCCCTGCTTTCTACATCCTTACTACCTGTCATGCTAGAAAAGCTCTGCACAGATTAAGCATATGCTTGCATTAGCACACTCCACTAGAAAAAGTCAGGACCATGCCTTCAGGTACAAAACTGCTGCCTTGCCCTCTGTCCTAGCCTGTTGTTTCTTTATGCAGGCAACACAGCCAGATGTGTAAGATTACCATGAAAGAATGCTTCAAAGCACAGCTATTCCTGAGAGGTACCATTCAATGCCCTCCAAGAGAGAAGGAGATGGTTTTGAGATTTAGCCATGCTCCAGGAATCTCTGGATGTGCCTGCTGCCTCCTGGGACCATTAACAACCAAACTAATACAGTCTTATTGATCCTGAAGGACTAGTTCCATACATTGCCAGAAGCAGAGATTCAGTGTATCTTTTCATCCTAATGGAGACCCAAAGTCTCAAAATGGATTAAAGAGGAGTTCATTACAGTTAAAAAATAGGAAAATAAAACTGGTTTCTTTTGGTTGTGGTTTTTTGTTGTTGTTTTTTGGGGGGTTTTCTGTTGTTGGTTTGTTTTTTGGGTTTTTTTTGCAAGTAAGCACAGTGAGGAAGGTATGTCTGTTCAAACAACCATTTTACACAATTTTTCTCTTCAATACCCTAAAACATAAGAAACTGCCACACTGAACCTGATCAAGGATATCACCTGGCTTGTTATCACGCCTCTGATACCAGTTAGAAAAAGAGCTGCCTTCAAAAGTGTTTAAGACAGGGAAAGCCTGTATTGTGCCTCTCTCCCTTTTGACCCCATATTCTCCCAGCCTCTAATTTTTAACTCAATGAATTCCAGAGCCAGATGTTATTTTCCTAAAACTCCATTCAATCTGTAAAACATAAACTAAGTGTGGTGTTTCATCACGTTAATATATTGTCATACTGATTTTATCCTCAATCTCAGACAATGGAATACTTCCACTGTTTTAAGCCAACCAACCATTCAAAGGAAAAGAAATTTACTAGTGGTGGGTTTTGTCTATTCACAACAGCATTTTTCATGTAATGAGAGAGGATTTTGGTTGTCAGAATTAACAGCTCTATTTATCGTTAACTCAACAGAAAATTAACCGTTTCCAAGTGAAAAGAAAACCTGATGCAGTTACATACACATCAAGATAAATACAAAAACTAAAGATCACTCAGGATGAGCAAGCACAGCTGACAGTAATCATAACTGCAACATAAATAATTTGTCTGTACAGGCACATAAAGAAAGCACTGATGAGATCCACTATTAGAGTAAAGTATTTTGGTCACACTTCATTTACAGTCAAGTCCAAAATGAAGCACGTTTCAGCCCATATAGGATTGTTTTACCTCTGGACATCAGAGGCATATTCTGTGGTCCAGTGCTCTGCAATAAACAGGTGTTTGAATACACCCTGTGCTACAGATAACAGTAAATTTGCCTCCTGGGATTTACAGGACATTGGTTCCTAATGAGCAAATGTAATGCTATGGCAAAATAGAGAATGTGTGAGATAATACATACAAAATAATGCAAAAGACTATGATTATCCAAGTATCTTTAACTATACTTAGCATTTACTACAAACTAAAACTACACTTAGAAGCAAGTATTATACAGTAAGCATGTCTTGGTATTATGCATTGTAGAGCACTAATTATGTATATAGGAAAAAGATAAAATATATTGTGTACTCCATTTTTTTCCCCCAGAGATGCACACATTTTTAATTGTGCATGACATCCACTTTATGGTCATAACATTACAATTACATATAGGTAAGAGCACTAGAAATAAGAAATTCAAGCTTTTCATGGGAATAGTTGAGTACAGCATCCTATTAGACAGCATTGTAGGAAAATAAGTGAATCTCTCCACTTGAAGTAATGCTCACTGGCCACCTGAGCCACTGGCAAGACACAGCAGAGTTTTAAATTGGTCTTCCCCAAGAACCTGCTCAAGCAATTGCTCCAACTTTTTCTAGCATGCAGAATCAGGGATATATTAAAAAATGTGTGTGTGTGATTTTAAATGCTTCTTAAAACAGTATTTGGAGAGACTTATGGGGTTTTCATAATAGTTTTAATTTTTATCTAAAGCATAATTAGTGCAGGAATTTAATGTTATGTCTGACAATTTATAAACAAATGTTTTCAAGCCACACCACTAAAAATGTGGTTTAAGAACTGTTTCATATTATTCTAGACTGCAAGCAAAATGTAAGTATGGCTGCAAATAACACACAGATACCACCACAGATATAGAATATATAACTATCATCCAGTATCATAGAAGCAACATATTTTCAGCTTTGGTGTTCCACAGAAAAATGTAGTTTACAAACCTGTCCTGGTTTGAGACTAGGCAGATTGTCTCTTGCCCCTGAGAGGGGGCAAAAGAATGACACTCACAAAATGGATTGCAAAAGCGCTGGAAAAGTTCAAATGTAAAAGCAATTAGTGTATTACAAAGACTACAAGCACAGTGACAAAGATACCCCAAAGCATACAGAGTCCCTTCCAGCACACCCAAAGGTCCCCAACACTTCCCATCTCCCCACCTGAGGGTATACCCAAAAACCCCAGGGCTCTTTCTTCCCCACTGCACTACTAGGCTAGTCTCAGGCTGGCCAGGTCTGAGACTGTTCCCCCTTCTCCTCCTGGCATTAGGCCTAAGAGGCCTTGAGATAACTCCCCCACCATTACCCGATAGGGAGAAGAGAGGGAAGAAAGAGGAAGAGAATGACTTTGCAGATGGATTTATAGGGTGCAGCATATTATGGGTATAAAATATGCTATTTTCTGTGTCCACCTACTGGGTTGGACCCTCGGGACACTGGAGGTGTAATTTATGTGGCAGGAACAGGAGGGACCCAGCCTAAACTGCCACAAAACCCCATGAATTTTATTTGTTAAATGGGTTTATGAAATTTAAATATTAAAGCAAGTGACTTTTATACATACAGAATGAAAGCATATTAAAATCTAACATAGTTATGTCAATGATATTTTAGATGCCTTTGATTAATTTAATATTTTATTATATTTTTTGGATATATAGTCTAAGTGAGTAAAGAATGACAACTCTACCTCATATTTGTCAGAACTCTGTCATACATCCATTACACACCATTTTGCACTTTGCAGGTTTATGTCTCGAGAAAGCTGTTACACAGCTCCTCAGTATATCCCATTTGATTTATTAATATAAAGCAGAATGTGATTAGACTGCCAGATCTCAGTGAAATAATGTTCAGGTACATTAGCACTAGTTTCATTTCAATAAAATGAAAGTTGATATGACAGCTTTCCTTCCACTGTGTCAAAAAGTGTCTTTCATATTGGCACATATTACTGGTTTATGCTCTTGCCTACTACATCTGTAAAGGACTCTGTATCACTTTTCTGCATGGATCCAAGCCTTTAGAAGTGTGATTAATGCGAATGCACCATGCAAGGCTGACTACAGTCATTTGTGTGCCTGTATCATTGCTAGTATATTGCTCTGTACTCTCTATCTCCAAGGATGCTGTGATTAGATTTGAGCTCAGAAAATCTGTTGTTAAAATCTGAGCTTGTTTAACATTTCTTCACCGAGATAATACTCAGATTGCACAACGTCTTAAACAATGAGGACTACTGTAGCATAAATATCCTACAATGGCAATTTAGGAAACAATTTCATTGTATTGATATAATTACATCGTAAACTAGAATGCAGGATTTCAGTGGGGAACTAAAAATAAGGACACTTGTCTCTTATTTCTATTTAGCTACAACTCAATATTCACATCAAGGCCCCCCTGATGGGGAAAAAATACACTGATATTTAGTCTGTTCAGAGCAGTCTCAATAAGCATGTATAAGGAAACGGGTTATTTTGCCTACTGATTTGCCATTATAGACTGCAATCAATTAGATGCAGTGTCTAGGTAGGAACACAAGACACTTCATTTGATTGGGAAATACTTCTAAGCAGACTGAAGATTCATTGATACCTGACTTCAAACCTTATTGCTCTGACTTCATAACCCCAATTTTGGAACATGTGAAAGCAAGAGAAATATCCAGTACAGACCACTGCACTGTACAGCATGGACTGTAGCCAAATCAAATCACTACAGAACATCACAGAGTATGGTTAATCACATGGGAGAAGTAGTTAAAAACAAAACCAAAACAACCATCACCAACAAAAAACACCCATACATGGTTACTACACTTAAATGCAGACTGAAAAATATTAAAAACTGTATCAAAATTACTACAGCAAATAGATTAGGGACAACTTACAACAGTTGGGGGTGGTGAGAAGCATTTATTTTATACATTATTGTGTCTGTAGATAAGAACACTTTTAATTTCTATTGTATTTTCTTATTTGGGTAATTTCCTGATGCAGATTAGTAGCCTATCTATTGCTTCCTGCAATAGAGCTCTCAGATATTTGTTCTGAAAAATTAGCTGAAGATTATTTATACATTGGCAAAAGTAATTGGATAAGATGGCATTTATGAGAGTTATATGCCTATTCCTTCTTAATCCTCTTGCCAATGTAGATATATTTCTGTTTCCAAGCTACTTCCTGGATCTCTCATAAGCAGTCAGCACAAACTTCTTGTCACTATTTCCATAGAAGGCGGCAGCTGAAAACTACATATAGACCATTTCAGCCATCCACCCTCTTTGTCACCTCCAGGCACACTGTACTTTAAAGCCATGAACATTTTGCAGCTAACTTGCAGGCTACAGAACACATGAAAATACTGGTGACTGATTTTCTGAATATGGGTAAACTATTGCTTTAATCAGTGGTTAAATTTGTACTTCTGAACTGCTTTTAGGTAACCCTCTAGGGCTTTTATAAGATTCTGGTCCAGCCAGAGCCATCTGCTGGAACTGTATTATTGAATGGGACCTTTAACCCTCATCTGACAAGAAATCCCAATCATGGCCAGTTTCTGACTTGTTACTGACTTTTCAAAGTATTCAAAAGGCTTCTTCCAATTTAGGATACTAATTTAAACAAAACCACAGGAAATTTTTTAAAATGTATAAAAATTAAGTAATTTCAAATACGACAGTGGTACACAGCATTACAACGGACTACTTTGGATCAAACACTGTGCTTCCGTTTGGGTAGACTACTCTCTTAGCTTTCCAAGGGCACATCTTTCATATAGATTGTCCTTTAGTTATTGAAAAAAAAGGCATAATTAAAAGTTACACTGATTATTTATGTGCTATTCAACTCTATTCTAAGGCTTTCTGTTGGATTCTTTTTTTAAGAAGTGTGAACTACTACCACTCTGTTTCTGGCTTCCTTAACCTAGTCCAGTGCTGCCTATCCTTGCCTAACCTTACTAACTAGAAAACATTTGCCCTGATTTCATGCAGGACATAAGCCTAGTAAACATTTCTCATAGAAAAATGATTTAAACTTGGTATGGAAACATTTTACTGGTACAGGTCTTATGGTAGAAATACTATGCTGTCAGCAGTTTCATGTGCACTCATATTTACATTGTCCCCTTGCAATCATCCACGACACAAAATCCAAGGTATTTTAGAATCATAGAGTAATACTGGTTGTAAGGGCAATCAGGAGGTCTCTGCTCAAAGTAGGCTCAGCCAGAAAGATCAGGTTGTTCAGCACTTTATCCATCAGGAAACTTCAAAGACCGCACTGTTGCAGCCACCGTTCTGAGGGCAGCTGCTGGACACGTGCAGAGTGCATGATTCTTTAGCTGACCAATTCCTTAGCATGCTGCATAGAGCAAAACATGTTTGCCAAGAACATCCTCACATTGGCACCTTTTGATTGGAACATGCTGTAGAAGCCTACTCCTTGACATGCTGGCACCTCTTATTGGGAAAAGATTTTAGCTTATATATGTGGTCGGATTTTACTGGTTAAGCAGTAATGGCAAAGATGACAAAGCAGATGACAAAGAGTATATAAACAGCCACTCTGAGTTAGGGTTACTTCAGTCGGGGACTTCGGCTAAGGACAGCTTGGGGGTTTAGGGCTGGTAGAGACTTCTGCTTCTGTTACTTAGCTGCTGCTTCTGGCAAGGGCTTCAGTTTAGGGATGCTGCTAGCGATACACTCGGGACTTCTGTTAGATACTTCATCTGTCAAGGGCTTCTGGGATGTCTGTAAGTGGAACTCTGAGACTCTAATGCTAGGGATTCTACAAGGCTACAATAAAGGACTTATAAGGAGAAATTCTGAGATTCTCTGCTCTATTTCTGGAATTTCATTGCTACACAGCAATGGTGTTTGTGCCTTCATTCATCACCCAATGGCACCTTGTTATAAGCAGTCTGCAACTACATTTGGCTGCCCCAGACCAGGGGAGCAATAACTGGCACCCTAACATGGATGGGCGACTGGAAGATTTCAAGAGACAACAGATGGTGCCCAACGTGGTCAGGAGAACAACACTGCACAACCACTCTGTGCAGCATGTCCAGCTTTCAGAGGTCCTAGTGATGAAAAAGATTTCCTGATTCTGTGTTTTTGTCAGCATAGGCTGTTTCACTTTTCTCAAGAAAAACTACTTGTATGAATTCTAATTAATCTGAGAGATCCTTAATCAATTCTCTGTTCCTGGAGTTCTCTCTCAGTAATGTATAAATTAATCTCTCAAATTTGCAGCTGTTGATTATCTTGGCAGAGCCTCCTACTAAGTCTGCCCTGAGGTGGAACATAATACAGTGTCTGTGCCCTCTGAGGTTTACCTAAGGCTCCTACTAGCTCCTCGCATTCGCTATTGATTTATTTTGCAGATATCCCATATCATTTTTTGAGAAACAATTAATAACTCAGCGGCATTAATAAAAAGAACAACAAAAACCTATAGAAAATCCACCTACACTTACCCTACCAGAAAATTTTCATGATGGTAATTGTGACTACTGCAAGTGTTTTCCTCTTAGCTACTTTAAGAAAGATCCAACTCCACATAGTACTTCCAAAACTTTTGATGCCATTCTGAAATTATTACAGGTTTAAAAGAAATATGATTGGAAGAGGAATGCTTAAGTCTTTACTTTTCAACTCATACTGCAAACTCAGTGTGGTTAAGACAATAGCTTGAAGGGATGCCTTTTTTAAAAAAAGGGCTAAATGAAATTAATTTTGGTATATAACCTAAAGACAATACAATATGCACGTGAATAAACCAACTTTCAAATTTCCTGCATAAAAGTAAGGGATATAAAATAACATCTAAGGAATAAGAAGTCCACCTAGGTAATAACAGAAATGGAAAACATACCAAGTATAGCACATTATTTGCATTAAAATAATGCAAAAAGACCCTAGAAACTGACTGAATTCTGAGGCTTAGCACAGATTACCTTGATAGAACACTGAAAATTTGTTAAAATGTTTGTGAAAAACTGATTTGTGACAAATAGGTTCTCCATGTTTTTTAACTCTGCCTTGCACAGAGACTACTTGGAGCATTTTCTTTGAAGGTCTGATAATAGTCCACAGTATTTTTAGTGAATCTCAGCAAAAACTGACATAGCGTGAAGCATCATTTCCGAGTAACCAACACCACAGAACTATCTATCCATAACTGACAGTAAAATTCAGTCATCCATATCAAATTGTGATGACCATGCCATTACAAACTTGCTAATTCACATAACTCCTGTGTTTAATTGCATTCAGTTTGGATTCCAGAACACAAAAGAAAACAATTTGCCTGTTTAAGGCCATTTTCTTACAACGTTTTTCAACTTAACTTTTATCTCTGAGAGACTTAAAACGTTTGGTACCAGAGGCTCATTTGTATACTTGCCCTACAAAATTTAAATCAATTAGCATAATCAGGAACTACCAAGTGTTTGCCAACAAGATGAATTATGTCTTTACTTTTTGTTTACTCTTAAGCTATTGTGATGAATAAACTAAACACCACAGGGACAGATAAAATTTAAAGTTCTGACAAAGAACCTTAAACTATTCCACACCTTGAGTATTGTGTCCAGTTTTGGGCACCTCAATAAAAAAGAGATGTTGAGGTGCTAGAGTGAGTGCAGAGGAGGGCAATGAAGCTGGTGAAGGGCCTGGAGAATAAATCTTATGAGGAGTGACTGAAGGAGCTGAAAAGGAGGAGGATGAGAGGAGACTTCATTGCTGTCTACAGCTACCTGAAAGGACATTGTAGAGAGGCTGGTGCTGGTCTCTTCTCCCAGGCAATTAGTGAGAGAACAAGAGCCTCAAGCTGTGACTGGGTAGGTTTAGACAGAACATTAGGAAAAAGAAATTCATGGAAAGAGTGTTCAGGCATTGGAATGTGCTGCCCAGGGAGGTGGATGTTTGGATGTGCTGCTTGGGGATGTGGTTTAGGGGTGAACCTTGTTATCAGTTTGACTTGGTGATCCTGAGGGTCTTTTCCAATCTGAATGTTTCTGTGATTCTGTGAAATAACAAAAGATTACACTTTCCATTCTACCTCCTGGATCTATCTAGCCTCTGGAAGCCTGTACTCTATGGTTTAAGACATCCCAGTGCCATCCCAGCCCATCCCAGCATAAACTGGTTGTGACATGTCTAGCCCAATTTCATTCTCAGACTGTGTTTAGTACTAGGCATTCAGAGGAAAAAAAAGTGTGAGAAATCTCAGATCAATTCTATTTCCTTATCACTGTAAATAGTTTAATCATTTTGTGTAATTTTGAATCCTAATAAATTCTTTGTTTGATTTCAGTAATCCTAATCCTATGTATCCTAATGCTTTCATATATAGATCTCAAAACATGTATGTTGATAAAAATACACAGTTTATCCTAACTTTGGTAACAAAAGGAATGAAAGTTCAAGTTAGCATTTTTGTATTCACTCTCATCAACAGTTTCATACAGGGTATTCTAACAAAATGTTTTTGAGAGAGATGATGTGCATTTTGAGAATAGAATAGAATTAACCAGGTTGGAAAAGACCTTCAAGATCATAGAGTCCCACCAATCATCCAACAGTATCTAATCAACTAAACCATGGCACCAAGCACCCCATCTGGTCTCCTCCTAAACACCTCCAGTGATGGTGACTCTACCACCTCCCTGGGCAGCCCATTCCAATGGCCAATCACTCTTTCTGGGAAGAACTTCTTCCTAACATCCAGCCTAAACCTTCCCTGGCACAGCTTGAGACTGTGTCCTCTTGTTCTGTCACAGGTTGCCTGGGAGAAGAGACCAACCCCCACCCAGCCACAGCCTCTCTTCAGGTAGTTGTAGACAGCAATAAGGTCTCCTCTGAGCCAAGAAACTCAAAAGCAAGTTTTCTGACAAGGAAAGTTTGAAAAAATGAATGCAGTGGTAATCAAATTCAGTAAATAAAAATAAAGTAAATAAATAAAGTAAATAAAAACAAAGTAAAAACTACACTGAGAGCAGAAACTTTGACATGTCAGTGGGAAATACTGTCTTTACAAATTGAAGATAAAACAGTAAGTTAAATAAAACAGTTGAAAGAAATCCATAAGATAAGTTCCAAATATTAGAAATACTTTCCAGCTTTCCTGAGATGAGTAGTTTATGCAAAGAATTAAATATTCTGTATGCACATTTAATTTCTGTTATTAATAAGGGAAAAACAAGTGGTTTTACAGCTCATTTTATGATCAAGTTTTTAATATTCTGGATTTCACAGAAACTGAAAGAGGAAGGGGTTTGTAATTGAGAAATACAGTCATCTCTTGTTCTTAAAGGAGAAAAGCTTTCAAAAACTTAATTTGAAACCTAAATCAAGGTGGAAATTTTTAGTTAGTGATTCACATGAACCATGTTTAAATTGAAGAATATATTCTCTAGAAGAAAGATTAATCAGTAATCCAAGTTAATTGGATGGGGAAAAACAAATGAGCAACACTTTCTAAAAGTTAATCTGTTGCATTAGTTGGCTGTAACCAATATCAACAAATCTTGAGAAATAGATCTAGTATTAACTAACCAGAACTTTTTGTCAGTAGACTTATGTTTAACCAATGTCTAACAGAACATTAGGCTTAAATTTCACTGAAGATTTCACTACAAAATTAAGATCCTTTACTTTCTGTTGAAAAAGCCTACACACATATCCATGTACTAACACTGCACACTATGCACGCAGGAAACTCCATACCCTCAGCAAGTACCAAACCTCCTACGTACACACAAACATCTGCATGCATATAAGCATAAGCCAAGTGCTAAACATCTAGTTTATTTGAAATGCAGTGAACTTGCACAGTGAATTCAAGAACAGATTAAACATTATGCAGAACTGCATCAAATGAAAAAGTGGGGAAAAAAAAAAAAAAGAAAAAAACTTCTCACCCTGCAGCTCCTTGCCCTCACCACCTTCTCCTTCAACAGTCCATTCCAACTGTGACAGATTATTTGTACTGCTCCTCAAAGTTGTGATATGTGGAATTGTTCTGGTTCACAATGCTCTTAGAAAACAAACAAACCAACCAAAAAACTCCAAATAAACAGAACATTCCAAATGGCAGTTATCCAGTTCATCAGTGTGATTTACACATGCAGCAAGCAGAGCAAGGAGGATGCCTCTTGCAGCCACAGTGTTCATTGTTCAGGAAACTGCAGGGTTATATCTGCTGTTCTGTGACAGTTTAAGCTGTGCCTTTAAGAAAAGACACTGCAGAATTCCCTAGCTGAATATTTGGGTGTAAAAAGGAAAACAAAGATTAATTCTAAACAAATTTCATTGGTCAGATGTGAGATGTACCACAGAAAATATCTCTCACATTATTTTCTCTCATTTACTCCAGCTTCAGTCTGTGTGACTTCTTGTTTCTTGGCCAGAGAGCATGCAACTGACCCTGGACTGAAACTGGTAAGATAAGAGAAACTAACTTCTTAACAACTGCTTTGAGCTAACAAATTTCCCTTAATATCCTTTTCTCTCTCTTTCTCCTTTTTCGCCCAATTAACTACTAGGGGAAAGGGAAGGAGGAGGAGAGATGTTTTGGGGGGAACCCAAGATGGGATCCTCCTGCGAGGGGGATTTCAATGTTTGTGTTCTTTCCTGTAAATTCTTGTATGATATTGTAAATACTGTATATTTTGTATATATTCATTGCATTTCATTATTGCTTGTAAAATACAGTTTTCC